>NC_136483.1:2500-535000 GCF_053919585.1 Euprymna scolopes
CGCTTGGAGGTGTTGTTGGTAGGTGATATCGCCCAGCTGTTCGATGTTGAACTTTGGTCGGCTCTGTCTTTTTTGCATCCTTTGCGTCCGCATTAAATGGATAGACATGATGGAGCGAATAAGACGGTGGTCGGTCCAACAATTGTCTGTACTGGTCATTGCCCTGGTGTTCAGCACATCACAGCGGTCTTTGGCACGGACAATGACATAGTCAATGAGGTGTCTGATTTTACTTCGAGGGTGCATCCATGATGTTTTGAATGCGTTTTTTTGTCGGAAAAGTGTGTTCGTGATAATCAGGTTATGTTCTGAGCACTTTGTCAGTAGGAGTGTACCATTTGAGTTAATGTTCCCAACTCCTTCTCTTCCAAGCGTTCCTCTCCAGTGCTGATGGTCTCGTCCCACTCTGGCATTTAAGTCCCCAAGTAGGATTATCTTGTCCCCCTTGGGGGCCCCGGATAAAATGGTGTCAAGGTCAGCATAAAAGGTCTCCTTTATTTCATTATGTGCATCAAGTGTTGGAGCATACGCACTAATCAGTGGTCATTTGGCTGCCCGCAAGCATCAGGCGCATGGTCATTAGGCGTTCGTTGATGCCCACAGGGGGCTCATTGAGGTGGCGGATGAGGCTGTTCTTTATAGCAAAGCCCACGCCATGGATACGTGGCTCTTCTGCAGGCCTTCCTTTCCAAAAGAAGGTGTACCCGCCTTTCCCCTCCCTCAGCTGCCCGTCGTCAGCCAGTCGGGTTTCAGAGAGTGCAGCTGTGTCAATCTGGAACCTCCTTAGCTCTCTTGAGATAATGGCAGTTCTTCTTTCGGGTCGATCACTTGTTTTGTTGTCCATGAGGGTCCTCACATTCCAGGTTCCAAAATATAGGCGTAAGTTTTCTTTCTTTTTCCGACCGCGTGGTGGTGATCCCTCTGGATGCGGTAGTCCAGACGGTTTTTTTTTTGAGGCAGGCTATTTTTAGGGGTATATATGTATATAGTAAGAAGGTCACCATAATGAAATTTGGAATATAGACTCTTGTCATTTGTTTGTTTGTTATATGTCTGTATTTACATTGAGCTTCATAAATTAAGGATTAGTATATAAAAAAGGTGAAATATAATTGAAAAAAAATATTTCCACACAATTTATATTATTATTATTATTATTATTATTATTATTATTATTATAATTATTATTATTATTATTTTATGTATCTAAATAAAATGTTATAAGGAAATATAATATCAATGTATTGGTTTTCAGTATTTACTTCAACAGTGCTCAGTACATGAGTATTGCTAAGTATTAATTTATGAAATTACATTTATGGCAATTAAGCTATACAGGGTCTTCCCATTTACACGCCTGTAAGGAATCGTTAGGCCATGATTCCTTATGAGGGTGAAACCAGGAAGCTTGCTATAAATATATTTTCTTAACTCATATATAAAATGAATAAATGACTAAGTCTATAATCCAAATAAATATATTTTCTTAACTCATATATAAAATGAATAAATGACTAAGTCTATAATCCAAATTTCATGAAGTTGACAATCTTACAATTTATCACTTTAATTCAGTTAACATTTACCATTTTTGACAGTATCTGTTTCATTGCACAAAATCATTCACTTGAGTATTACATCAATCAATCAATCTATTTTGCCCTTAACTCATCAGAAGAAATAGCAACTATCAATCTACCAAAAAGGAAATAAAATGTGCTTGGGCATGATTAAAAATCGGAAAATTGAAAGAGAGGCTGCAATTATCTTATTGTTTGCTTACATTACGCCATTTTGAACTTTGAATATGAATATATATATATATATATATATATATATATATATATATATATATATATATATATATATAATCGGATCAATGCCAAGGGTTTTGCTAATTAAAAATATTATCCTGAAAATGAAAATTTGTAGGTTTTTGAACCTCTTATAAATGTGTGTATTGTAAAAGTCTTTTGATGTTGATCTGAAATATGAGTCAACTTAAATCCTTTCTCTCGTCTAAATGGTTTTGTAATCATCAAAATAAGTGATAATCTGATGGATCTACGTTACGAGATTATGAAGGATGAGGCAAGATTTCCAAACCAAATCTATATGAAAAAAGTGATGATATGATCAATTACTTGCAGTATTTTCATCTGTTGAAGGAACGTTCTTGAGCACCCTCTGACATGGATCAAATGATCGCACCAAACAAATGTGAAAAAGAGAAGGAAAAATTTGTTCAGAGACTTTTCATATATATATATATATATATATATATAGTAGAAGTAAATATAGAAGGAAAATAAATATATAGATATATATAGATTTATTCATTTATTCAATAAGGGTATACATCAATTAGGGGTGTTGGGTTAAGTGAGGATTCTTTATACCATGGTATTTCAAAGCCTAATGCTTCTCATCTATATATATTAATACGCGTAAATATTATATTTTCATTCATTATAATATGACTTAAAGTCCATCATCGGGAATCAAAACCAAAACGTTTAGTGTATCATTCTAATTCATTATTTAGCGCTTTAGTGTTGTTATGATTTGATCTATCGACAGATGGATAAGACATGTTAAAAATTAAGCAACTTTAAGCTATGAATGTTTGTTTTTACACATGTGCAGGAGTAACTATTTTATTCGACATACTTATGCCAATGTCAACTGTTTGTTTTTTCAATTCTGACCCCTTATCAGCTATTTTTACAGGCTAAAAACAAAATAGTTCCACAGGCCCAAATCCTCTATATAATATGTTTCAAATCTTTTGTTTGGTGGAAATTGTCTGCACACACACACACACACACACACACACACACACACACACACACACACACACACACACACACACACACACACACACACATACATGCACACACAAGGTCATTTTTATATATCGTAAAAGATGCATAAATATTTAACAGAAAGAAAATTAAAGCTGTAAGTTGAATGTTGGATATGTAATATATATATGTATGTATATATATATATATATATATATGTATATATATATATATATATATATATATATATATATATATATATAAAAACAAACCACGCATAATATTATGGTGGATTCTCTCATTGAAGACGATGAATGAGGGTTCAGTATGCAATCTTCAGCAGCTCCCAAGCTCTGTGACACCACATGCGTAATTGCAATCCAGTAGACGTCCGGCACACTCCTGCGCAGATGGTGAACTTTCATATGCTCGTCGGTCAAAGATGCCTTCTCAAGTGAACAGATAACCCTGCTTTGCTGCATGCTCTGAAACCCCATTGGCATACATATTCATTTTTAGGTCGATGTTTCTTGTGTTTTGCCTTCATATTTGCACGAAGGGCGTCCCTATGACAAAGGCGGTTATGTTCAAATTCTTTGGTCCCCAGGAAACATATTTTCCTCCATTTTCTGCAATCCCCTGCTTCACTCTCCCAGGAACTCAAAGAAATTCCACAATGTTTCAGGTTGTCTTTTAGTTTATCTTTGTAACGAAGCAGGGGACGCCCTATTGGACGACAAGAATTTGTCAGTTGCCCATAAAAAAGTTGCTTAGGAACTCTTGAGTCATCCATTCTTACAAGATGACCCGATCACCGCATTTGTATCCTGATCAAAAATGATTCAATACCAGTGATTTCACATCTCCCCAGTAATTCACTATTCGGAACACAATCCTGCCATCCAACATTGCAAATAAAACGCAGGCATCTCATATGGAAGGAGTCAAGCTTATTTATATGCTTGTGGCACAAGGTCCATGTTTCGGCACCATACAGAAGAGTAGGCAGAACAACAGTTTTGTACTTTTAGAGACACTTTGAATGTTCCAGAGTCTGTGTCGCAACCTACCAAATGCCTCACTAGCTTTATTAATTCTACATTGGATGTCCTTTTCAAATTTAGCATCATCAGACACAATAGAGCCGAGGTATGTAAAAGAAGATACTGTTTTCAAAGCTTCACCATCAACATATACCACTGGTTGTGAAGAGGACATAGTGTTTGGTTTTGGCTGGTGAATAATTTCAGTCTTTTTTATGCTAATTGTAAGACCGAAGGCCTTACATGCACCAGAAAAACTATTGAGGATGTTCTCCATGTCATCAAGACTATGGGGGACAAGAGCACAATCATCAGCATAAAGGAGGTAAAGAACAGTCTGCACAGAAGTCTTGGTTTTGGCCTTGAACCGTTGCTGGTTAAATAATCCTCCACTTGATCGATACTCAACACTTATGCCTCCTGAGGTGTTCCTGAAAGCTGTCTCAAGCATCACCGAAAATAAAAGAGCAAATAGGATCGGAGCAAGGACACATCCTTGCTTAGTTCCATTTGACACTTCAAATGGTTCACTTTGTTAACAGCCAGATCGTACTGTCGCCACCATTCCCCAGTGAAAGGAGACAATCACATTCAACATCTTGTCCGGAATACCAAGCCTCCTCAAAACAGTCCACAGGGCATCCCTAGAGACGGTATCAAATGCCTTTGTGAGGTCAACGAATGTGACAAACAAGTCCTTATTCTGCTCCCTCGCTTTCTCCTGTAATTGCCGAAGGCTGAAGATCATGTCCACAGTACCTCTTCCTGCCCTAAAACCACACTGGGTTTCTGGGAGCACAGTTTTACGGATTGAATCATCGAGTCTGTTTAGGATTATACGAGTTAGAATCTTACGAGCAACAGACAAAAGAGAAATTCCTCTATGGTTATCACACTCACACTTATTTCTTTTGTGCTTAAACCGGTGAATAATTGACGTGTCTTTGAACTGTTGTGGCACGGTACCAAGTTCCCATATTAATGAAAACAGGGCCCTTAGTTTCCTGATTAACAGTTGGCTTCCACATTTGCATACTTCTGCAGGTATGCCGTCATCACCTGGAGCCTTACCATTTGAAAGTTGATTTACAACCCATTCAATCTCCGACATGAATGGAGTATCAGCAAGCGCCTCGATGGTTGGCCTCTAAGGAATACCATCAATCACTCCTCGATCCACTGTCGATTCTTTGTTTAAAACATTTGAAAAGTGTTCAGCCCAGCGCTTAGTAATTTCTTTCTTATCACTGAGGAGAATGCCATCCGACGAAAATATTGGAGATGCCCCCCTTAAAATGGTACCAAACACCTCCTTGAGGTTTTGGTAGAATGATTTAAAATCACACCTATCCACTGCATCTTGTAAGGCCTCAGCTTTCTGCTCCAACCAGTTTTGTTTCATTTTCCGGAGCCAAGATTGTGCCAACGTTTTGGCCATTCTAAAAGCCTTGTGTTTCACTGAAGAATTTTTGTCAGTAATCCATACTTGATGAGTTTGATGCATGTTATTGAGCAGTGGGACGATAGTTGGATCATTTTCATCAAACCAATCTTGGTTTTTCCTTCGAACATATCCTAATGACTCTTTAGCAGAGTCATACACTGCAGTTTTAAACTCTCTCCAAGATGCCTCAATATCATTTCCACATACAACGGAGGAAAGCTTTTCATCAGTTGCCTTCTGAAATGAGTGCATTATCTCCTTAACTTTTTCAACTTGCCTACATCAATTATCTTGATGGAAGAATTATGTTGGTTTCGAACAGAGCGCTTGGTTTTCATCCTGACTGTGGAACAGATCAATTTATGATCTGACCAACATTCCCCGATGCTGTAAGAACGTGTAAGATTTATATCTTGTCTATCAGAACGACGTACAATGACATAATAAATGGGATGATAATGATTAGACCGGGGATATTTCCAACTGGCTTTCTTGCAATTAGGCAGCTGAAACACTGTATTAGTAAGCAAAACATCGAATTAACTGCAAAGGGACAATAACAGACACCATTTGAGTTGACTTTACCAATTCCATGTGAACCAATGACATTTCTCCAAAATTGTGTATCACTACCCACACGAGCATTGAAGTCACCCAAGACAAACAGCTTATCCTGTATACAGACTTTGTTCGCATAAAGAGGAGTAAAACCTTTCTTTTAGCTCATCAGTTGAATTAAGTGTAGGTGCATAGCAACTCAAAAATATGGCATATTTGTCGTTTCCTACTACAATGCGCAAGGACATAAGCCTATCATTTATACCAACGGGCAGGGACTCAAGATTTTTGGCAATATCAGTCCTGATGGCGAAACCAACACCAGATTCACGTTTCTCAGAACTTGGATTTCCAATCCAATAAAAAGTGCATCCACCTTCAACTTCCTCTAGCTGTTCTGTATCAGCAAACCTAGTTTCAGAAAGAGCTGCAACAGAAATTCTATGATGCCTTAACACACGTGCTATGATAGCAGTTTTTTGTTCAGGGTTCTTTTTGCTATCCTGGAGTGTTCTTACATTCCAAGTCGCAATGGACATATTTGTTCCAAGTATTTTGTTTCTATTCTTGATTGGGTGCGAATATTGGATGCCCAGATATCTGCACCTGATGACAGGGACATGAGCAAGTAAACAATTTTTAGGTCACCTTTTATAGACCCCTCCCCATGAAGAGGAAAGCAGTGCCATCCTATAAAGGGCTGCTTTGTTATGAAAGTAGGACACGAGTCACACAATGACTTGCAGGTGTTGTGAAAAACAGCCATCTACCTTTCACCACCTATGTGCAATGTTCATGCTAGGAACTACCAGTGACATCCTTCACCTGTTCCCGTCACAATCCCATTATTAATTTATTATTAGTTAAAAATAAAAAAGAAAGCACATATCGATGTACGAAACCTTAGGCTTAAATGAGTGAAAATTGTTAACTGAACAACCGGCACTTTGATTTGTCTTAAATGGTCATTGCTTGTGCTGAACAAAGCACACTCTCTCCATCGGATTAACATGGTCTGTACAGGTGCACACATGTGCCACACGTCAGATGATAAAACGATCGCAGGATTTTCTTGTAAGAGTGTTCTATCTCCTAGATCAGTTGTGACCCAACACTAAAGGGCCTGCCCCACTATGGTAAGCTTTCTGTGCAGCTGGGTACCATACCAGCTATTTCTTGGTCCTTGACTCTAACAGTTAGTTCAGTCTAGTGGACAAGGTTTGGCAGGCCTGCTGAGACCAGTACTCAGGGTATAGCTCTTGGAGATAGCAAGTGAGAGATTTAGGAGATGGGTGAGGATCAGTGATCTCTGTCCACCCTATTGGGTGTAGCAGCCAGAGATTCAAAGGTACTACCTAGGTACCCATTTTTACATATCCAACATTTTTTTTCACTTTTTTATTTGGCAATTTATAACTACAAGAAATTGTAGTTTCACTTAATGCCTTAACTAGCAAATTCTAGCATTGCTACAAATATAATTTGCTGATTTCTTTATGTCCTCTGATGAGAAGAATAACAAGAATAGCATTCTTTGAAACTTCGCGGAATAAGGACTTTGTAAATTGTTTTTTGGAGTATTCAGTCGAACTATAAATGTTGATTGTAAAGTTCAACTTACAATTTTAATTTTCTTTCTCTTACAATAAACTCTACTCTCTATTGCGTATTGAGCTTTTTTTAATTCGGTTGGGATTAAATTTTCTCTATATAAATATTGTTATTTATATTAGTTTGAAGTTTACCATTGCGTATATTAGGCAAACACTACATCCCTTTGTTTTCATTAATATATATATATATATATATATATATATATATATATATATATATATATATATATATATATGGTGACTAGTACTAGCATTCTACTCAAGTAAACTTGATTGGATTCTTTCAGTCTTGACAGACTATGGATACCCACTGTAAACAAAAGCAGCCCCTATACATAGCATTTATTGATCTCATTAAGGCCTTCGGTCATGTGAGCAGAGACAGCCTGTTCCAGATTCTTGTCAGAATCGAATGTTCAGGGAGGCTCTTGAGCATAATTAAATTATTTCACGTCGGCATTAATTTCTACTATGAACAAAAAGAACAAATATGGTTTTTGGATTAGTGACTAATTGGAAATTTATAGTATAAGGCTTAGGGTGTGTTTCGAAATGTGGTTAGGTGCTAGCTTTCATGTAAAGCTCAATCTCAAAAAGCGTTCAAACCAAACACACACTCAAACAATTCGCCTCCTCCCTTGAGGCTTGCATTTACAAATATCCGAGGATTTAGAACTAACTTAGATGATGTAGAATCATTTCTCCAAGCAAACTCCCTGGATATATTAGCACTAAGTAAAACCAACTTGCACTCCTCCATTCCATCAACATCTTTAACATGTCTGGTTATCTTCCACTTTGTTGTAAGGGCTCTGACAGGCACATGCAGGGACCCTTCCCATGTCTAGGGAATCTAAACTAGAATCAGGTGACCAGTCCTTCATGTTCTTTAAACTAACTTTACAACATAGCGTTAGCTACCTGTATTTTCTTTATCGCTCTCCATCAACCCAGGACTGTACTATAATCAATCATGTCTTTGACAGCGTAGATATAGCACTCTCCCTTGACACTAGTGCCCAAATACATGTTTTTGCTGACTTTAATGCCCACCATAGAAGTTGGCTTGGCTTCTCTGGCTGCACTGACACCGCTGGTGGCGTCATCCATAACTTTGCAATATCCCATTCCCTGACACAGACAGTGGAATTCCGATCCATCTCCTGGATTGCCGGGACCAGCAAGCCTCACTTTTGGACCTATTTCTGACAACTGTTCCTGATGATTGTGTAACAAGTGAACATTGCCCACTCAGGAATGCTGACCATGCTGTTATAATGATAGTCATTACTCTAAACTCCCGATCCTAAGTTGAAGAACCATTGCTCAAAATGACAAGGTACTACAATAAGGTGGACTGGGATGCCATTAGAGATCACATCAGAGACGCCCCATGGGGAAATATCTTTTCTCTTTCCAGCAGAACAGTGTGCAAATGAGACCAATGAATGGCTCAAAGCAGCAATTGAAGCACATATTCCTACATGGAAGTTCTACAGTAAGCTCCACTCTCCCCAATGGTTTACTTCTACATGCGCAGCTGCCATTGCTCAAAAGCAACATGCATACCATAGATTTATCAGGCATAAGTCCTGTACAAACAGACAAAAGTATATAGAAGCTAGAAATAATTGCAAGAAAGAAGTAGCAACAGCTAAGAGTAAATATACTGAAACCACCAGGAAACGCAGTGAAGCGCAAAAATTAGGAACTTAAGATTTCTGGAAAATCTATAATAGTGTAGTAAATAATGGGCAATCGATAATATCCCCACTAACAAACAATCATGAGGTAGTTTGCACAGCAACTGAGAAAGCTAACATTCTTGCCCGTCAGTTTGCCTCAAACTCTACCTTGAAGCCAGCAAGCCATTCCTCCCTGATTTTCCTCTGCGGACAGAAACCACGCTAGATGATCTGAAGATCACGCCTTCCCAAGTACATGATATTATAAAAAACATAGACACCTCAAAAGCATGTGGACCTGACCTCATCCCGCCTGTGCTATTAAAAAAATGCTCCACTGAGGTGGCTACTGTTCTCTCTAAACTCTTTAACAAATGCCTTAACGAATTTTGCTTTCATGGCTGCTGGAAAACTGCTTCTGTGGTACCAGTTTACAAAAACTCTGGCGAAAGAACTGACCTATTAAATTATCGCCCAATTATCCTCCTCCCTCTTTTCGCCAGAATATTTGAGTTCTTAATTAATCAAGCTCTAGTCCACCACCTTACAGCTGCTAAACTTCTGTCAGACCACCAATATCGATTTAGGCAAGCCCGTTCTACTGCAGATATTTTACTGTAATCTCTGAACGTCTATACCAAGCACTGGATAAGGCAGGGGAGAATAGGGCAGTAGCCCTTGATATATCTAAGCCTTTGGACAGGGTATGGCATGATGGCCTTCTGATGAAAATAAAATCCTATGGTATTACTGGACGAATGCTTAGCATAATTAGATCCTTCTTAAATTAGAGAAGAATCCAGGTTGTCATCAATGGGTGTACGTCCAAAAAATTTGATATAAATGCAGGTGTACCTCAGGGATCGATTCTTGGACCTTTGTTATTTCTGATATTCATAAATGACTTACCTGATAAAATTGTCTCTGAGATGGGTATATTTGCTGACGATACCATGCTTTATAGCAGGCATGTGGGGAAAACTAATGAGCACATATCTAACGTAATGGCCAAAGCCCTAGAGGAAGACCTTCAGTCTGTAGTGGAATGGGGTCAAAAATGGATGGTAACGTTCAACACTGCCAAGACAAATCTAGTTTCTTTTAATAATTACATGAAACCTTACCAACCACTAATAGCTATGGCTAGAGATACTTTACCTGAGAGCACTTTGTTCAAGCTCCTTAGCTTAACGTTCACAGGAAACATGAGTTGGAATAGATAAATTGAGATTATTGCTAAAGCTGCTGCAAAGAAAGTGGGCTCTCTCTATCGTGCTAGAAAGTTACTTACGCCTGAAAGTATCCTGTAACTCTACAAAGCCACCATTCGCCCATGTATGGAGTACTGCTGTCACATTTGGGCTGGTGCATTTGCTACTAGTCTCGCCTCTGGACAGGGTTCAAAAGAGAGTCATCAACCTAATAGGTCCTAAACTGTCATCTAAACTTCAGCCCCTGTCCCACCGACGAAATGTTGCATTCCTCTGCCTGTTTTACAAGTATTTTAATGGTGGATGCTCTGACAAACTACAAGCCCTTATACCCCCTCGATGAAAATACCCCTGACAAACCCAACAAGCAACGAAATCCCACCACTACTCAGTTGAGATCTCTAAATGTAAGAAAGCCTTTTACTCTAATAGCTTCTTCCCCAGAACTGCAGGACTTTGAAATTCTCTTCCGGTTTCCTGCTTCCCCAACTATACTGAAATGCAGAAGTTCAAGTGTAATGTGAACATACATCTTGCTGCTAAACTCCCTACATAGTACCCTGCAACTGAGGTTCTTGATAGTAGCCCCCTACATCAAATTGGCAACGTGCCTTGTTTGGGGTGAAAATGTAATAAAAAGAAAAAAAATGAAGGGTGCTGTTTATCTAATAGAGCAACATCATCACCTTTTGACATAAGGAGAAGCATGAAGCAAGGCTGTGTGTTTGTACTGACCTGTTTGGTATCTAATTTTCCATCATGCTCAACTAGGCGTTTGGTGACTACACAGAGGAAATCTACTTCCACACACATTCAGATGGTAAATTCTATATTGCCAGACTGAAGACCACAACAGAGATCTGGAAGGTCCTCATTCGTAACCTGCTGTTAGCAGACAATGCTGCACTGGTTGTCCATAGCATTGAGGAACTTCAGCTCCTCATGCATCACATCTTCAAGACCTATGATTTTTTTCCACTGACCATCAGTTTGACAGAGACTAATATCATGAACCCGGACATTGCCCTCCCCTCTTTAATCACAACCAACAAATATCAACTTGAAACCATGACAGTGTTTACGTAGCTGGGGTTAACTGCAACAGTCTTGAAATGGGACTAGAGGTCAATCGATGCATAGGCCATGCAACTTCCCCATTCGTCAGTCTTGGCCCCCAAGTGTGTACAGGTTAACAATCAATACCAAAATGGCAGTGTATAAGACTTGCATCCTGAGCATACTGCTGTATGGCAGTGAGTCCTGGATGCTGGAAGCACATCAGGAAAAGCACCTTCATATCTTTCACATGCACAACCTGAGGAGGATCCAAATGTTCACACTTCATCAGCAACACAGAGGTCCTTGAGCATGCCGATGTGCCCAGTACATACTGTTGCATCAGGATCAACTTGGACATGTTTGTTATATGCAAAATTGCAGGATCCCAAAAGACTATGGAGAACTGACAAGAGAAAAAGGGGTCACCCTCGGCCTCAATTCAAAGACTTGTGTAAAAGAGACATGAAAGAGGTTGGCAAAGACCTTGGAAATTGTGAGTAACTTGCTGATCAGTGTGATCTGTAGAAGCAGCAGATCACCAGTGGCGTCAAGAGAGGCGAGGATAAACTTCATCAGTCATGATAGGAGAAGCAAGCCCGATGCAAAGAACAACTGCAACACCAACCACCAGCCCCCCCCCCCCTTCAGTGAAAACCAAGATCAGACATGATCAATGGATGCCAATGACGATAGTTACTGGTTGCTGCTGTTTTTAAACAAGTATTCACACCACAGCTTTTAGCAACTACCATTCATTCTCTATGACGTCACACTTTTTTGGCGACTACCATTCATGCAAAGTTTAGTGATTATCATGTGATAATTTTTTTTTGTATTTTGGTATCACAGCTGACGGAACAAGAGAATGCTGCCCTCGTGGATTAAATAAAGGGTATTTGTGCATATTAGAACTAGACGTATATCAGCATTCACTCAACTTTGCCTGGAACATGACCTCATCCTCCAGATTATGTTAAGCGTTGCCAAACCAATCTGTAAGAATTTCTCTTACTCGTTTTTGCCTTTGGCAGAATGAAAGAGACACTCAGAAAAGCAACAAAGGCTTACCTTAAATTCCAAGAATATTTTATTTACAAGAAAGGTAAAATGAGTCCATATTTGCAAAAGAGTGCACCTCTTTAGCTTCGGCCAAATGGCGGGTAGTTTATGCCTCGAAAGGTGTAGGTAGTTTTCTTCTGTGAAGATGCTGGTTGAATTCGGCCGCTCGTAGAAGTGGTTGAGGGTTCTTCGAAATCCTTCCAGACTGGTCAAATAAGAACAACGCACATTGCGATCGATGTTCCATAATAAAGGATGCCCTCCTGCGGGCAATGATGATGAATGTAATTAGTCCATAAACATTTTTGCCTCAGGCTTGTATCCGCATTTAAGTGAGCGGAGATAACAAATAGAATAGAACCCTGCCTTATAGTACATTTGGCACGGAGCGAGACACCACGCATCTGCTTTGCTCAACACGGAATGGAAATCTGTTTGAAGAAACACAATATTCCCGCCAATTCCTGAATCCTCCACAGCAATTGAAACAATGCAATTTCATTGGTCAAAATAATTGCGTGATTGGAACAATCTAGCAGGTATCGCCCTTGCATTCTGAAATTTCTAACAAATCTTAACAATGGTACGAAACAGAAAAATAGAAACATAAATAAATGGAAATCATAGAAATAAAAAGAAAATGCGGTACTTGTGCATTTAACGAACCAGACGTAACTCAGCACTTGCTCGGCTTTGTCCGACGCATGGTGTCAACAGCCGGATATAACCGTGCGTTGCCGATTAAGCAGACGAGAATTTCGCTATCAATTGGAAGAGTCACAACTCAAGAAACACTTATTTGAAGAGTTAAAAAAAAAAAATATTGTTTTAAAAAAATAACTGACGAAATAATGAATATTACAAACCTTGCGGACCAGCTCCAGACCCCAGAGGCTGCACTAAACTTTTGCCAGCAACGGAAATTGGTGGCAGAAGAGAAAAAAAGGTGTTTACATTTTGGCCAGAATTTTTTTTTTTTTTTTTTTTAATTCAATTTTCACCCCAAACAAGGCACAGTGCCACTTTGAAGCAGGGGGCTACTATTAGGGACTTAATTAGCAGGGTCATTATGAAGGGAGAAGAGTAGAAAGATGTTTGTTAACATTACACTTGAACTTCTGCATATCATTGCAGTTGGGAAAGCAGACTCCCGGAAGGGAGTTCCAAAGACCTGCAGTTCTGGGGAAGAAACTATTGGAGGAAAAGGCTTTCTTGCACCTAGGGATTTCTACTGTAAAGGGATGAGACTTAGTAGCTTGTCGGGTTTGTCGGGGGTAGTTACGTCGGGGAGGTACAAGTGTTTGCAGTTCGTCAGAGCATTCACTATTAAAGTATTTGTAGAACTGGCAGAGGGATGCAACATCTCGTCGATGGGACAGAGGTTGAAGCCTAGATGACAGTTCAGGACCTATCAGGTTGGCGACTCTCTTTTGAACCCTGTCCAGGAGCGAGAGACAAGCAGCAGATGCACCAGCCCAAATGTGACAACAGTACTCCATACATGGGCGAATGGTTGCCTTATAGAGGTATAGGATACTGGCAGGCGTAAGTAGTTTTCTAGCACGGTAGAGGGAGCCAACCTTCCTTGCAGCAGCCTTGGCAATGCTCTCAATGTATCTATTCCAGTTCATATTCCCTGTAAACGTTAGGCCGAGGAGTTTAAAAGAAGTACTTTCAGGCAATGTGTTCTTGGCCATTGCTATTGGTGGTAGAGAAGGTTTCTTGTAGTTATTGAAGGAAACAAGCTTAGTCTTAGCAGCATTGAATGTGACCAACCATTTTTGTCCCCATTCCACTATGGATTGGAGGTCATCCTCTAGTGTTTCTGCCATTTCCTTGGATATGTGTTCATTTGTTTTCCCCTCATATCTGTTATAGAGAGTGGTGTCATCGGCAAATATACCTATCTCCGAAACAATTTTATCAGGGAGGTCATTTATGAATATCAGGAATAATAGAGGTCCAAGGATAGACCCCTGAGGTACTCCCGCATTTATGTCATATTGTTTGGATGTACGTCCGTCGAGGACAACTTTGATTTTTCTATTACTTAAGAAGGATTTAATTACATTATGAATTCTTCCAGTGATTCCATATGATCTAATTTTCCTTAGAAGACCATCGTGCCATACCCTGTCAAAAGCCTTAGATATATCAAGGGCAACCGCTCTACCCTCCCCAGTTTTATCCAATGAATGGTATATACGTTCAGAAACTACAGTTAAGATATCTGCTGTTGAACAGGCTTGCCTGAATCCATATTGTTTGTCAGTCAGGAGTTTAGCAGCTGTTAGGTGCTGAACTAGGGCTTGATTTACTAAGGACTCAAATATTTTGGCGAAAAGTGGGAGGAGGCTAATGGGGCGATAATTTAGTGGGTCAGTTCTTTCACCAGAATTCTTGAAGACTGGTACCACAGAGGCGGTTTTCCAGCAGTCGGGAAAACAAGATTCGGTAAGACATTTATTGTAAAGTTTGGACAAAACTGGAGCAACCTCGGCAGAGCATTTTTTTAATAGCACAGCCGGGATTGTGTACTTGCAAAGAGAACAAGCCTTTCCGACGGTTACGGTTGGAGGTGTAGAAGTGTAACATGTCGTCGATGGACCTCCATTAGGATTGGGACCTTCTTCTCAAAATCCCGACTAACCATCGCATGTATAATAAAAATAATAGACTTATGGGCGTTCGAGATGGCATCTACAAAAAAATCTCCATCGCGAATGTGGGTTACGTTCTCGTCACACAATTGTGGATTGGAAAATTTTCCTGCGTGATTTATACAGGAACTATTTTCTTAGGAATCCCCGGCAGATTGGAGGCCCAGGCCATACGGTAGAAATCGACGAGTCCGTTTTTAACCGCAGAAAACACAACGTCGGCAGACTTGTGACACTGGTCTGGGTCTTCGGTGGATACGACCCCGCCGAAAAGGAGGGTTTCTTGGTCACTGTACCAAATAGGAACGCTGAAACCCTCCTTCCACTAATAAATAAAAAGAAATCATTGTTTCTGGCAAAAAAAAAAAAAAATGTACAAATAGCCCTTGTTCCTGCCCCCCGCCAATGCTTTTTTTATTGCCCTTTTTTAGGCTTTTTCCATTTATTTGACATAAAGAGCTGCAAATAAATAAATAAATAAATAAATAACTTGTTTAAGACAGACAATGTTTTTTACGTTAAAAATTAAAAAAAAACAAAAAAAAAAAACAGTTCAGACAAAAGTTTCCTATTATTTAACAAAAAAAAACTTGTTTTATATGTATTTATTTTGAAAACAGAAAACAATTCCAAACAATAATAATAATAATAATAATAATAAAAACAAATGAACGGTAGGTTTTTGCTTTTTACTTATTTAATTTTTTTGTTTCTACATTTTACAATTTCATTGTACAGTTATTTTGTTGTAGCGTTGTTTTTATTTTATCGCCAACGCTCGGTTTTATCCGGCTGTTGGCGTCATGCGCCGGACAAAGCCGAGCAAATGCTGAGTTACGTCTGGTTCGTTAAATGCACAAGTACCGAAAATGCAACAACCTACCGTAATTTTGTTTTTTTAATCATTTTTTGTTTAAAAAATGAATGAATAAAAAATATTTTTCATGCTGATAGAGGGGAGGGGGTCAGAAATTTTTGTCTTTTTTTCAAAACAAATTATGTATTTATTTTATATATTTTTTCAAGTATTTTTGTCAAATTTAAAAAAAAAAATTTTTTTTCAAAGAGGATCGTTAGAAAAGGTTTTAAAAAAGATTAAATCGATGTAAGAACTTTTTTTCAAAGAAAAGACAGAAAAATAATTTTTTAAGAGGATTTAATATTTTTTCTTTTGCAAACAAAATGTAAAAATAATTTTTTAAAAAGAAAGTGCGTGAAAGCCAAAATTTTCTTTTGAAAGTATCTTTTTATAAGTATTTTTTTCCAAAATGTTGTAAGAATGTAATATTTAAATTTTTTTTATTTTGTTTCTGGGAGGTTGAGATAAACAACAGTATATATATATTTTTTTATTATTATTTGTTTGTTGAGGAGGAAACTGTTAGGAGGAGGTCGAGCTATTCCCTTAGGAATATATTCTGTCGATTGTTGGTCAGCAGACGCTGACAAAGTAGGCTGAGAAAAGGTTGTGGAAATGGAAGGTAGCTCCCCAATATTCTTGCATTAGATTTTCCTACGTAGTCATATCATAGGCCGATAGGTATATATTTTTAGGATGGTTGCAATGGTGATTTTGGCTTGATGAGAGAAAGTTCCACTTCTTTTAGATGTCCACTTCCTGCAACTTGCATTTGTGCATCTCCACCAACATCCATGATGCAAAGAGACTCGCCTCGCCAAGATGTAACTAACACCATATGTGCAATTCATTTTCCTTGATATCAAGTTTTTTTCATGACAAAAGTCAATCACTTTCATCGGGGTTTCCAGCTGTTTTTTAATGTTGAGAAAGTCATATTGTTACTCTCACTAATTTCCAAGTAACAACTAGTTTTTTCTTTCCAATTTTTACATCTGCTACTTTACTGCATGTTGTGATTAACTGATCGGTGTCTTACGTTAAAAAAAGCTGAGCGGTGACATCATGTTATAAAAAAAGCCGAGCAAATGCAGAGATATATCTGGTTCTTATTATGCACAAGTACCAAATAAAGAGGCTTGTTTTATATTTTATGAAGATTCCCAAGTCTGATTGGAAGGTTTCTGAGTTTGACAAGATACACCTGAAAAAGGTTGGAACTTACATCGATTGAAACGTTGTACGAATAACACTGAGAAGAGCATTGGTGTGAATAATCCAAATAATACGAATTATCGATTCTCATCTCAAAAATTAAAAAACATGAAAAGTTCTTGTTGCATAAAAAGGTTCTAACGTCGGTCTAAAACTTTGAAGGAATTCTTCTTGTTTAGACAAGACCGGAATAAACGTTTTCCCAACTGCATGTATCTCTTTCTCGTCTCCTTGCATCTATAAAGCAGTGCGATATCATCTTTTATGACATTGCCACTTGGACTAAGGGTTAGTGATAATAAATATTTGGCACTCTTGTAATCGGTGTCATTGTGTTGAGGGAGATAACTCTATAGTACTGAGATGTGTTTCTTTTTCATCTGAGAATTTGGGGCGCTATTAAACAAATTATGTGAAATGTGAAGATATTGTAATTTTTATTAAACAAAACATTCGAGTGTACGAAAAAGTGAAATTGTTATTTTTCGACTATTTTTTTATTCAGAAAATCTAACTTTGAGGAATTATAAGAAAAAAAGCATCTTTTTTCAACTACTTTATTTAATGTAAGAAAACTTTATAAGATGTTAGAAATTTCAGAATGCAAGGGCGATAACTGCTAGATTGTTCCAATCACGCGATTATTTTGACCAATGAAATTGCATTGTTTCAGTTGCTGCGGAAGATTCAGCAATTGGCGGGAATATTGTGTTTCTTCAAACAGATTTCCATTCCGTGTTGAGCAAAGCAGACGCGTGGTGTCTCGCTCCGTGCCAAATGTACTATAAGGCAGGGTTCTATTCTATTTGTTATCTCCGCTCACTTAAATGCGGATACAAGCCTGAGGCAAAAATGTTTATGGACTAATTACATTCATCATCATTGCCCGCAGGAGGGCATCCTTTATTATGGAACATCGATCGCAATGTGCGTTGTTCTTATTTAACCAGTCTGGAAGGATTTCGAAGAACCCTCCACCACTTTTACAAGCGGCCGAATTCAACCAGCTTCTTCACAGAAGAAAACTACCTACACCTTTCGAGGCATAAACTACCCGCCATTTGGCCGAAGCTAAAGAGGTGCACTCTTTTGCAAATATGGACTCATTTTACCTTTCTTGTAAATAAAATATTCTTGGAATTTAAGGTGAGCCTTTGTTGCTTTTCTGAGTGTCTCTTTCATTCTGCCAAAGGCAAAAACGAGTAAGAGAAATTCTTACAAAGAACGAAAAAAGTAAAATGTGACGATATTGTAATTTTTATTAAAGAAAACATTCAAATAATATTAAGAGGATTTTTTTTCAATTACTTCATTTTCCTTAATTTACAATTATAAATGCATTTTGAAATAGTTGCAACGTTTTTCTTACAATTCTTTGAAGTTGTGTTTTCTTAATTTTTTATTATTCATATTTTTTGCAATGTCAAAACTTTGTTAAATTAAATAAAGTACTAGGAAAAAAAATTATTCTTTTTTTGTGCTCATTAAAACATTGTCTTACTTTTTCTCGTCTTTCATTGGCTAAGCATTTCAGTATATCCCAGCAATAATGTGATATTCCAGAAAATGCCCATAACTTAAATAAGTGCTGTTTTTCTTGTTTGCTTGTTTTCTATTTTTAACGGGGAAAGTAATATTTTTTAATACATTTTAAGGAAATTAATGGTACACAAGATCTCTTACTAAGAACATCATTTAATCTAGAAAATTCATTTTATAATAAAAGAAATCAATATATTTGATTTTTAAATCATGAAAATTGTTAGTTAATGATTGAATATACAAATTTACTTACCTTCAGTCTGCTATACGGCTTTTTTTTTAAATGTATTTTACCTATCTTAATATAATTATTAATTATATAGAAGTAGAAAATCACTATTCACACAAGATAAAAACAAATCTAAATATAATTATTAATTATATACAACTTGAAAATCACAAGATACAAACAAATCTTAGTATAAATATTAATTATATACAACTTGATAATCACTCTTTGCAGGATATATAGAACTTGAAAATCACGTCTGTACTATTCGCAAGATTAACAGCAAATGCAAATGGCGCATAGTCGTTGCTAATATCGTTTAGGATTACGTCATAAAGCGAAAATCTTTTCATTGATTTCTCGTTGGCAATGGTCACAGGCCTTCACTGGAATGATCTTTGCATTCATCCAATGAAGGTCTGGTTAGTGCTTTCTCTGACCCTTCAAAATTGTTTGGTGTGGTGCCAGTTGATGCCGCCACTATAATTTCTTTTTTTTTAGTGGAGGGAGGAGTTAATTTACGATTATACAGTTTCGATTTTCTTGGCCCATCTGCATTAGTTTTCACATTCAAGGGTTTTCCTTAATATTTTAGCTGATTTCATTATTGCTATCCATTGTACCTTCTCAGCCATATCTCTAATTCCATTCCAATTTCTTCCATTATTTTTTTCGAGTTTTTTTTTTTTTGGTATTGTTCCTAATGTTCTTAGGATTATTGATATTATCTTGACTTAATTTTCTACATCCCTTTCAATTCTTTGACCAGTTCTGTGTCTTTTCTTTGCTTCTACGTCTCCTTGTTGTTCACCTCGTTGTCTGCTGGAACAGCGAAATCTGCAATCTGGCAGTACTTTTCCTTCTTGTTACCAATTATGATATTCGGTTTTCTTGCTTGAATGCGTTTATCTGTTTGTACGTCCATCTCCAATAGGATTTTGTGATTTCCGTTTTCAAGTTTTCAGGGTTGCCGCTAAGCCCACTGAGAAAAGCTTTTTATTGACCCAATAGGTATTTTCTATTTTCAACCAGGTGATTGAAGCTTCATAATTGTTGAACACGTCAACCTAGGCAGAAATGGTTAGATTACGTGAAGCTTATCCTTTGTAAGATTGAACTCCTGAATCATATCGTTTCAAAAAGATCCTCAGCATAACCCAATATAATGTCCTACATCATTTGGCTGTCACAGAGTCTTCTAATCAACCGTAGAAATGAGATACAAGGACTGTCGATACTCATGATTAAGAGAGCACTTGTAGCAAGATAACAGGTATGCCTCTCTTTTATACAAGTGCCCCCGGTTCAAAGTTGAAAAGGCATTCTGGTGTTTTCCTTCCAGAATGAACCGTTTCCCTCACAACGTCTACACATTCAGTCTAGGTAGATTAGGAAAAGCATATGTTGATGATTCTCAACGCTGGCATATCCAGACTGCTTTCAGATGGATGTAGATAACACACTTTCCAACGGACTATGGTCTGCTTTCCTAACCATAAGAATTTGAAAAGTGCCCGCACTAATGCAGGTAGAATGATCATCGGGAGTTGAAGTATTAAAAAATTGTAAAGAATGAGAGGATAAATGTGGGAACTACACACCTCCACTCTTCATAGATTTCTCAAAGACTACAGTTGGACTACGAACTTTGTTTTCAATACTTCAGACAATTTTTTCTATAACTGGGGATCAGGACTAAACCAGACACTGAGAAATTTACAAGGTCCATCCCTCCAACCAAAGAACCCCTGAAGGATCCCATCATACAGGCACGAATATGTAGGCCAACAGATTTGTCAAATTAAATTTGACCCCTGTAACCTGTTCATACATTCTTATTTCCATGTTGACGACTCTAATATCTGCACTGCTCATTACAAATACCGTAGCATCATCAGCATATGTGGACTATTTAATTGTGGTGCAAGTATCAAAATAATCTTTTGGAAGACTGGACATCCCTGAAAATAGATCTGAACAAATTGAAAAGCTTTGATCTTATGCTATTCACCTCCACCAATTCATAGGGGTTGCATACAAGAGTCGAATGCAGAAGCGAAACTGAAAACTAAATCCAACTGAAAATAAAAAGTCTTCAAGTAGCGATGGTCAATTTCACTGAATGCGTTGAACTGATCTAAATTGATCATCATGGTTTCAGTGTCGACTTTTTCTATGATCAGGCACAAGTTATCTTGTATCATCCAGCCTTTAACAGCGCAAGTCTCTTCGGGGCTTACTAGGCGATGCAAGACAATAAGTTAAGATCTTGGTCAAAATCTTTAACGCTATATTTAACAATGTTTAGGGCTGCAAAGTACCTATATGTCATCCACTATTTTTGTCAAAAATACAAAAACAAAAATAATAAAACAAAAAAATAATAATAAAATACAAAAATATTCAAGACAGACAATAAAACATATGAAAGATAAAATGAAAAAAAAAACATGACAGATGAAAAATATATTTTTGTAATTTTTAAATTTTTTAAAATTTATAGCTTCGATATAAATCTATCGGCTTCCTTTCCTGTATTATCTCCTGTTTATCTCGGCTATTGTAACATTTACTTCCTAAGCTAGGAAACTTTTTCATGTATCTGTAACCTAGATCCTTTCTCTTCGCCTGATAAGAAGTATTAGGCTCCAAAATGTTTAGCTATAAAGAGCATTTATAAACCCTACTTCCAGGGGATGTCTTTCTTTATTTAACTGACAAATAAATTCATATACATCAATATATATATATATATATATATATATATATATATATATATATATATATATATATATATATATATATATATATATATATGCATATATACGAGCAAACAGTTAATAAAACATGTTAAAAAACACTTTGAAAAAGAGTTAAAAACATTTCATCTGAAAAGGAAACATTTGATAAGTGGATAGTCCTTAATCCGCAGAGTTTCGAAGAAATACTTTCCTTCTCATCAGAGGGTAGGAATTAGCAAAATGCAGGATCGGATTTTGTATGCAAAAGTATTTGATGAAGCAACAAGTAAGTCAAAGATCTTATTTGATAACAAAAAAAGTGAAGCAGAGGGAATATGGTGAAGAAAAAGGTGATCACACGTGAATGGATAGTCTGGTGGAAGATAAATAATCCAGTGACGGTAAAATCCAAATATATAACTTCAAGAAAGTTAATTGAATTTCCATTGCACAAGTAAAATCCAAGGAAATCCCGTAATTGGAAGATGGTCCAAAATAATCCAAAGGCAGAAACCCATGGAATAATTCACAAAAATGTGTACAAGGGAAAAAGGGGAAAAAATTCCAATAATATTAATAAAAGAAAAATAAGATATGCTTTTCACTTCACTGCCGAGACATTAATATAAATAAGAAAGATCAGGGAAGAAGAAGAGGAAAAAAATTAAATAGTGATAGAATTAAATAGAAAATAGAAAAACAAATGTCAAAATGACCCAGACAGGAAATGTTAACAGGCGCGAAAAAATATATAGGGCAAAATAATACAGGTCAGCTGAAATGTACAGGTCATCACTTAAAAAAATGTCAGCAAGAGTTGTTAGAAGACACTAAATGGAAAATAAATAAATAAATAAATAAATAGAAAATAATATAAAAAAATATATAAAACATAAAAAATAAAAATTATTTAAGAGGAAAGGATGGCCGGTATCTGCAAATTCAGGAAAAAGCAAGAAAGAAAGTAAGTAAATGCATATAGTAAAATATAAGTAAATATACATACAAAATATGAAAGTGTGGGTAGATTGATATATTAGATAGATAGGAAAGTTTAAAGAATAAAGCAGAAATTGCAGATAAAAAACCGGCCATGCAAAGAAGAAATAAAGAATTAAAATAAAGGATTATTAAATTATAAAGTATTAAGAAGTATGTAGAAAAAAACGATGAAGTTGAAGAAAAAATAAGGTAAAATTAATAACTATGTAATTTCAAAATTGCCATAATTAAATTTGGACTTATGTTTACAGAAAGAGATCAGTTCATTTTTAGAATTTATTATATTGTTACTTTGAGGGGAAGTAATTATAGTTATAGCTTCGGTTGTGCAGAGCCTGGAGTATAAGACTTAAGTTTTTTATGATAGTCCATTTGATTGAGAAGGGGGTATTGTTAGAGTTAAGTTTTTAAATTAAAGTGGTCAGAGAAGTTCCTTGATTATTATTAGAATTATGGTTGTTAAAAGAAGAAATGTGGTTTGATATTCTTTTCTTAATTAATGTTGAAGTAGCGCCGATATATGTATGTACTTTATTAAAAGCTTGAGGTCTGATATTAATATTTTATAAATTTTAATTCTTAAATATTCATATTATACTTTAATTTTACCATCTTGGATCATTTTGGTAAATTTAATTGTAATTTTTATTTATATATATATATATATATATATATATATATATATATATATATATATATATTTTTTTTTTTTTTTTTTTTTTTTTTTTTTTTTTTTTTTTACAAAGGCATCACCACATTATCAAGGCCCAGAGGCCACTCAAGGATAAGGGTTAAAGAGTGTACAGTAGAAGTTGGTCAATATAGTAATCATTAGTAATGAAAATTTGGTAAATTTAATAACTTATATGGAACGGCTCATCAAGAACTTATTTACTTTAGACTTGAACAAAACCATATTGTAGTCAGCCGGAAAGCAGGAAAACGGAAGACAATTCCACAGGCGTGCAGTTCTAAGAAAGAAGCTTTGTTCATGGAATCTACGTTTAGGTTTAGGCACAGATAAAGAGTGGGGGAAATTATTGATAGTGTTTACAGCTAGACGAGTGTTTCTTGTGAAAGTTTGGCGAGGGGGGACCATAGATTGAAGCTCAGTTGAACACTTTCCATGAAAATAACGATACATCAGAGACAAACTCGCAACATCTCTTCTGTGAGATAGAGGTTGCAAGGAGGAGAAAAGGACATCTCCTACGAGGCTACGAAGTCTATTTTGAACTCTATCAAGGCAGGACAAGTTCTTTCTAGCAGCTCCTGCCCAGATGTGGCAACAGTATTCCATCCTTGGACGTACCTGGCTCTTATATAGATAGAGAATAGCATCAGCAGTGAGATATCTACTGGATCGATAGAAAGATCCCACCATTTTTCCAGCGGCCTTGGCAACAGATTTGATATACGTGTTCCATTTAAGATCAGGAGTAATGGTCAAGCCCAGAAGCTTGTCAAAACTTGAGGCCTCCTGAAGACGAGAGCCATTCATTTCAATTGATGACAAATGTGGATTAGAATGTTGATGATGTAAAGAGAGAAGCTTGGTTTTAGATGCATTAAAAGTAACCAGCCACTCCTTTCCCCATTGTACTACGTGCTCAAGATCAGAGGAGAGAGAATTGGAGAGAACTTGCTCGTTTACTGTCTTAGATGTGGTACCATAAATGGTAGTGTCGTCAGCATAAATGTCTACAAATGATGTAAGGATATGATTTGGAAGATCATTAATGTAGATCAGGAAAAGAGTTGGGCCCAGGATGGATCCCTGAGGGACACCGGCATTAATATTGTGAGCTTCTGATTTTTGCCCCTCAACTACTACTCTTATGAATCTATCAGAAAGAAATGATTTAATAATTGAGAAGACTTTTCCAGCTATACCATAGCTAGCGATCTTATGAAGTAAACCTTTATGCCATACCCTATCAAAGGCTTTAGATATGTATATATATATATATATATATATATATATCTGAAGCAAGTTAACAAACTATTTATTATGAGCGGATCAATGACCTGTGCCAAAGTAATTGACGCACTGACCTATTGGTTGGCAGGGCGCATTGATTTGAGCTGTCGCCTGAAGAACTATTTTTAGCCCTTTGGGATCTCAGCTGCTATCGCCAAAGAGACGCCAGCAAAATGAGAGACGTGCGCCAAACTGGATTGACTTTCTCCCTCTCTCTGTATATATACAACAATAGAATTTCCTTCTCACCAGTTAACAGCGAGAGACTCCCGCCAAACTAAACTCGTGCTGTACCATTTCTTTTATTTGTTTCTCCATGAAATAAATTCTAGTTCGTTTATTTCAATAAACGCGTTGTTCGTTTCTTTCTCAATTCAATTTATTTTTCCTATTTTGTACGACTGGGGGATATATATATATATATATATATATATATATATATATATATATATATCCACCAGTCCTCTACAAACTGGTATGTAGCAAGTTAACAAACTATTTATTATAAGCGGATCAATGCCCTGTGCCAAAGTGATTCGGCCGCACTGACCAATCGGTTGGCAGGGCGCATTGATTTGAGCTGTCCCCTTAAGAACTATTTTTAGCCCTTTGGGATCTCAGCTGCTATCGCCAGAGAGACGCCAGCATGCGACCTGTACAGACCTTTCTCACTCACTCCCCCCACTGCTACTTGTTGACGACAGCAGTCTGATGGCAGACGACACCTCCTAACAGACTATTACACTTTCTTTCTTTCTTTCTCTTCAGTCTGAGATTCAATCTCGCCTTTTTTAAATAAACCCTTTCTTGTTGTTTTGTTAAACAGAAATGTCGTTTGGCCTTGTGTTTATTTAAGCAATTATTAACCTATATATCTTAATGAGTGAGATCACTAACAATTGTTATGTTCTTTTATACTTATTTTATTATTTCATATTTTCATTTTTTAAATCATTGAAATAATTTAACGCATTTTGGCTGTTCTCATGTTTTTTAAAGCGTTCTTTTCAGAAAGTTTGTAAAATATTCAAAATATTCAAAATATCAAATATTTAAAATGTAAAATAGCGTTTTCACTGACCATTTTAATGACAGGAAATATTCCCAAGAGTTGGAAATGAAGTGACTGTTATAAAAAGTGAACAATTAATATTTTTTTACAAAAAGGAAAAATTAAACATTAAAATAAGAAAAGAGAAAAAATAATTAAAATGTTATTCTGTGAACAAGTGATCAAGAGAAAATGAGATTGCCCAAATCTAATCATTGTTGCAGCAAACAGATGTTATGAAATTTTCTAATGGAGTAAAAATCACAAAAGGAGGACAAATGTGGCACAATCATAAGATCACTGAAAAGGGATCTTATCATTGTGCCACATTAGTAGTAGTAGTAGTAGTAGTAGTAGTAGTAATAGTATTAGTAGTAGTATATCATATAAAGTTCTATTTAACTTGAACAATAAAAAAATAACACGGTTCGTATTCCTCAAAACAGCAGCAACAGTCTAAGGTGTTAGAAATTTCAGAATGCAAGGGCGATAACTGCTAGATTGTTCCAATCACGCGATTATTTTGACCAATGAAATTGCATTGTTTCAGTTGCTGTGGAGGATTCAGGATTTGGCAGGAATATTGTGTTTCTTCAAACAGATTTCCATTCCGTGTTGAGCAAAGCAGACGCGTGGTGTCTCGTTCCGTGCTAAATGAACAAATGAACTAAGGCAGGGTTCTATTCTATTTGTTATCTCCGCTCACTTAAATGCAGATACAAGCCTGAGGCAAAAATGTTTATGGACTAATTACATTCATCATCATTGCCCGCAGGAGGGCATCCTTTATTATGGAACATCGATCGCAATGTGCGTTGTTCTTATTTGACCAGTCTGGAAGGATTTCGAAGAACCCTCGACCACTTCTACGAGTGGCCGAATTCAACCAGCATCTTCACAGAAGAAAACTACCTACACCTTTCGAGGCATAAACTACCCGCCATTTGGCCTAAGCTAAAGAGGTGCACTCTTTTGCAAATATGGACTCATTTTACCTTTCTTGTAAATAAAATATTCTTGGAATTTAAGGTGAGCCTTTGTTGCTTTTCTGAGTGTCTCTTTCATTCTGTCAAAGGCAAAAACGAGTAAGAGAAATTCTTACACCGTTTTTATTGCAAAAGAAATCCCCCCCCCTCCAAATTGTTTTTCTTATGAGTAATAACGTTCTTATTGCATAAGATTTCGACCCCCCCCACACACATCATTTTGGATTTTTTCCTTTCATTGTGTCGCCTTTAAAAAAAAAAAAATATTTAATATTCATTTTTATATTTAATTTGTAATGGTCCTTAAAAGACCATGTGCTTTGAAAAAAAATAATATATTGAATATTCATTCTTATATTAAATTGCAATGGTCCATAAAAGAACTTATTCGTTGAAAATAAATATTATTTCATGTAAATTGTAAACTGAAGTTTTAATTCGTAAAAAAAAAATACCTTTCAAATATTTTACGATAATTGTAATCGTTTAAATAATGTATGGAAAGCAATTATATATTAATTCTTGAATTTATAATTGATTCATTGTTGAAATGTGTCGTCGTAATGTCGGTCTGAACTTTCCTTATGGGTTTAAATTCCTTGTTCATTGAGAGTTTCGAAGTTTGTTGACGTAACCCCCTTCAGATAATAGCTGTTCTCGTCGGAGAATCTTTTTTGCGCCCTTTGCTTTTATTTCCCCACGTGGGAACGGCCATTGTTCTTTCTCGTGTTGTGTCCTTCAAACATGGCAAATTCAAATCTCCTTGGTCGAATAGAGGCTAAGAAGTTTCGTATAACGGCTTCTTTGGATTGGATGAACGAAAGAGGAGGTGGGCGTTGTATAAATAATTTTTCTTCCAACATCGAGAAACGGTTGTCTGTTGTTTATTAGATCAGTTAATTTTGAAGTCCCCAGATGAGGAAAGACTAAATATCTGTCGGGACTTCGAAATGTTAAAGGCGGGTGTCCACGACAGACTGGCTGAGCTCCAGTCGGAGATTGAGAAATCAAGGGATATTGTTCCCATGAAAATGGAGTTGGAGTGCCCCCCCCTTTAGTGGGGATCCAACTCCCAATAAGTTTAAGGGGAGGGAGGCCTCTCCAGTCTTGGACGACAACCTTCCTAGAGCTGGTGACTCAAACAAATTACCGGTCTGCAAACCTAAATTGCTTAAGGAGTAGATAGGCCCTGTCTATCGCCGGCTTCCATACTCCTTCTTTGCATATTAGTCAGGCGAAGAGACACTATCACAGGTGAATCAACAAAACACTTAGTGGTAGATCTTGTTTCTTGTCTAGGGCATTGAATGCCGTTCCCCCACTCCCGACACATCCCACCCCTCATAACTGAGCACTTGGGAGTGCTTGAGTACCACGCATGCCTGTGCAATTAGATTGGGGTGATCTTCTTCTGATGAGCTGAGGGTACCGGATTGACAGTTCCTGGCTGCTGTTTCCGACTGGTAGTACAGGGGCCCTAACTCTTTGGTAGCGCTTAGAGCGGCTGCTCCATCAACAGTTGTATAATATTGGGTTGTTTGTAGTGCCATGTCGCGCATGGAAAGGGACCCTGCACTCATCCCTGATGAGCTTTCCCGAGGCCACAGTCCTAGTTGAAGAAAGGTCAGCCAATTGGTCTACTTGTGTTGCATGTCTGATATCCTGCATAACCTCTTGTTCAGCTCCCCCTTACCTTACTGAAACTTTTTAAAAACATGATGACACTAAAATCTAAAAATAAGCTTAAACCAGGCCTAGGGACAAACAAATTCAACTTGCCTCCTCCCTTGAGGCTTGCATTCACTAACATCCGTGGGCTTAGAACTAATTTAGCTGATGTTGAAGCATTTCTTCTAACAAATACCCCGGATATCTTAGCACTAAGCAAGACTAACCTACACTCCTCCATCCCCTCTAACTACTTTAACATGCCTGGCTATCTCCCACTCTGCCGTAAGGACTTTGACAGACATATGCAAGGACTTGGAGTCTACATTCGTAATATCCTCCCCCTGACTAGAGAAACAAACCTAGAAACAGACGATCAAGCCTTTATGTGCTTTAGACTAAACATACAACGCAACATTAGCTACTTTTATTTTCTCTACCGCTCTCCCTCGACCCAGGACTGCACCATAATAAACAAAGTCACCGACAGTATAGACACAGCACTCTCCCTTGACAATAGCGCCCAAGTCCATGTATTTGGCGACTTTAATGTTCACCACAAAAACTGGCTTGGATTCTCTACTCACACAGATGCAGCGGGCAGCACAACACATAGTTTTGCTATATCTCACTCCCTATCACAAATGGTTACGTTTCCAACCCGTTTCCCTGACCAGCAAGAACAACAAGCATCACTTCTAGATCTGTTTCTGACTACAGTTCCCGATGATTGTACAACAAATGCTAACAGCCCACTCGGGAACGCTGACCATGCAGTGATAATGGTAGAAATCGCCCTAAACTCCAGACCCAAAACTGAAGAGCCAGTGCTCAAAACAACGAGATATTTTAAAAAGGCTGACTGGGAAGCCATCAGAGATCTTATCAGAGATGCCCCACGGGGAAATATTTTTTCTCTTCCTGCCGAACAGTGCGCAAATGAGACCACTGAATGGTTCAAAACAGCAATGGAAGCACATGTTCTCGTGCGGAAATTTTATAGCAAGCCCCACTCTCCCCAATGGTTTACTTCGACTTGCGCAACTGCCATTGCTCAAAGGCAGCACGCATACCGCAGATTTAACCGACATAAGTCCAGTTCAAACAAACAGAAGTACATAGAAGCGAGAAATAACGTTAAGAAAGAAATAGCGACAGCTAAGAGAGAATTTACTGAAACCACTAAAAAACGCATCGAAGCACAAAAATTAGGAAATCGTGACTTCTGGAAAATCTACAACAGTGTAGTAAACAATGGGCAATCAACAATTCCCCCACTAACCAACAATCACGAGGTTGTTTGCTCAGCAACCAACAAAGCTAATATGCTTGCCAGCCAGTTTGCCTCGAGCTCCACACTGGACCCTACCAACCACCCCCTGCCTGACTTTCCTTTCCGGACAGACGCCACGCTAGACAATCTAAAAATCACCCCTGCTCAGGTACATGCTATCATAATAAATCTTGACACTTCCAAAGCATGCGGACCTGATCTCATCCCAGCTGTGCTATTAAAAAAGCGCTCAGCCGAAGTAGCTCCAGTTCTCTCCAAACTCTTCAACAAATGCCTTAATGAATCATGCTTCCCGGGCTGTTGGAAAACCGCTTCTGTGGTACCAATATTCAAGAATTCTGGCGAATGAACTGACCCATCAAATTATCGCCCCATTAGCCTCCTCCCACTTTTCGCCAAAATATTTGAGACCATAATTAACCATGCTCTAGTCCGGCACCTTACAGATGCTAAACTTCTGACTGACCCACAATATGGATTTAGACAAGCCCGTTCCACAGCTGACATTCTCACTGTAATCTCTGAATGTATATACCATTCATTGGATAAAGCGGGGGAGGGCAGAGCGGTAGCTCTAGATATATCTAAGGCTTTTGACAGGGTATGGCACAAGGGTCTCCTCAGGAAAATTAAATCATACGGTATCACTGGTAGAATACTTAGCATAATTGAATCCTTCTTAGACAAGAGAAAAATCCAGGTTGTCCTCGACGGTCGAACATCTAAACAGTGTGATATAAATGCGGGAGTGCCTCAGGGGTCTATTCTTGGACCTCTATTGTTCCTGATATTTATTAATGACCTCCCCGACAAAACTGCCTCTGAGATGGGTATATATGCTGATGACACTACATTCTATAAAAGGCATGACAGGAAAACAAATGAACACATATCTAAAGAAATGGCAAAAACAATTGAGGATGACCTCCAATCTGTAGTGGAATGGGGACATAAATGGTTGGTCACATTCAATGCTGCCAAAACCAAACTGGTTTCCTTCAATAACTACAAGAAACTTTCTCTGCCACCAATAGCAATGGCCAGTGACTCCCTATCTGAGAGTACATCTTTCAAACTGCTTGGCCTAACGTTCACAGGAAACATGAGCTGGAACAATTATATTGAAAACATTGCCAGGGCCGCTGCAAAAAAGGTAGGCTCTCTCTACCGTGCTAGAAAACTACTGACACCTGAAAGTATCCTGTATCTCTATAAGGCCACCATTCGCCCATGTATGTAGTATTGTTGTCACATCTGGGCTGGTGCGTCTACTACTAGTCTCTCGCTCCTAGACAAGGTTAAAAAAAGAGTCACCAATCTGATAGGCCCTGAAGTGGCATCTAAGCTTCAGCCTCTGTCCCATCGACGAAACGTTGCATCCCTCTGCTTGTTCTACAAGTATTTTAATGGTGAGTGCTCTGACGAACTGCAGACACTTGTGCCCCCACGTCGCAGACACCTCGACAAACCCGACAGGCAGCTAGATCCCACCCCCACACAGTAGAGATCCCTAGATGCAAAAGATCCTTCTACTCCAGTAGTTTCTTCCCCAGAACCGCTAGACTCTGGAATTCCATTCCAGGATCATGCTTCCCTAACTGTACTGACATGCAGAAGTTCAAGTGCAACGTGAACAGACATCTTGCTGCCCAAATCTCTACATAGTGCCCCCGTAGTTGCTGACCCTGATAGTAGCCCCCTACACCTGAGTGGCAATGTGCCTTGTTTGGGGTGAAAATGTAATAAAAAAAAAAAATAAAAATAAAAAGTTTGAATTCCGTGGGTTCCTAAGGAAATTTGAATTCTGTACTGCGAACATGAAAAATGCAGATAAATTATTATTGCTAAAATCCAAATTATCAGGAGAGGCGTTTAATATTATTTCTAGGTTTGATGTGATTCCCGAGAATTACGACGCAGCTTTGGAGTGTCTGAAGGAAAAATATTTAAATCCTTCAGCAATTATGAACAAAATATTTGATGACATTATTCCGCAACCAGAGCATTATGCATCTTTGAGGGATATCAGAATCCTCCTCCAGCGAGTCAAACTAGAACTGACGGAGATGGATAATTCCTTTGGCACGGATTTTCTTACAAATAAATCCACCTCAGGAAGATTAATAGCTTATATTCTGTTCGCTAAATTTCGCAGAGAAATAATGAATAAATCCTGTGAACGGTTTCCTTCTTTAAAGTCTATTTTAACGTATACGTTTGACGTTATAGTCACCTTTAAATGCGTCAAGGCGGGAAAATTTCCCGCCAAACATGTTGGGTTCATTGAATGCTGGAACCCTCGTGGCGAAGAATTCGGAGCCAAAACAAATCAAGTCCTTTCAGAGTAATAATAACTCTAAGTCTTTCGTCAAAAATGCCGAAAATAAATTTTGTAAATTGTGTCAGGTTGATGGTCACCTGACAAGAGTTTGTTCTAAATTTCCAAATTCGGAATCTAAAATTATTCGAGCGAAAGAATTAAGATTATGTCTCCGGTGCTTTGGTGAGCACTCAGAGTCCAGTTGCAGGGGGGTTAAGGGGTTCCCCTTCCATTGCAGTAATTGTGGTCTAAAAAACCATTATTCCTTAATGTGTCCTAAAGGCTCTAAGTCCTTTGTGGGACGTACTTTCATGGCGGATCAGGACAAGAGTATTAGTCCTGTACTCAAGATATCTATGAAGGTTAAAAGGCACCCGGTTTATTTTTTCTGTCTGATAGATACGGGTGGCCAAAAATCCTTTTTCTCTAAAATAATTCTGGACCGGTTGATTCACAACCGTAATCTAAATCCTGAGACGGTACAAATGTCCATCAATACCCTTGTGGGGAATAAGTCCTTACATCTTTCACAGCTGGAAGTGTCTATTAAATTGGGACATCAGCGTCCTTTTTATCATTCTGCATTGTTTGCTGAAAATTTGAAATTGAAATTTAACGTAAACAGGTTCGACGAGATTACGTCGAATTTAACTGAAAAAGGGTATAAGTTTTGCCCTGGTTATTCTGAACTAAACGGTTCTAACATTCTCGGTATCATTGGCCTGGATCTTATTCCTAGAATCAATTATCTCAGTTTAATTAAGTGCTTGGGAGGTTCCGCTTGGAAACTCCCTAATTATATCATTCCCTTCAGTGAGGGGTCAAGTTTTTTAAACAAAAATGATAAGGCTGTGGAAAAATTGCCAGCCTTCGATCAAGTTATTAAAACACTCCCTATGTGTCAGTCATATTTAATTGATAGTGTATTAAAGCCAGTAGCATCTTACGAGGATGTGCTGCAACCTTTTTTTGACGGTCCTGCTGTTGAACGTGGAGTAGAAAAGTTTTTTTCTCTGGACTCCATAAGCATCGAGGATGCCAACCAGTTGTCTTCAATTGATAAGGAAAAAATAAATGCCTTCGAAGAGGCTATAGTTCTCAAGGAAGGAAAATATTACGTTGAGCTGCCTTGGGAGCATGACAAGCTTCTCAAGGTGGAGTCCAATTATGTGCCTTCACTGCGAATAATGCATAGGGTGGCCCAGTCCTTGGAAGGAAAAGGACTGTATAACGATTATATACAGGTCTTCAAAGAATACGAAGACTGCGGAATTATCGAACCTTTCTTCGTTCCCCATGGAACTTATGAGAATTATAAATGGATTCCCCATCGGCCAGTAATTAAAGAAGATCTGGGAATAACTACAAAAATCCGCCCTGTTTTCAATTGTTCGTTGAAACGTAAAGGTAGCATTTTGATTAACGACGCTGCTTATTTGGGTGTTAACATGACTGCATTGTTGCTAGATATTCTACTAGCTTTCTGAAAAGAAAAATATGTGCTTTTGGGCGATTTGCGCAAAGCTTTTTTACAGATCAGGTTAAAATCTATTGAAGATAAAAATAGATTTTGTTTTTTCCTCAAGGTAGATGGCAAATTGTGCGCCTACCGATTTAATACTATTATATTTGGGTTCAATGCCAGTCCTTTTATATTAAGCTTTATACTTAAGCATCATGCCAAAAAATATGAAGCCGATTTAGCTTCACATTCGATTTCCAATACTTTCTATGTTGACAATTTAGTTACTACTAATAGTGACCGAGATACTCTAACCCATGTGTATAATAAAGTCCGCAACAGACTCAGAGAAGCGGGGTTTGAACTCCAATCCTGCAACTCCAATTGCACGAGCATACAAAATAAAATGATGGAAGATGGTACTATCTCGTCTTCTTCCCCCACCTTTGAAAAGGTGCTGGGGTATCAATATTCTGTTGAAAGGGATACCCTTAAACTCGCTCCATCTGTAATAGATGGCAATGCCAATACCAAAACGCAAGATATTATCTCAAGTTTCAAGTGTATATGATCCATTATCTTTACTTCTTCCTGTCACCGTGCAGGGGAAGATTATTATTAGTCAACTGTGGAAAACGGAGTTGTCTTGGGATCAACAAATCCCTGAAGAAGTTAAGGCCATTTGGCAAGCACATGCCAACGAGCTGAATTGTATAGGGGACTTTGAATTTCCTAGATGTACTCTCCTAGCGGAATCCCCTGTTGAAATTATTTGCTTTAGCTTATGGGTTTTCCGTGTATGCGAAACAAGGTGCATAGTGTTCCTTGATATTCGCCAAGGCAAAAGTGGCACCCATCAAGGGAAAATCACTACCTGTTTTTGAATTATTAGCTATATTTCTAGCGTTTAAAGTTATTCCACAAGTTTTGGGTGCTCTAGCGCCCATCAATATCGAATCCTTTTTTGTCGTGTCTGACGCACAAGTAGCCCTGTCATGGATTTTGAATGGGAAGGCTGCGAGAAAAAATATATTTGTAGAAAATCGCGTGTCAGACATTAATAAGTTCATTGAAAACATTAAACTTAAATATGGGATAAACCCTAAATTTAGATATGTTCCTTCGTCGGATAATCCGGCTGATCTTTTAACCAGAGGTATTACTGCCTCTAAGTTCAAACAATTTTTCAAATTTTGGACCTGCGGACCAGATTGGCTTACTCAAGTTGAAATCAGCTGGCCCACGTCCCCCTTGCCTTGTCTTAACAATGTTAACAGGAAGATGGTATTATGTATGTTCTCGGATGAAACTGCTTCTAACGAGAATCACTTGCCAATTAAAATATCTGATTTTTCCTCATTAACTTAGGCTATTAATGTCTTAGAAAAAGTTGTGAGATTCGGTGATAAATTACGTCACCGAAAGACTGACACCATCAAGAGAGCTAAATTGTTGCTCTTCTCTCATTTACAAAGGAAAGCCTTTCCCACAGAACTTGCTTATTTGCAACAACCCTCTAATAGGGCTGCTCCCCCAAGAGTTACGGCCCTTGGGTTATTCCTAGATAGGGAGGGACTGATACGGACTCAAGGACGTATTCAGAACTCCGAGGTTTTTTCATATGAAGTGAAATTTCCTATATTGTTAGGAAAAAATACCCACCTGACCAAATTGGTCATTATTGAAGCTCACCAGAATTGTTGTCATATGGGAGCAAATTCAACCCTTAGCAAGGTGAGGTTATCGGGTTTTTGGATCCACCAAGGGAGACAGGCGGTGAAGTCGGTTCTCCGTGACTGTGTTATATGTAAGAGAATTAATTCTCTACCGTACAAAGCACCCTCTGGGTCTCAACTGCCTTCTGATAGAGTAAATTTTGTCCGGCCCTTCAAATGTGTAGGGGTGGATTTTACTGGACATTTTTTTGTCAAAAACAATAATGAGGATGTCAAAATGTACATCCTACTGTTTACTTGCATGAGTTTACGTGCCATACACTTGGAATTGGTACCGGACATGAGCGCAAGATCTTTCTTGTTAGCGTTCGTTAGGTTCACCAACTTATTTGGTGTACCAACTCATATGTATTCCGACAATGCTAAATCTTTCATAGCGTCGGGTATTATATTATCAGACATATTTGTGTCTGATGAATTTAGAGAACATTTCAAATCCACTACTATTGTTCATTATACAATTCCCCTGTACTCTGCATGGCATGGTGGAGTATGGGAGAGATTAATTAAAACTGTGAAACAGTGTCTTTCCAAGGTGTTGGGTAGGAGGAGGGTCGGTTATTTCGAGTTCCTAACCGCCCTTTCAGATGTTCAAAAGGCCATAAATGATAGGCCACTAACATTTATTTCAGCTTCTGATAGAGGCCTTGATGGGTTGACTCCCAACTATTTTTTGCAGACAGGATATCATCCCCGCCTGCTTATCAATCTTAGCGGTTCAGAGGACCCTTGTCCTGAACCTACAAATAGAAATTTGCTCTTACATTCCCTTGAAATGAGGGATGAATTTGTCAGTAAATTTAAACGTAGTTGGCATAATGACTACTTGCTCTCAATTAGAGAAGTAGACGCCCACATTACAGAAAATGAAACCTCTAAAATATCAGAGGGTGAAATTGTACTAATCAAAGCTCCTAATAAGTCCCGGCCCTTCTGGGGGTTGGGTAAGCTAGTAAAATTATTGATCGCAAAGGACAACAGGGTTCGTTCAGCCTCAGTGCTGAAATGCAGGTGTGTCCAAATTCATTCCTTAAAAAATATTTATCCTTTAGAGATAAAACATAACCCTGAACCTGCATTAGCAGAATTTGCGAAAGAAGGAGGCCCCTTCTTTTGCCCTACATGTTCAGTCGCCAATGGCGGAACAACACCTATGGTGTGTTGCGACTCGTGCAATGAGTGGTACCATTTTGGTTGTGTCGGGGTCGACCAACAAGTTACCATTGAAGATTGGTTGTGTCCAGATTGTGTGGACCAAACACCAAGTTAATAATTGTATATTCCTTTTATAGACTCATCAGTAGAGTCATACATTTTATTACTAATAAATTCTTTGTTTGCCATAGAGAGATCGTTATAAGTTCAGATTGACAATTGACACACATTGAATTTAATTGCTATTATTGTGTTAATATTAAGTCCTTTGGGACAGAATTTCATTGTAATAACTTGTCCAAATAGGCGACAATCATTAATTTCCCGATAAAAAAAACGAAAGAAATGAGTAATCCATTTCTTTCTCTTCCTTCCTTTGGCAGTGTGTTAGAAATTTCAGAATGCAAGGGCGATAACTGCTAGATTGTTCCAATCACGCGATTATTTTGACCAATGAAATTGCATTGTTTCAGTTGCTGCGGAGGATTCAGGAATTGGCGGGAATATTGTGTTTTTTCAAACAGATTTCCATTCCGTGTCGAGCAAAGCAGACACGTGGTGTCTCGCTCCGTGCCAAATGTACTATAAGGCAGGGTTCTATTCTATTTGTTATCTCCGCTCACTTAAATGCGGATACAAGCCTGAGGCAAAAATGTTTATGGACTAATTACATTCATCATCATTGCCCGCAGGAGGGCATCCTTTATTATGGAACATCGATCGCAATGTGCGTTGTTCTTATTTGACCAGTCTGGAAGGATTTCGAAGAACCCTCGACCACTTCTACGAGTGGCCGAATTCAACCAGCATCTTCACAGAAGAAAACTACCTACACCTTTCGAGGCATAAACTACCCGCCATTTGGCCTAAGCTAAAGAGGTGCACTCTTTTGCAAATATGGACTCATTTTACCTTTCTTGTAAATAAAATATTCTTGGAATTTAAGGTGAGCCTTTGTTGCTTTTCTGAGCGTCTCTTTCATTCTGTCAAAGGCAAAAACGAGTAAGAGAAATTCTTACAAAAAACAGCAGTATTCACCAGTGCTCGTCCCTGCCAGGAAGTGAGAATAACCACCTTAAAGAGCAATGACCACCATTTATGACAGTGTCAGACATTTGAAGACATGCGATTTGCCTGCTAGTGCCTGCGCTTGTCAAAACGTGACAGTAACCATAGTCGATTTCATTTCAAAGCAGTCCAATAGGGGCCAACATTGATCATGATCGATAGTTGCAGAGGAAGCCAGTGCTTCCAGTACTCAGCAGTAAACGCCTCAATTTCATTTCAGAGCCACTGCCAGCCAATGCCCGACATTGGAAGCCAAATGATTTCATTTTGGCCACGGTCAACAGTACCCACTATTTTCAGGTCTGACAGTTCTTTTATGAGGTCACGCAAAATTTAGCATACATTTTGATCCCTCTCTTCACTTAAAAATTCACTAAAATTCAGAAAACGAACTACTAGTAATGAAATTTTCAATATTTATTAAGTAACCATCTGTCATAGGAGAACATATTCTCTCCTATGATTGGATTAAGAAATATATAAATATTTCTTATAATATATAAATATGTTTATTGATATATTAATTAAAACATAAAGACATTTCTAGAATGTTGTTATTCATAAAAATAAATGATAATCGGCGTCTATAAATATAAAAAGGCGTAGAACGCCTTTTTGTTCCTTTTTTGAGTCTCTAGAAGGTTCCAGGAAGTTCCTTTTAAAACTCATATAAAAGAAACACTATTGGTGGGTAAAGTCAGTTCGTGACATATTTTGGGATGCAAAAGGAGGCAACCAACGTCCGAATTCCGGCTTCCACATAAGGCCGTAAATACAAGTTCGTGACATATTTTGGGATGCAAAAAGAGGCAACCAACGTCCGAATTCCGGCTTCCACATAAGGCCGTAAAAACAAAAACCTCACTGAAGAACTGGCTGTCTGGATTCTGGTAAAGTTTTTATTTATTCTTTGAGTTTGTTGACCGAAACACATATACATATAAAAATACACTAAACAAAACATTTCAAAACAATACATTAAGAATACGATCTTTATGATCTAAGGAAGACAATTTATTAGCGAGTTGTCGCCCTTCAAACATAGTAATCTTTTGTTTTGTTTTTTCTTGTTAATTTATTTTTAAATAAATTTCTTTTTCGTCAAGTCTTTTTCTTTTGTTTTAATTTTATTACATGTGGGTGCTGATAAATCCCTAGACCATACGAGCTATGATCGGCACACATATGTAATACCATCACAGAATATAATGAACTAATTATTTTATAAAATGTAACAAAAATGCATTATTTTTGGAAACAAAAAAAAAACAACAAAAACACTTTTACTAAAGTTATAATTTTAAGATATCCTGAACAGAAAAGAAAATCAAGAGAAATGGCAAACACAGAAAGGTCTCTAATAAGAACAGTAAGAAAAACACAAATCAGGTTCATAAATCACAGTCAGTGGCTTCTGCTACCTGCCACTGCAAGACAATGATTTAATTTGGGCCACTTCTAACAGTGCTTGATATTTTTCAGGTCTGACAGTGCCTCCCTCCCCCACTGACAACTGTAATTTATTACATTTTTTGGAAGGGGGTATCCTTTACTGAATCTGTTCTGACTTTGTGACATACTTTCACCAGGCAAGCCGGTATAGGTAGTTTAAAAAAAAAACAGCTTTTAGCAACTACAAGGAATCCTTTTGGGGCAACTACCGTTCATCCTTTATGAGATCATGTAAAGTTTAGCATTTATATGCAAAATGAATGACCGATTTCCAAAATGTCTAAGCATTTTGATCCCCCCTTTCACTTTAAACTTCATTAAGGGTTAACTTGTAAATTTATGTACATTTTTAACAATAGTAAACCGCAGTCTTGGTTAAACATTCCCAACCAGTAATATTCTGAAAATATTGATAAAGTCAGTGTATCAATGCTCTTCCTTAGAATTTAAAATATAACTTTTTGCGAAATGTCTACAGCACTAAAACAATTAATTATTAATAATTTAGATAGAAAAGAGTAAAAATCATGTCTGATTTTTTTTTAACAATGTTGCAAACCTGTACTTCTTCAAATTAATCAGTAATAGAAATAATTCTATTTTTAAAATTATTTTTTCTTAGTAGTCTTTGTGTTAATTAAAAAAAAAGAAGTTTTTTCAAGATTATAAAAAGCATTTCTTGCGCTGGTTTTGATTCTCGGTGGTGGTGTGCAAATCAGTTTTTAAAAAGTTTTTAAATCATTACTATATATTGGGTCCAATATAATCTATCTCTATAATTATAAAACTCAAATGACCTTGTAACGAGTGTTGTAACCTTACATCCGGTTTACGACTTCTGGTTGCACATCCGTTACTGAGTTCAACAAAAAAAGCAAATAGGCTGCTCCCATGTATCTGCTATCAGGAGAGATCACCATTGGTTATTTCCTGTTCAGAGGGGGTGATCCCTGGTTACTTCCTGCTGTCAGGGACAGACAACTTTTATACTTAAACAGTAATATAATTCCATTAAATAATGTTATTCTCTTTGTTTGATTACTTTCTTAAATGGCAGTTAAATAAAATCTTTACTTATATAGTCAGTCCATTCAATAAAGCAAATACAGACCACCTAGTGGTATTAATGGACATCACACTAAAACCCCAACTCCTAGGTAAGGAGCCATTGCTAAAAACAAAAACATACTCCAAAAGGACTGACTAGAAAGCCATCAGTGAACACATCAGAGATTCCCCATGGACCATAATCTTTCTCTTTCTGCTGAACAGTGGTCCAATGAGACAACTAATGGTGCAAAGTGAAGAGGAAGAATCAAACGGTTAGACAAGTGTACATGCATCGCTTGCTTCAATCTTTATATTCCATAGTTGTTTTGTTTTTAAAAAACATTTTTTTATTAAGTTTTCACCCCAAGCAAGGCACATTGCCACTTTGGTGTAGGGGGCTACTATCAGGGACATAGGCATCAGGGGTACTGTGTAGGGAGTTGGGCAGTAAGATGTCGGTTCACGTTGCACTTGAACTTCTGTATGTCAGTGCAGTTGGGGAAGCAAGGACCCGGCAAAGAATTCCAAAGTCTAGCTGTTCTAGGGAAGAAACTACTGGAGTAGAAGGCTCTCTTACATCTAGGGATCTCTACTGTGAAGGTGTGGGATTTACCTGCTTGTCAGGTTTGTCGGGGGTATTTATGTCGAGGGAGCACTAGTGCTTGCAGTTCGTCAGAGCATTCACCGTTAAAGTACTTGTAGAAAAGGCAGAGGGATGCAACATTTCGTCGATGGGACAGGGGCTGAAGTTTAGACGACAGTTCAGGACCTATCAGATTGGCGACTCTCTTTTGAACCTTGTCTAGGAGTGAGAGACTAGTGGCAGATGCACCAGCCCAAATATGACAACTTTACTCCATACATGGGCGAATTGTGGCCTTATAGAGGTATAGGATACTTTCAGGCATTAATATCTTTCTAGTATGGTAGAGAGAACCTACCTTCTTCACAGCGGTCCTGGCAGTACTCTCAATGTAATTGTTCCAACTCATGTTTCCTGAGAGCGTTAGGCCAAGGAGTTTAAAGGATGTACTTTCAGATAAAGAATCATTGGCCATTGCTATTGGTGGTAGAGAAGGTTTCTTGTAATTATTGAAGGAAACGAGTTTAGTCTTGGCACCATTGAATGTGACCAACCATTTATGTCCCCATTCCACTACAGATCGGAGGTCATCCTCTAGTGTTTCTGCCATTTCTTTAGATAGGTGGTCATTTGTTTTCCTGCCGTGTCTGTTATAGAGTGTGATGTCGTCAGCATATATACCCATCTCACAAGCAATTTTGTCAAGGAGGTCATTTATGAATATTAGGAATAACAGAAGTCCTAGGATAGACCAACTGAGGCACTCCCACATTTATATCATATTGTTAAGATGTACGACCGTCGAGGACAACCTGGATTTTTCTCTTATCTAAGAAGGATTTAATTATGTCATGTATTCTTCCAGTGATGCTATATGATCTGATTTTCCTGAGAAGACCTTCATGCCATACTCTGTCAAAAGCCTAAGATATATCTACTATGACCGCTCTACTCTCCCCCGCTTTGTCCAGTGACTGGTATATACGTTTTGAGATTACAGTTAGGATGTCTGCTGTTGAACGGGCTTGCCTAAATCCATATTGTGGGTCAGTCGTAAGTTTAGCATCTGTAAGGTGATGGACTAGAGCTTGGTTAATTATGGTCTCAAATATTTTGGCGAAAAGTGGGAGGAGGCTAATGGGGCGATAATTTACTGGGTCAGTTCATTCGCCAGAATTCTTGAAAACTGGTACTACAGAAGCAGTTTTCCAGCAGGCAGGAAAGCAAGATTCATTAAGGCATTTGCTGTAAAGTTTGGAGAGAACTGGAGCTACTTCGGCGGAGCACTATTTTAATAGCACAGCCGGGATAAGATCAGGTCCACATGCTTTTGCAGTGTCAAGATTTCTTATGATAGTATGCACCTGAGCAGGGGTGATTTTCAGATCGTCTAGTGTGGCATCTGTCCGCAAAGGAAATTCAGGGCAGGGGTGGTTGGCAGGGTCCAGTGTGGAGTTGGAGGCAAACGGAATGGCAAGCATGTTAGCCTTCTCAGTTGCAGAACAAACAGCCTCTGGATTGTTTGATAGTGGGGGGGGGGTTGTTGATTGCCCATTATTTACTGTTGTAGATTTTCCAGAAGTCGCGGATTCCTAATTTCTGTGCTTTGAAGCGTTTTTGTGTGGTTTCAGTAAATTCTCTCTTAGCTGTCGCTATTTCTTTCTTACAGTTACTTCTGGCTTCTATATACTTCTGCCTATTTGAACTGGACTTATGTCGGTTAAATCTGCGGCTTGCATCAATTGGAGTTGATACAGGTTTTGAATTTTCCATCTGGAATTTTTTCATGACTTCTGCTGTATATGCTGGTTGTCCAATCCATATTTTCCCTGATTCAGAATAAACAATCTTAACACCCAAAAAAATGATGCAGTTTTCCCATTTCTTGATTTTGAAAATTTTCGATATAGTTTTCACAAAATCTTGAATACAAGTTGGGGATTACTTGCCACAATGATATCAACATAAACAGAAACTATAAAGATTTCTCCTCCGGAAGATTGTATGTAAATACAGGGATCATCCACCAACTGCTTGAAGTTCATTTTTTTCAGCTGAAAATCCAATGTTTCATTCTAACATTTTGGAGATTGCCTCAAGTCATAGACGCTTCGCTTCAGTTTACAGGCATGTTCTTTTCCTTCAACGTTAAAACCCTCAGGTTGCTTCATATATATTTCTTCCTTAAGCTGACTATTTAGGAATGCAGTGGTTATGTCCAATTGATGTAGCTTCAGGTCGTACTGTGCTGCTAATACAATAACAGTTCGCACTGATTCGAATCAGACAACTGGGCAAAAGGTCTCGTCATAATCAATTCCTTGGTTCTGAAAAAACCTTGAGCTACCAGTCGAGCTTTATAATGCTCCATGTTTCCGTCAGCATCATACTTCCGTTTAAATACCCACTTGCTACCAATAGCTTTTCGTCCACTGGGCAGTTCCATAAGATCCCATACTTTATTAGTATGTAAGGAGGAAATTTCACTTTCCATTGCTTTCATCCATTAATTTTTCTCAGGACTGGAAAGCGCTTCTTTCATTATAAATGGCCCATTTAAACTATGAGCTATGTAAACCCATTCACCATATCTATCTGGAGTTTTCTTTATTCTTGATGATCTTTGAGGTACTGTTTCCTGTGTGTTTTCATTAGGTCCTTTCACCTCCTGCAAGTTGTCATCATCATAGCTGTCTTGATATTCAATTTCTACTGGAGATAGGTTTGCTACTTCCTTTTCCTTCTGTTCAGCTATTGAACCTGTTTCATTGAATATGACATCTCTGCTATGGAATACTCTAGATTTTCTGGTATCATAGAGTCTGTACCCCTTTACGCCAACACGATGGCCAAGAAATATGCTTTTCTTTGCTTTGGAATCCATTTTAAATCCTTCATCCTTTGGTATGTGGACAAAAGCATTACATCCAAAAATGCATAAATGTTTCACATTAGGTTTGTGACCCTTCAATATTTCATATGGCGTCATACCCTGTTCAGCAGTTGTTGGGCTCCGGTTTCGCATATATGAAGCCATGGATAAAGCCTCTGCCTAAAATATCTTAGGTAGCTTCGAACCTGATAACATTGTTCGCACTGTTTCCACTAATGTTCGATTCATTCTTTCAGCTACTCCATTTTGCTCTGGAGTTTTGGGAACAGTATATTCATGTTGAACATCCTCCCTTTTCAAATATTCTTCAAATTCTCTTGAATTGTATTCTCCACCATTGTCAGTGTGTAGGCTTTTTATATTATGCCCAGTTAATTTCTCCACCATGGCTTTTCATTCCAGGAACATTTTGAAGGCATCTCTCTTGTGCGTGAGCATGTATATCCAAACAAATCTTGATTTATCATCAATAAATGTTATGAAATATTCCACGCCACCAAGCGATTTTGCCTCTATCCTTCCACAAACATCGCTATGCATGATTCCTAGGAGTTGAGTGGCTCGATTTCCACCAGATTTTGGAAATGAGAAATGATGGTGTTATCCATCCACGCAGGGTTAACAAAAGTTTATATCCTAAACTCGTTTATCGGGAACGATTTTCGTTTCATTAACAATGTTCCATAAGCCACCCTTAATTAAAGCCATTTTACATTGGACCTTCCATGTATTATAATTTGTACCATTCAGTGGCACCAAGTTACTAAGTTTTGTTTCCATCGCCATTGTACATTTAAAAGCAATACAAAACTTTCACTACAACAAAATTCAAGATGGTCGAACAAGAAAAAAAACTGTCACACGTGTTCTATTATCTGCAAGAATTTGATTGGGCCCATAACCTATGAATAGGAAGAATCAACTGGTTAGACAAGTGTACATACCTCGCTTGCTTCAATCTTTATACTCCATAGTAAAAATAACCAGAAACATGGAATTTCAGCTTAGAGTAAAAAAAACCGCACAAGGCGTTCTCTTTTATTTGCATTGGAATAAACAAAAACTAAAAAGGGAGATAATCCCTACAGAATTTTCTTAGAACAAGAGCAGATAACTCTTTTAGACTTATAGACATTGATATTTTTAACAATGGTCTAATGAGACAACTGAATGGTGCAAAGCAAGCATTAAAGCACACAAAAGTATTATAGCAAGCACCACTCACTCCCATGGTTCAGTACAGATTGTGCAACTGTCATTGCACAAAGACAGAATGCATTCCGCAGGTTCGTACATTATAAACCAAATACAAATAGGCAAAAATTTATAGATGCTAGAAATCGTTGTAAGAGAGAAATAGCCGCAGCCAAAAGAAGGTATGCTGAAACAACCAGGCAATGTATAGAATCGCAGAAGATAGGAACTCAGGATTTCTAGAAAATTTATAATAGTGCATTGAAAAAAGAGCAATCAGTTATTCCCCCACTATCCAACAACCAGAAGATCGTATGCACAACAACCGAGAAGGTTGAACTGCTTGCCTGACGATTCGCCTCCAACCCCATATTAGCGCCAACAAACAACTCCCTCCCAAATTTCCCTATGCGGACTAAAGCCACACGTGATGATGTAAAAATCATCCCTTCTCATGTCTGTGATATAAGAGACATCTCCACAGAGTGTAGGCCTGATCTTATCCCTGCTATACTAATTAAGAAATACTCAGCTGAGCTAACCCCATGTTTTCCAAGCTTTACAATAAATGCTTTGATGAATTTTGCTTCCCTAATAGCTGGAAGATGGCCTCTGTGGTACCAGTGTACAAGAATTCTGGTGAAAGGACTGATCCTTTCAATTATTGCCCTATAAATCTCCTTCCTCCCTTCGCTAAAATCTTTGAGACCTTAATTAATCATGCACCACCTTGCAAAAGCTTATTTCTCTCTGACAAACAGTATAGGCAATGTCATTCTACTGCAGATATTTTAACAGTTATCTCTGAATGCATATATCATGTATTGGATAAGGCGTGCGATGCCAGGGCTTTAGCCCCTGATCTGTCCAAGGCCTTTGACAAAGTCTGGCACGAAGGGCTGCTAATGAAAAGTAAATTGTATGGTATAACAGGATGTATACTTTTTTTTTTACAAAGGAGTCATCACTTTTCAAGGCCCGGAGGCCACTCGAGAATAAGGGTCAATGAGTATACAGTAGCCAAGGAGAACATGTTGTAGAGATATCTACTGGAGTGGTAGAAGGGTCCACAATTTTCCCAGCAGCCTGGTGTTCCATCTCAGATCAGAAGTAAAAGTCAGACCTAGAAGTTTGTGAAAACATGGAGCCTCCTCAAGACAAGAGCCATTCATTTCGATTGATGCCAGACAGGGATCAGAACAGTGATGATGGAAAGATAGAAGCTTGGTCTTAGATGCATTAAAATTAACCAGCCACCTCTTTCCCCATTGTACCACATGACCAAGATCAGAGGAGAGAGAATCAGAGAGAATCAGAGAGAACTTGGTCGTTTATGGCCTTTGAAGTGTTGCCACTACTCTTATTAACCTATCAGAGAGAAATGATTTTATAATTTAAAAGACATTTCCAGCTATACCATAGCTGGAGATTTTGTGGAGTAGACTATTATGCCATACCCTATCAAAGATCTTTGATATGTTAAGAGCACTTGCCCTAGAAAGGAAGCCTATTTGTTATTTTCCAAAATTGGTGGGAACCAAGCTGCTGCTCAGATACTTTGTACTTGGCAGACTGAGGATATAACTTTCTTGCATTCTTTATTACTTTTTTTATAGTGGTTTCTGGCAATCCTGAAGGCGGCTTTAGTCTTAGTACATCTATTATCTTATAAGCAATGGAAATAGTGATTTCTAGCAGCAGCACATTCTGGAGACACCACATCTGCTGTTAGGTTTTTGCTGGAATTTTCTGGAGGTTATAAAGCGATCTATACCTACAATTAACCATTCCGTCACATGGAGAACACATTCTTTTTAAACATGGAATGCAGAGGTAGATATGATATAAATGTATGAAATCTATCCCAGTCAGCTATAGAGTATCGATATACTGTACGATGGAGAGGCATGTCGGAGGATTTATTACATTTTGTTTTTATCTTAACAAAGATAACCGAGTGGGTGGAAGATCCTACTGGGAACAGAACAGAAGACAAACATAGCTCAGGGTAAGTTGTGAGAAAAAGGTCTAGGAGACTTGCATACTGACTATCAGTGCCGGGCACATGGGTGGGTTCGTGAACAATCTGAGTTGGGTTACAAGCAATGGAGAAATCGTGACAGAACCTCTCCTCATCATGTCTTTTTGGAATAGGCTAACCATTCCATATTATGAACATTGAAGTCTTCACAGATGTGAATGTTAACTGAAGGATGAGCAGCAGATCTGGTCATTTTTCTCAAATATGCTTTTAAAGATAGTAACTCCGCTGTTATGGGGGCGATAGAAGGCAAATATAAACACAGTGGTGTGAGCAAGTGCAATCCAAAAGCACATATAGGGCAATTTTGGGCCTTCTCTGGAGATGTCCCTACCACATGGAAAGCCATCTCTAATGTAGGTACATATTCCATGCCATGTCGATCCGGGGGGTCAGATTTGGATGCTAAATTAGAATATCCTTTAATTAGGAACTCATCTAGGGAAATAGTCGGTCCAATACCAGTTTCGCTTAGGAAGAATAGGTCAGGTTTGGTTTCCTGTAATAGTATTTCAACCTCTGGAAGGTAGAAACGTAGAACCCTGATGTTGGAGAAGGAAGCATTTTAGTGGGGGTCTACATTAGAAGTTGGAGTTCTGGGTTTATTGTCTATTCATTCTGGAGACTTTTCATGATGGAGTTTTAGGATTTGTGGAGTATGTTGATAGACTTAATTGGAGCAGAGAAGAGAGGGAAAGTAAGGAAGAAAAAGTGAAGAAATATATATTTTTGTAGACCATAAGGTAAAGCCGTAACAATTACCTACTAATATGGCATTGAGAAGCCCCACCAGAAGCTACTGCATGGCCCAGAATCCATTCACCAAATGGCAATACAGCAGTCCCAGTACTTTGCACCTACTAATAGGATGGCCTCCTTAGTGATTGGTCCAAGGTTCAGCTCCCTGACTATCAGGTGGATAACGTCAGCCCAGAAGAAACGTTTACCTCCAGAACCCTTAATAGTGACATAGTTACAAGGATAGAAATAGAGACAGAAAATTTCCAACATCTCAAGCTATTGCTAACACAAAAATTCTGCCGACCTAAAGTACAGTTTTTTCTTCTCTCTTTGTCAGAAAAATCACTCATTCTAAACAAGGATTGAGAGACAAATTAGGAGAAGCGAGAGTTATGGGAACTGCCAACAGCGCATCCACAATGCATTGTCTACTCTCCATAAATATAATTAGATCCTTATTAGACAATAGGGCCATCCAGATTGTTATTGATGGACATACATCCAAACATTAATACGGGAGTGCTTCATGGTCGATCCTTGAACCACTATTATTCCTGATATTTATTAACAACCTCCCAGAAAATATTGTGTCCGAGATGGGTATATTTGCTCTATAACATGCATGAGGGAAAAACGAATATACACAAATCAAAGACAATGACAGAATCATTAGAAAATGATCTCCAGACCGTATTGGAATAGGGCTGTAAATGGATGGTAACATTTAATGTTAGTAAGATTAAGCTGCTCTACTTTAACAATTACAAGACGCCTCTCCAGCCAGATATCCATAAAAAATAACACCCTCCATGAGAATTCTACATTCAAACTTCTCGGCTTATCATTTATAGGTTATATAAACTGGAAGCAAAACATTGAGAACATTACGAAGGCTGCTGCAGAGAAGGTGGGTTCTCTCTATCGTGCTAGAAGACTACTCACACCTGAGAGTATCTGTACGTCTACAAAGCCTCCATTCGCCCATGCATGGAGTATTGTTGCCATATGTGAACTGATATATCTACCATGTCTCTCCCTCTTGGATAAAATAAAAAAAAAGCTTCAACCCCTGTCCCATCGCTTCAATGTTGCATCTTTGTGCCTTTTTACAAGTATTTTAATGGAATGTGCTCTGATGAACGTGTTACACGTGCTCCCTCGATGTGCATTGCACCAAATCACTCCCGCATCTCCGCTGCTGACGTACCATTCCACCTTTACTGGGTCTTCTTTCATCACTCTTGCAATGATTTCTTGTAGCATGTTCATGACCTCTTCGTCAGACAGCCCTCCCAGCAATCAGTGCCCGTTTGTCGTTTAATAAAGCTGCACGCTATCCTAAGTCCCGCAGACTAAGAAGAGTTCTCATTTTTTCAGGTCAGTTCCGATTTCGGGTATTGCATTCCCTCATCTAAAGACAAGGCTTCCTTTGCCATCTCGCCATAGTTTCAACCCCAACGTCGCTCGTCCGTCCAGGGACTCCGCCGGTTTTGCAGTCAACCCATACCTCGCGACATGGCCTCTCACTTTCTCCGCTGTCACCTCTGCTTCCTCCACGAGAATGTCGTTAATGTACGAACTAGTGGCCTTGTACACTGTACAGTCTTTACTCAGCACCGTCTTCAGCACGGCAGTCATAATTTTGGGGGCTGAGCTCAGCCCAAAGTCTAACCTCGTCAGGCAATACATCTTCCCCTTGTATCGGACCAATTGATGTTGCCAAAGTTTTTCATCTACATGGATCTGGAGGTAAGCCGACTTCAGGTCGACAATCTTAGTGGCCTGCTCCATCCTTCTCCATTTCCTCATAACCTCTTCACATATGTCAATCCCCTTTCCAGTGTGGCAGGCTATGTATTTGTTTAATTCTCTGAAATCCAGTACTAGTCTAACTTTGTTCTTTGTGGGTTGAACAACCGCCATAATGGTAGCACTCCTTTTTCTTCCTCTGTCCACGGTTTCAAAATTCCGTTCTCTATCCACCTCTCCACTTCTTCCTCGAATCCTTTTCTTATTTCTCCTCGCAGTGTTTTCTCATAGCAGCTTACTTTGTTTTGTAGTTCCTGAGGCCCGGAGATCTATTTCCATTCCACTGTCCACCGTTCACCATCGAACCTCACCAGGAAATCCTCGTCCTCGATGCAGCAAGCCTCCGGTTTTTCTGGTGTTTCTATCACCTTCCACTCCTACCATTCCTACTGCGCTGAGGCGTCTGAAAATTACTTGGCCCCCTCTCAACGTAGCGACCACCAGTTGGTTGATCGCACTTACACCTAAAATCACATCAACATCACCAACCAGACGATCCAACACCAGGGCTCGTAGTTCAATCGGCACACCTTGCACCAGTACTTCCGCTGTTCTCTCTCCTAGGCATTTCACCTCCCTGCGATCCATGCTCTTAATACTCCTGGCTCCGCTCCATGATCTTGTGACATTCTTCACTACCAATGTAGTTGTGCAGCCTGTGTCAACAAGGGCCATGGTCTCTTCCCATTGACTACTACCGGTAACTGAGGCAACATTTTGTTGTGCGCCATTTCCATATAGAAGGAGGAACCACTGGTGTAATGGCTCTCCTTCACTCATTTCCCTGGTTCTGTGAAGCAACGCAACAGTGGCTAATGTGCCCCACTCATCCACATCAGTAGCAGGTGATCACCGGTCTCTGCTCTTTGCAGTACTTGAACAGGTGAGGACCCTGGCACCAGAAGCACTTGATGGCAGGTCTCCCCTCCTGTCACCTCGCTGCCTCTCATCATTCAAGTGGGGCCTCATGCACTTATTTCCACTCACAGCTGCAACCACGATTGGGCCCTTGACATTCTTGACTAGGACTCTGGCGTGAACCAAGAGATCGTCCACTTCCATTGTATTGATCTCAGTGATTCTCTGCATGTTCGCGGATATTTCTTCTGGGAAGCCATTCACTAGATATAGCTTTACCGTCATCTCCACGCTCCTCCCCATGTAACCAGCCAATCCTGCCAGTCTCCTGACCTTCACAGCAAAGACGTCAACAGACTCGCCAATCCACCTCAAACTTGTAAGCTTGCCGAGTGCTTCAAATGGACTCTCAGTGAAAGCCAATTTCAGCCTTTGCTCCACTGAGGCAAGGTCTCCCTTATCTTCATCGGGCATCTGCTGGTAAATAATGAGGGCTTTCCCCTCTAAGTATAGTGGCAACAGAGTGACCATGTCTTCGATTTTTTTGCAACCTTGCCACCATCTTTAATTTTTCCAGCCATTTAATTAGGTCACCCTCCCCAGTAAAAGGTCTCAACATCCCAGTGTTCAGTCTCCAGTCAGCCATGTTAACCTGCTTGACACGCCGAAATAGCTTCTAAGGTTACAATTGGGATTCGGTTCTGGGGTTTGGGAAGGAGTGAGTCACTCGCTTAACAACAGCACGTTTCTGCCCTTTTCTTTTCCAATCGACCACACCTCGCCTCTCGCCACCAATGTCACACCGCACAATCTCAACGTCAGTAACATGAAATACTTTTCAAGAGAAAATGTTCATGACTCTTTTCTTTTCTTTTTTTTTTTCTAACCATATACCCCACAGATGGGGAGGATGTTTTGTAAGTATTCTATACTTTAAGCTTACAATTGAATAAAAAACATATCAGAAAACTTTAATTATACTTGGAAATACAATTGAAAAAATAGCGTGGATCAGTAAGTGCACTAGCACCAAAAAACAATATAAACAGATTCTTTTAAATAAAAAACGGAACAGTTTTTATTTACATTGTAAACATATAGATATAAAACTTTTGATTATTTAAAAAAAAAAATGTAAACAATACGAACAAAATTGTTATTGTACTTTTGGTGAGGGCGAACCCCCCCCCCCCAAAGTACCAGAACAAGTGTTAGTATTGTTTAAAATTTTTTAAATTATCATAAATTCTATGTCTATATGTTTACAATGTAAATAAAAATTGTTTGGTTTTTTATTTTAAAAAATCTGTGTATATTGTTATGATTTAATTTGTTGTTAAGAGTTATCCCCCTTGGGATTGACATTCATAATAAAAGCGCCCTCTGTTTCATTTTCCCGCTCGATCCTTTCAAGAGCGTACGTGTATTTTACAGTTAATAAAACCTTTCTAAAAGGCAATTCTTTACTTACTGATACTATTCACTTCAATTTTATTAACTGTAAAAAAAAAAAAAAAAAAATAATGGATCGAATCTTACGTCCCGACAGATTCGAGGTGGAACCTACATGCCCTAATTCCGAAAAATCCTATAGGCATTGGAAATTAACCCTCCAGAATTATATCCGCTCACATAATAACGGATTAATCGAAAACACTTCAGATAATTTCTTTGCCTTGATCAATTGTATTTCAGCCTCTGTTTTCGATTTAATAAGCGATAAAACCGACTACGATAGTGCATTAAGAACATTGGACGCCGCTTATTTAAAACCTGAAAATATTGTTTATAATAGATATCGATTGATGACGACGAAGCAACAAACAACACAAAATATAGATGCCTTCATACTACAATTGGAAATGCTTGCCAAAACATGTAACTTCGAAGCGGTTTCTGCTGAAGAAAACAAAAATCAATACATTCGGGAAGCTTTCATCGGCGGAATTTCTTCTTCGTCCATCCGACAACGACTGTTAGAAAAACCCATCCTGACTTTACAAGACACATATGCCACGGCCAGATCTCTTGAACAAGCAGAAAAGCATTCGATAAGCTACGCAAATAACTTTACTGTAGCAGCTACAAATAATCCTTCGGGCTACAATCGTATAGCTGTGACTAAAGAAAATATGCATCCAAAAGGGGTTTGTTTTTTCTGTGGAAAATCACGTCATCCTCGATATTTATGTCCTGCACGAAACGCCGAATGTAAAAAATGCAAAAAAAAATGGTCATTGGGCTAAAGTGTGTAAATCTTCTATTTCTAACACTCATACTGCTGTTCTTTATGACGACTCTGACTACCCCTCACCTTCTCTATCCTGACTAGGAACTAACTCCAAAGATGTCACATTCACTCAATGCCAAATTAACGGGCACTTCGTGAACGCTATGGTGGACTCCGGCAGTGTAAAAACATTCATTAATGAAAATACTGCTAAAAAACTTAAACTCTTCACAATACCTAAAAACAAAACTATAGCTCTGGCTGCTTCCGATCAACATGCTAAAATAACTGGCGAAGCTGTCGTGGATTTAATACTGAAAGATAAAACCCATTCTGGAATAACAATTGAAATCATTGAAAACCTTTTCATTGATTTAATAATCGGAAAAGATATTTTTAAAAAATATAAAAAAGTAACACTTAAATTCGACGGTCCTAGAGACAAACTTATAATTGGAGCTATAAACACGAATAATTTTTTTCCTACCATAAACGTTCCACCCCCTCCTCTCTTTTCTAATCTTTCTCCTCATACTACTCCTATTGCGACAAAATCCCGACGTTACACTTTTGCCGCCAACAAATTCATAAAAGAAGAGACTGCTAGAATGTTGAAAGAAGGCATAATTGAACCTTCGATATCTCCGTGGCGAGCGCAGGTTCTTGTAACTTCGAATGAGAATCATAAGAAAAGAATGGTAGTCGACTACAGCGATACCATCAATAGATTCACGGAACTAGACGCTTACCCAATGCCTAATATCAATAAGATGGTAGACGACATCGCTCAATATAACATCTTCTCTACTCTCGACCTAAAATCTGCTTATCACCAAATACCTATAAATCATGCTGATCGTAAATTCACTGCGTTTGAAGTAAGTGGCAAACTTTTTCAATTTACTCGTCTTCCTTTTGGCGTCACCAATGGAGTAAGTGCTTTCCAGAGGAGCATAGACTATATTATAGAAAAAGAAAATCTAACCGATACCTTTGTGTATGTTGATAACGTAACTATATGTGGGAAAAATCAAGAAGAACACGATTACAATCTTCAAAAATTCTACAAAATTGCTAAACAATATAACATCACTTTAAATGAAAATAAAAGCATAATTTCTTCTAGTTCTATTACTCTACTCGGCTACACCATAGAAAATAATCAAATAGCTCCCGATTATCAAAGACTAAAACCATTACTCGAAATGCCACCTCCGCTGAATCTTAAATCTCAAAAAAGAATAGTTGGAATGTTTTCCTATTACTGCAAATTCATTAAAAAAATTTCTGATAAAATTTTATTACTAAATCAAAACAAAGAATTTCCACTACCTCCATCTGTATTAAAATCTTTTCAAACATTGAAAAATGATCTAAAAGACGCCACTTTAATAACGGTAGATCCAAATAAAGAATTTGAAGTAGAAACGGACGCTAGTAACTATTGCATTGCTGCAACACTAAATCAAGAAGGTCGTCCTATTGCATTTTTTTCAAGAACTCTCAATACTAACGAAATTAAGCACCATGCAGTAGAAAAAGAGGCAGCCGCTATTGTAGAAGCTCTCCGTAAGTGGCGACACTTTCTACTCGGCAGGCACTTTAAAGTCATCACAGATCAGAAGAGCATCAGCTTCATATTCTACAATAAAAGAAAATCTAAAATTAAGAATGACAAAATATGTCGTTGGCGTATAGAATTATCCCAATACAATTTCACTATAGTTTATCGACCTGGACCTGAAAATATTGCTGCTGACACATTCTCTCGCATCTCTGCTCTTACTTACAATCTACAAGATCTTCGTGATTTACATAAACAATTATGTCATCCTGGTGTTTCAAGATTAAGCCATTTTATAAGAACGAGGAACCTCCCTTTTACTTTGGATCAAATTAAGAATATTACTGACTCTTGCTCATCCTGTCAATTACTGAAACCCAAATTCGCCAATACCAATGGAGGGACTCTCATTCAAGCCATATTACCTTTTCAACGATTAAATCTTGATTTTAAAGGCCCTCTACCTACTTCTATACATGGCAACAAATATCTACTTACTCTAATTGATGAGTATTCCCGTTTTCCTTTCGCTTTTCCTTGCAGAGATATGACAAGCAAAACCATTATCCACTGTCTAAACAAACTCTTTCCAATTTTTGGTTTGCCTGACATGATACATACTGACCGTGCTTCTGATTTCTTAGCAAGAGAAATAAAGGATTTTTTACACAAAAAAGGAATTGCTACTTCTAAAACAAGTAGGTATCATCCTGAAGGTAATGGACAGATTGAAAAACTCAACGGTACCTTATGGAAGGCCATTCAAACAACATTACATTCTAATCAAATGAAACTACCTTATTGGGAAGACATACTACCGGACGCACTTCATTCAATTAGATCATTACTTTGTACTGCCACTAATATGACTCCCCATGATATACTTTTTAAATATAGTCGTAAATCTGCTTCCGGAATTTCAATTCCTTCTTGGGTTAAACCAGGCCCAATATATATTAGAAACCACACTAAAACAAGTAAACATGACCCTCCTGTAACGCCTGCCACCCTAATAGATGTCAACCCCCACTACGCTTATGTTCAACTACCTTCTGGTACTGAAACCACTGTCAACGTTCGAGACTTAGCTCCAAACTCATCAAATGAAGAAAACTCTAATAATAATCCTACTACTTCAGAGACTTTATTTGAACCTTCTACTAATGAAAACATTGGTCATGAGGAAGACAAAAATCAATCGTCTGATCTTGAAGAAAATCAGATTTCACTAAAAAATAATACTGAAAATCAGCATTCCTGCCAATCTGTGCGGAGGTCGTCCCGAGTTCGACAATTCCCTAGTAAATATAAGGATTTTGTGACTAAATACTGAAAAAACTGCAGTTTGGGTTCATATGTTATTTGTAAATAAAATGATTCTTATGTGATTGTAAAAAAAAAAAAAAAAAAAAAAAAAAAAAAATTTGTCTATAATTAATTACCCCTTACTTGAATACTTTAGGACGGGGAAAATGTTATGATTTAATTTGTTGTTAAGAGTTATCCCCCTTGGGATTGACATTCATAATAAAAGCGCCCTCTGTTTCATTTTCCCGCTCGATCCTTTCAAGAGCGTACGTGTATTTTATAGTTAATAAAACCTTTCTAAAAGGCAATTCTTTACTTACTGATACTATTCACTTGTTTTTGTTTTTTTCATTTCTAGCGTTTTTTTTGTGCAACGTCAATGGAGTAAACAAATATCACTAAAATTGAATTAAAATTAATGCCTTTTAGCGATAAAGAAAAAGATTAATATTAAAATAGGTCAATATTAAAAGAAATTTACAATATTGTTTAAAATAAAAGAAAAAATTCTGTTTATATTGTTTAATTTTGAAAAATAAGTCCAGCTTATTTGTAAACTGAATGATATGATCACTGTTTCCATGGATAAAAACCGGTGACTCGATATTTGTGTCCCTTCCGTTTTTGGTTTGGGTTGTTTTGGGTTCGAGGTTAATCGCCACCTAAACTCCAATCCTGCCACAAGTTTTTTGTTTGATTTCTTTTGCATGGACTCTGGGACTATTTTCCATTTCACAGCCTAGCCTTCGTTTACGCTATGCGTGAGCATAAACGAAGGTTGTTAAATGTGCACTCGTGTATCAAGCTGCCTTTTCACTGTGGCACTGGCGAAAAATTAAAATTAGACGAAAAACAAATAGTTTTCCAAATATTAAACCATGTAATTCTATATGTTATCACGAGTGGCCATTTTGTACACGCAAGCGCGTGCATATGGTTGTTTTTCGTCTACGCGCATCGACCATATGCGCCCACTTGCGCATATAAAATAGCCACCCGTGATAACATAGAATTACATGGTTTAACAATTGGAAAACTACTTGTTTTTCGTCTAATTTTAATTTTTCGCCAATACTACACTGTGACAAGGCAGTTTGGTATGCGAGTGCACATTTAATAACCTTTTTTATGCTCGTGCGTACCGTAAACGATGGCTGGGCTGTGGAATGGAAATTAGTCCATGAGTTAAGAAGTTAATACCTTACAAACGGTAAATTTGCGACGGAAACGGTTACCATATTCTTTTAAAGCACACCGAAAACTGCAAAAAACTTTTTTTTCTGTACGAATGTGAGACGAGCCTTAAAGTAAAATAATACCGATTTTTCTTTATTTTTTTAAATTTCCTCGTGTCTTTATTAAAAGATGAAAACAGGAAAAGAAATCGAAAAAACCGTTTAGCCAATAAACACTGAAAAAAATGCCCCATATCTCAGGTGGCTAGAAAGTGTATGATCATTTTAAGTTAAATTTACATGGAAATGTGATCACCCACTTTCGACAAAGTAATTTCTTCATATAAAAACTTTTTTTTTTGTGACGGAAACTGTTTGCAGAAAAATAAAATGGTAGCAGTCTTTAGAAAAATACAAAACACAAGACAGCGTAATGTCTGGAAGTTTATGTTGCTGAAGAAAAATATATAAAGGGGTAAATGAGAATAGAAAGTTCCAGCTAAAATTTCTTTTTTTTTTTTTTTTTAAATATAAACCAAATTTACAGGGGTTTAAATATACAAAGTTTTGCATAATTTTTTGGGCCACGTGTAGTAGTGCCATAGTTTTCATTTTCTGCATTCACTTCAGGTGTATGCTGTGTGAATGTAGGTAGGATGTGTGTGTTTCTGAGTCAATAAAAGCTCTTTTCACTCTGTCAACAGATACTGTTCCTTTTTTTGTCCCTAATATCCAGGGTGAAAAGTTTAGAAGTGTGTGATAACATGCGATAAGGGTCAGTATAAGGCGGTGTTAGAGGGGCTTTCACACAGTCTTTTCTAAGAAACACGTGTGCTCATGAAGAAATGTCTTTGGGTACCGAAGACTTTATGGTCTATTTCCTAGGTTTCATGGGTGGGAGCTTACTAAAGTAAGCTTACAGTCTGTTTATAAACAGAGCTGGATCTGACAATCCTAGTTCTTTCGGGATCAGCATCTGACCTGGCAGCGATAGAGGTGCTCCATAGACCAGTTCGGCTGGAGAGTGTCCCAGGTCCTCTTTGATAGCTGCAAGACAGCCAAGAAGGACAACAGGTATGTATTCGCTCCATCGCTGTTGGTCAGGGTAAGCGCGTAAGGTAACTTTCAATTGTCGATGGAAGCGTTCTATCATCCCGTTTGAAGCTGGGTGATAGCTTGTTGTTCGAATACATTTAATCCCTAAAATCCTGGAAAGTTCCTGGAGCAGGTGGGATTCAAACTGTGCTCCACGGTTTGTGGTAATTGTTGTGGGGACTCCATAGCGCGATATCCAGCCTGATATAAGGACTTGCAACAGATTCAGCCGAAATGTCCTTTAGGGGAATAGCTTCAGGCCACCGTGTGAAACGGTCTATGCAGGTCAAGAGATAAGTAAATCCATGGCTGACTGGCCATGGTCCAACCAGATCGATGTGAACATGGCTGAACCGAGCATCTGGGTGGCTGAATGTTCCCACGGGTGCACGGATATGGTTGTGCACCTTTGTCTTCTGACAGGAAACGCAGGAACGTGTCCAGGCAGTGATGTCACGCCTCATATTAGGCCAGAAAAATCTAGCTGTAATCAGCTTCACTGTGGCTTTGCGTCTGGAGTGTGCCAGATTGTGTAGTGTGCCAAAGACAGCTCTACGATGAGTCATGGGAACAAACGGTCTAGGTTAATCTGTTGAAGTGTCACATATGATCTGCGTGTCCGAAATAGGCATGGGCATATACGCAAATTTGCAAGTTGCGAATTCAGGTGATGACAGATCCACACTGTCCAGATTTTGCTGGTCTAAGGCCATTTGTTGTAAATCGATATCCGAAGATGAGGACAGAGAATTAATAGGGAGACAGGATAAAGCACCTGCCGCAGTGTTCTGTTCCCCAGAGATATGTCAGATATCGCTGGTAAATTGTGATGAGTTTCATGAGGTGAATATTTGTCTGATTTAGCATGCAGTGCGAATATAAGCGGACGGTGATCAGTGTAGATCACAAATTGTTGGCCCTCGAGTGAATGCTGAAAGTGTTTCACTGCGAACCAAACTCGGACGTCACCCACATAAGCAGGCAAGGTGGTAGACATTAGATTAATAAGTAAAATGAACAGACCAAAAAATCAAAAGTCGAAAAGTGAAAAAAAACTTCTTCAAAGAGACACGAATGAGAGATAGAAAAACGAAGGAAAATAAATCAGAAGAATTACAAGTAAGTTAAAAAATAAATAATAGCAATATTATGGATTGGGAAAGGAAAGATTTAAGAATTGTATGTGTGTGTGTGTGTGTGTGTGTGTGTGTGTGAAAAATAAAGTGAATACTGTACTTAGAGTGTAGTTGGCCGTTAAAAAATAAATAAATAAATATTTTTGGAACAAAGTTCTTCAGTTTTATATATATATATATATATATATATATATATATATATATATATATATATATATATATATATATACTTTGTTGCATTGAAGGATGTAGTAGCTGGTCTCTTCGGTTAACAAAATGGAAGGCAAAATGTCGTCTGCCCGTGGTTAATGAAACGTGTAAAGAAAAACAAACTATTCGTGAAGAAAATGTTTTTTGCTTTCTGTTTTTTTATTTTTGGCTTGTTTTTTTGTTTGTTTTCTGTTTTTTTTTAAAACAAAATTATTCAGTATTTTTTCTTCTTTTTTATTTTGTGAAATAAACGAACTAGAATTTATTTCATGTAGAAACATATAAAAGAAAGGATACATCACGTGTTTAGTTTGGCACGCATCTCTCACTGTTAGCTAGTGAGAGGGAAAGTCTATTGTTGTGAGAGAGAGAGAGAGAGTGAGAAAGTCAATTCAGGCTATTGAGAGGGAAAGCATGTCTGTTGGCTCTTGCCCCACGCACAGTAACAGGGAATGTGAAGGGCGCGCACACTCCGAAGGGAGCGTTAGGTCCTTCGACTACTCAAGTCGAGAGCCAGATCGAAAAGGAAAGAAAAGGCTTAGGTGTCTTGCTTTTGTAGTTGATTCCGGTGTCCTTCGCGCAAGTGTGGATTTCCTTTAAGGGGAAGTGACGTTGACCATGTGTGCGTACGTGTGCATACATGTGTGTACGTTAGCGTCTGTGTATGCACATGAATGTTAGTGTATGTACGTGAATGTGAATATATGTACGTGTGTGTGGCTTGAAATGTGAACGCGTTTTTGTGTGAGACTAGAAAAAGCTTGCACAATACTCCCCTTCCCGAGATAAAAAAAATATGCAGTATATATATATATATATATATATATATATATATATATATATATATTATATTTTTTTTAATAAGTAATGTTTTGGGCAATTGACTTTTCGTCCTGTTTTTGCTGTTGGTGTGTGTTCATAAAAAAAGTATTTACTTACGCATGGAAAAGGCGTTTTCTCTTTTTAGGCTGATATTTGTTTTTTTTATTGTGCTGACATGTGCAACAAGTTGCTTGGACAATAAAGTGAATTGTTCGTTTGGAGGGAAAATTTTTGTTCGTGTGTACGTGGTGTGTGCAGTTGCTGGTGTCTTCGCAAGTGAGTCTGTGATAGTGTGTGTATATCGTCTGTACAGGCGCTTGTTGTGCATTCATTCATGTTGAACGGTGGGTGTGCAGTTGTCGGTGTCTTCGCAAGTGAGTCTCTGGTAGTGTGTGTACATTGCCTGTACAGGCGCTTGTTGTGCTTTCGTTCATGTTGAAAGGTGGGTGTGCAGTTGCCGGCTGTCAACAAAACTTCCAGTTGTGGATTTATCCATGTGTGTAGTGCATCTCAACTCGTATTGTTGCTTCAACTTCTTGCTATGTGTTAATAGGGATGTCCTGTTATTGTTACTTTGTTGTTGCATCTGCTGCGCGGGAGAGAATGTGTATAGGCCCATGTGATTTTGCTCCACGCGTATTCATAAATCTACTTCTAGTGAATTACAGGCTGGTGCTCCTATAGAAGTGTGTACCCTGTCTCTAGATATCTCACTAAGACTCTCCCTAAACGTACAACAACAATACAGAATACACGTCATCATAATATCCAGTATATAACATATATACAATTTGGTGCCAGTGAACCAGAGCACTTATACAAGAGCGTGAGAAAAAAATCGAACCTGGTGGTTAGAAAAAAATATATAGACACAACGAAAAAAGGGTCCTTTTTGAAGAAAAAACAAACTTATTACCACAGACAGATTATTGAAAAAAAAACTCTCCCAAAATCAAGACTGTCAAATTAAAAAAAAGGGGTTAGAAAAAGAAAACATAAACAAAAGACAAACGAGGTAAATCGGACCCGATTCTTTCTTTGCTTGTTTCTGCTCTAAAAAAAAGAAAAAAAACACACTTCAAGCTTTCGGTAAAGGGAAAGAAAAAGAAAAGAAAGAAATTCGTGATTGTCTGACAAAATTGATCAAACAGAAAAAAAAAGAATGTTTTTTTTCTTTTTTGTCTTTTAAATTGTACTTCTGTTTTCTCATCTGACGTTGTTTTTGTTAAGTTGAAAAAAAAAGATGGAACAGCAAATCTTTTCAAATTTCGTACAAGGCTTAACCATGGAGCTTAGGAACGCGGTGGGCGGGGCCATCTCAAAAACTTTACGAGGTGAGTCCCTTCTAAAGAATATAAGAAATTTAGAAAATAGAAGGGACGGTGGATATAGGGTGTGGTTGCAAGAGATAGAAAAATATTTTAGAAAAGTCGGTGCTGGGGATGAAGAAAAATGCCAGGCAGCACTATTGACTACTAGGGACCCGGTTGGACTCTTCATTAACGGATTAATGGCAAATAATGAAGGGTTGACGTGGCTAGAATTGAAAACGGCCTTAGAAGATTATTATGGGATAGTCTCAAATCCAAAGAACATAATAGAATTAGCTAATATAAAACAGGGTAGAGAAGAAACTATTCAAGATTATATGCAGAGAATAGTGCGATTAGCAGAAGGAGCATATAGTGCCATAGATGTAGGTAATGAATTAGTAAAAAAGCAAGTTCTAGGATTTTTTATAGAAGGCTTCAGAGATAAGGATATGAAACTGGCCGTAATGAGGGATGAACCTACGGATCTCCATGCAGCTTATGAGAAAGCCTTAGCAGAAAAGAAAGATGGAAAATTCGGCTCAACGCAAACCGTGAATATGATGATGAATCCAAGAAACATGCGAGACGACAGGTTAGAGTCGAAGCCGTAGGTCCAGCACAATTCCCAAAACAAGATGGGTGGAAAAGATTAGAGGATAGGGGGCCTGTATATAAGGCTAGAGAAAAGGAAAAAAACTAGACAGGGTATAAGGTGTTTCAATTGTGGTAAGGTGGGCCACATATGGAGAGATTACAGACACCGCAGGCAGGGAAACGGAGGCGTACCGTTCGTACAACGCCTGACGGACGGAACGAAGACATACCGACGCATGTAATCGGTAACATGGGCGCTGCAAATTCCGTTTCTATTAGAATAGATAGAAATAGACTCAGGGCTTTAGTAGATACAAGCGCAGAGGTTTCTGTCATAAAAAGTAGCGCTTTTATAACACTTATACAGAGACCTGAGCTACATAGTAGATCAATTAATTTAAGGACAGCTAATGGGTCCCCATTAATTGTAGAAGGCATCGCCCGATTAAGGATAAGGATAGGAAGTCAGTTCATCCACCATGATTTCATTGTGGCGAAAAACCTCAATAGAAATATAATACTAGGCCGGGACTGGCTTAGACAAAATAGGGTGAGGATGTATTTTGACTTAGGGGCGATAAAAATAGGAAATGAATATATAGCGTTAGAAGAAGATGCTCATATCTCAGCTATAGTAAGACTGGGGGGGGGGATAACATTAAAACCCCAGCACCTGCATACGTGCACAGCTCGTGCGGGTATTAAAAATAGTCAAGGGCTAGAGTATGAGGTAGAGCAAATAGATAGAGGATTTTTTAATGATCTTAATGGTATTTCAGTAGCAAATACCGTAGTAAAAATTAAAGGATCAAAAAGTTTCCCGCTTTTAATAATGAACAACACCAATTAGACGGTTACCTTAAGAAGATGGTGTAAAATAGTTAGGTGTAGAGCGGCTAGTAAAATAATGGAGATTACCATGCCAAAGAAACATAGTGATAAGATCTCTGAAGAAAACTTGAAAGGGATAAAAGTGCCCGAAGAATTCAAGGTAGAGATCAATAAGGTGCTAAAGCGGAATAAGGACTTATTCGTAACGGGATATAAGAACTTGGACAGTACTGATACGGTAGAGATGCGTATTGATACTGGAACGCATGAGCCTATACGGAAATGCCCATACCGGACACCGCTTAAGCAAAGTAAAGGAGTAGAGTCTGCAATAGAGGAAATGATGCAGGCTGGAGTAATCGAAAGATAAAACAGCCCGTGGAGTTTTCCGATAGTTTTAGTAGAGAAGAAAGACGGAACTAAAAGGTTCTGTGTAGATTTTAGAGCACTAAATAAAATAACAAAGAAGTATGCTCGAGCGTTACCAGTTATTGATGATATTTTAGTCTCGCTTGGGTCGGCAAAATACTTCTCAAAGTTAGATTTGAAGTCAGGGTACTGGCAGGTTAAATTGAATGAGAACGATAAGAAAAAAACTGCGTTCATCTGCCACAAGGGGTTGTTCCATTTTAATGTAATGCCATTCGGACTTGCGAACGCCCCCGGGGTCTTCCAGGAATTAATGTCTGTAGTTTTACAAGGACAGGAAGAATTCGCTGTACCGTATTTGGATGACATTTTAATATTCTGCAATACAAAGGAAAACCATATAAAACACATAGATAAGGTCTTAGGTAGTTTGCGCAAGCACAATCTTAGGTTAAAAGAAACGAAGTGTGAGTTTTTTTAATAAAGAAATACAGTATCTGGGGTTCAAAGTTAGTGAGAGGGGTATACAGCCAGACATGGATAAAGTCAAGTCTATAAAAATGATTTCGACTCCAACCACTGTAAAGCAAGTAAGAGCTTTCATTGGTATGACATCGTACTATCGGCGATTTATAAAAATTTTTCCGATATCGCCGAGCCATTAATCGGATTGACGAGGAAGCATGCACGATTTTATTGGGACGATGCATGTCAGTCTGCCTTTGATAGCCTAAAAACGAAGCTTGCAGATATGGTAACACTGGCTTATCCCGATTCGGATAAGGACTACCGACTGTATACAGATGCCTCTGATCATTGGATTGAGGCATGTCTGTCACAAATGGTCTATGGCCCAAAGAAGAGTAAAGAGGTAGAAAAATCTATTTACTTTTTATTCCACAAGTTGAGTAATTATCAAACTAGATGGTCAACGAGAAAGAGGGATATGTGATACACTATGCCCTGAATAAATTAAATCACTATTTGCATAGTGCAACGTTCACCATCTATACAGACTATAGACCATTGGAATATTTACTAAACTCACCAATACAAAATAGGAAGATACAGACGTGGGCTTTAAGTATGGCTGGCTGTAATTGCACCATACGGTACCTGAAAGGGAAAGACAACGTCTGTGCGGGTCTCTTGTCACGCGCTGTAGATTCGAGTCAGGACAATGATGATCCCCCTGTAGAAATAGACAGTAGGAATTACACGGTGAGTGCAATAAACTCAAATCATTTTGAGCCAAAAGATTTTGCATCACATAAGGATGCGGAAGACTCATCGATAGCACACGAGCGTCCTACATTATCGGGTTTAGATGTATGTAAGGAACAGGAAGCAGATAGGGAGATTGTGGATTTAAAGATGCGAATGAAAAACGGTAAAGCGTCCAAGATGGAACGGAAAAAGTACATAATAATGGACGATATATTATATTACTTGTCGCAACCCGACGACGAACCGATAATTAGGTTATATATTCCGTCGCATCTAAGAGAAAGGGTGTTAGTTCAATACCATGATGATAATGGTCACATGGGCGTGGAAAAAATGTTTCACGCTATTAAGCAAAAATATTTCTGCCCTGGTTTATTTAAACAAATAAACGAATACATAGGTAAATGTATTCCGTGCCAAACCAGAAATTTGAGGAAACAACAACCTCAAATGCAGGAGTGCGATTTGCCTCCTTTTCCTTTCGCTAAACTGGCGTTAGATGTTCCCGGGCCTTACCCAAAAAATCTATCAGGCAACCAATACATAGTGACTTTTATAGATATGTACAGTGGTTGGCCAGAGGCTTTTGCGGTCCTGAATAAGAAAGCAGAAACAGGTGCATCTGTTAATTGACGAGATTCTTCCCAGATTTGGGGCACCGCTGCAGCTTTTAACGGATAATGGACCTGACAACATGAACAAAATAATGAAAAAGGCATTAAAAGACCTCAACGTGCACCGTGTGACCACATCGTTCTATCACCTCTAGAGTAACGGCAAAGTTGAAAGGTTCCATAGAACGATGCATGATGTCCTAGCGAAGAAAATAGGGGACAATGAACAGTCGTGGGATATATACATCAGTCAGATGTTAGCGGCTGTCAGGTTCCATGTAAACGAAACGACGAAATTTTCACCCTATTATTTACTCTAAAATAGAGATGTTATTCTGCCGTTGGACAATATTCTAAGACCCCGTAGAGTATACTATGGGGGATGAGAATCATGAAATCGCTCTACAGGAAATGCATCGAACCTTCACTTTAGTAAGGAGTAATGTAAAGAATGCTAAAAAAAATGATAGATAGATCTAAGAAGAAAACAAGAGCCGTTGGTGATTTGATGTATTATAAAAACCACCAAAAGCGAGGAAAACTAGACGTACGATGGAAACCGTACTACGTAGTGATAGAAAAGACCGGGCCGGTTTCATATAGAAGTAAGTATCAATTAACGGGCTCTGTAACGAAGGCGCATGCAGAATATCTCAAGACAGCGTCTATTGAGGAGTGGGAGATTCCCACTACAGAGAGGCCGTTAAGAAAAGCTGCATTGTCTGTTCCAATTTACGTCTACCGAATTTAAACCTTTTTGCGAGGATCATCTAATCGAGCATATAACGATTCCGCCATACCACCAAAGAAGTAATGGGCAAGCAGAGAAATTCGTTGACACATTAAAGAGAGCTCTGAAAAAAGTTAGTGGGTCGCCGACGGATAAGTCAATCTTACAGTTTTTACAAGTTTACAGAGTCACTTCGAATGCAAACATCGAAATGTTGAAGACACCTGCTGAGGTTATGTTCGGAAGCAAGGTTAGATCGATTTTTCACAAGTTATTACCAAACCAAGATAGGCCAAACCTAAAAAAACCGATAACAAAAAACAAAAAACAAAAGACAAAAAAAAAACCAACAAAAAAAAACGGTATAAAGTTGGCGAAAGAGTCTTCTACAAGATTCACAAAAATAAGAAGACGTTCGGGGAGTCCAGCATTGTTGAGAAACAAATAGGCAACATGGTCTACATGATTAGGGGCCAGACTTCGTGCACAAACGTCACACTAACTAAATTCGGAAAAGATACTCGAACAGTGAGGTGACCGGATCGCCCTAGGAGGACATCATGGACACAGTGTTTGATACTTTTCAGGTGCCCATACAAGAGACAGCCCCAGAGAACAGAAGATCAAACAGAAAACGAAAATAAACAGAATTGATTGGGGTGAACCCAAAACAAAAACGTTATTAATCCCAGACAGAATATTTTCAAAGGGGGGGGGGAGGTGTTATACCGCACTTCCTTGAACAGAGGAATTTACACCGATTAGCACTATAAATAGCGCTAGTAATAGAATAGAATAGAGTAAGAGAATCGTTTCTGTTTTCATATCATAAGTTACGACACTAAAACCAACGAACCAACGATATTTTCATTAGATGAAAATATTTAAAAAACAAGCTGCCGTAACTTCCTTCTAAGTTTTTTTTACGACTACATTTTTTAAATTAAAAAGTACATGTAATGGTAACGTTTTTTTTTAAAACTTAATCTTTTACATCGCAAAAATGCGACGAAAGTAAATCATTGTTTTTCAATCAGAACATTTTCATAAAACACGGAAGAAAAAAAAAGTGTGACAGCTTTTTTAATTTTTATTTTTTTACTATTTTACTGAACAATTCTTATAATATTCATAACACAAACATCTAGTTTTTAACATAAATAATAAATCGTAGTGTTTTTTTGCTTTTTCTTAAATAAAAATTACAATCCCTCTACAACTAGCGTCTGTAGTGGTAATCAGGTCTTATTAGAACCCTTTTCCACCACAAATAAATTAATAATAATAATAAAAAAAATGAAATATGTGAAATAAACCTTGTTTATTTACACATAAGTAACAAGTAAGAACGAATCATTTTTCAGTATAAAAAAGTTCTCATAAATGTGAAAATTATTTAGACTGTTCGTTGTATTGAAAGAAAAAAAAAACAGAGAATGTCCTTTGTTTTCTTGGTTAGAAAACAGGCTTTCTTTTTCTGTGTGATATGAGAAAGAAAGAAGAAAATAAATGTCTGTGTGCGGATGAATATCTGCATTATTCTGTGTGTGTGTGTGTGTGTGTGTGTGTGTGCGCGCGTGTGAATAGGTGCTTTGTTATGCTGGTGAAAGCAAGTAACAACGACGACGTTAGTAAGAGAAAATGGAGGTAGAAAGTACATGTTTGTGCGCGCGGCTGAATGTCTGCATTATTCTCTCTGTGCGGGCGTACGTGCGAATAGGTGGGTTTTGTCGTGGCTCGGTGGCCGTGGTTTCGTCATGCTGGTGACGAAGTAACAACGAAGACGTTGGCGCGAGAAAGTGAAAAGAGAAAAGAGTAAAAAGTGAGTGAGGTTGAGAAGAGTTCGCGTATCGTTTATATAATTTTCGATAGGCTCCCAGGCGAGTTGGGGGGAAAAGGTTAAAAAAAAAAAAAATGTTTTCTATCTAATGAAAATATCGTTGGTTCGTTGGTTTTAGTGTTGTAAATTATGATATGAAAACAGAAATGCTTCTCTTAATAAGCGTGTAAAGACTACATTTTGTATCATTAATGATATCAACTTTGTTACATTTAAAAGAATTCTACGTAGCTTTCTTTTTTCTGTTATTTTGATTTAATAAAAATATCGTCAGATCGAGCGTCTTAAATTATGACATGAAAAAATGAACGAATCTCTTAGTAAATGAGAGTTGTCTCCCTCTGCACAATGACAAATTATAAAACTGCAAAAAACAAAAAAAAACAAAAAAAAACATCGATCTGCCGATTCTATCTAAACAAGCACCCGTTTTCATGATAATTTATTTTTTCACATGTAATTTTTTCCCCTTCTTGAGTTTAACTTTAGAAAACAATCGGAAAGAAATCGGAAACCTACAAAAAATTATGATGAACCGGCTTTCAATAGACACGTTATTCTTTCACAAAAAAGAAGAAATAGAACGCGAAAATAAAAGCCTAACATAGTTATTTCCCCTGAATGATAAAAACAGTTATACAAGAGTTACTTCCCCTATCCTCTCTGCGCAGATAAACACGCCGCTGAATCTGATTTATCAACACACACACACACACACACACACACACACACACACACACACACACACACACACACACACACACACACACACACACACAAGAACCACCATAACCACAACAACCTAACCACCACTACCACCACCGCCACCACCATCATAAGGCTTATCTAGAGATGTAGGTGAAATTATAAAGTAAACTAGAATCTCAAGCCTTAGGCAGGCCAACAAATTGAAGAGAAGGAAAACTTCGACATCGCAACATTTCTTTCTTTCCCGCTCATCTCAGCATTGGATTTAAGCAATGTTGGATTGAGAAAACCATGTTTACAGAAGAAGACCAATCTTAACTGGATATGCATCCAGTAGATAAAAGTACTTTCAGTGATATAAAAACACATACACAATAAGAGTTATCTCCCTTTAACTAAAATAAAGCTGCATACCTTAAGAAGACTTCACGGGAAGGTACAATTAAATTACATTTTTTTAAAAAGCTTAATTGTTGTTTTTTTTTCAATCTCCGATTTAGTATATAGACATTTTAGCTTATCGTTACGATTCGCAGTCCTTTGTTTAGAAAGGCTTTCTGCGGCACTGACGGTAGGCAAATTTTTAATCTATGAACGAGTGAACGACTAACCGTATAATCGACTACAAAATATAACTTTCATTATATATATATATATATATATATATATATATATATATATATATATATATATATATATATATATATTCAGTAACATAATTAAAGAGAAAAATCCAGGTTGTCCTCGACGGTCGTACATCTAAACAGTGTGATATAAATACGGGAGTGCCTCAGGGGTCTATCGTTGGACCTCTATTGTTCCTAATATTTATTAATGACCTCCCCGACAAAACTGCCTTTGAGATGGGTATATATGGTGATGACACCACACTCTATAACAGACATGACAGGAAAACAAATGGACACATAACTAAAGAAATGGCAAAAACACTAGAGGATGACCTCCAAGCTGTAGTGGAATGGGGACAAAAATGGATGGTCACATTCAGTGCTGTCAAGACTAAACTGGTTTCCTTCAATAATTACAAGAAACCTTCTCTGTCACCTATAGCAATGGCCAGTGACTCCCTGTCTGAGAGTACATCTTTCAAACTGCTTGGCCTAACGTTCACAGGAAACATGAGTTGGAACAATTATATTGAAAACATTGCCAGGGCCGCTGCGAAGAAGGTAGGCGCTCTCTACCGTGCTAGAAAACTACTGACACCTGAAAGTATCTTGTACCTCTATAAGGCCACCATTCGCCCATGTAGGGAGTATTGCTGTCACATTTGGGCTGGTGCATCTGCTGCTAGTCTCTCGCTCTTAGACAAGGTTCAAAAGAGAGTCGCCAATCTGATAGGCTCTGAACTGGCATCTAAGCTTCAGCCTCTGTCCCATCGACGAAAAGTTGCATCCCTCTGCCTGTTCTACAAGTATTATAATGGTGAATGCTGTGACGAACTGCACACACTTGTGCCCCCACAACGTAGACAGCCTCGACAACCCCGACAGGCAGCTAAATCCCACCCCACACAGTAGAGATTCTTAGATGTAGAAGATTTTTCTACTCCAGTAGTTTCTTCCCCAGAACCGCTAGACTCTGGAATTCCATTCCAGGCCCCTGCTTCCCCAACTGTACGAACATGCAGAAGTTCAAGTGTAACGTGAACCGACATCTTGCTGCCCAACTCCCAACATAGTGCCCCAGTAGCTGCTGCTCCTGATAGTAGCCTCCTACACCACAGTGGCAAAGTGCCTTGTTTGGGGTTAAAATGTAATAATAATAATAATAATAATAATAATAATATTAATAATAATAATAATAATAATAATAATAATAATAATAATAAAAAAAAAGATGATTGATAATATATGATTAAAATTAAAAATTGAAAATCGGTTTCATAAGAAGGAACACAACAAAGCTTTGTTGTGTTCCTTCTTATGAAACCGATTTTTAATTTTAATTATAAATTATCAATCATCTTACTGAATATTAAATAGATCTAGGATATATGCCTATTGAGCTTATTATATATCTGCATTACAACGAGCACTGTTCTTTCTTGTATTTTAATTAAATTAGTGATTTTACTATCACATTAAAATACAATCTGCTCCTTATATATATATATATATATATATATATATATATATATATATATATATATTTACACAGTCATCACGACTTATCAAGGCCCGGAAGCCACTCAGGGATAAGGGTTATTGCAAGTACATTACGTTAGTGTGGAGATTTGATGGAGTGTTTACTTAAGGGGCGGTTCATTAGGAATTTGTTAATATTAGACTTGAAGACATCCAAGTTGTAGTCCGGAGGGAAGCAGGCAGACGGAACAGAGTTCCACAAGCATGCAGTTCTAAGAAAGAAGCTTTGTTCATGGAATCCGCGTTTTGATTTAGGCACAGATATAGAGTGGGGGAAATTTTTCACAGTGGATTCAGCTAGACGGGTGTTTTTCGTGAAAGATTGGCGAGGGGGGACCAGAGATTGGAGTTCAGACGAGCACCTGCCATGGAAATAACGATAAAACAAGGATAGGCTCGCAACGTCTCTTCTGTGAGAGAGGGGTTGCAGGGTAGAGAAAAGGGCATCCCCCACTAAGCCACGAAGTCTATTTTGTACTCTGTTAAGGCATGATAGGCTGTTTTTAGCAGCTCCTGCCCAGATATGGCAACAGTATTCCATCCTTGGACGTACTTGGCTTTTATATAGATAGAGAATTGCATCAGTAGTGAGATATCTTCTCGAGCGGTAGAAGGATCCCACCATCTTTCCAGCGACCTTGGCAACAGACTTGATGTACGTGTTCCATTTCAGATCAGGAGTAAAGGTCAAACCCAGAAGCTTGTCAAAACACGGGGCCTCACCCAGACGAGAGCCATCCATCACAATTGATGCCAGATGGGGATCAGAGCGTTGATGATGTAAGGATAGGAGTTTGGTTTTGGATGCATTAAAGGTAACTAGCCACATCTTTCCCCACTGAACCACGCGCTCGAGATCAGAGGAGAGAGAATCAGAGAGAACTTTGTCATTTACAGCCTTTGATGTGTTGCTGTAGATGGTCGTGTCATCAGCATAGATGTCAACGAATGATTTAAGTATGTGTTTAGGGAGGTCATTGATGTAGATCAGGAAGAGAGTTGGGCCCAGGATTGACCCCTGAGGGACCCCAGCATTTATATTGCAGGCCTCCGATTTTTGTCCACCTACCACTACTCTTATGAGCCTATATATATATATATATATATATATATATATATATATATATATATATATATATATATATATATATTCCAATAATAAAATTTTAAACACATTATAGTTTCTAAGATAAAAATATAGTATGAACTGTTTATTTTTTAATCAACCGTTATTTTTCTAATAATAAAATGATATCATAAAATATAACATTTATAATAATTTTATGATTTCTGATTAAAAAATAAATTAATAAATATATTTGCGTTGTTTTCCATTAAAAAGTGCATTTTTAATATACATTTATTATAAAAGTTCTGTTTCTTAAAGTCTGTTAATTGTTAGATGTTTTTTTTAATAAAAAACAAAAAAACAAACAAAAACAAAACAAAAACAAAGCAAACACAAACGCCCATAATATATTTTTATTAAAAAAAATTATATTTTTTATGTTTGATTAAAAAACCCCACAAAAAACAAACAAATAAACAAACAAACAAAAACTTCTCAACATCTTCGATGTTTTATTAAAAAGTCCTTTTCTTATGCTTGATTTTAAAAAATACACCACCAAGATTTGATTATAATAATTATAAATACTTCTAATGTTTTATTAAAAAAGTTCATAAATATATTTTAATTATAAACGTTATATTTTTATGCTATAAAAGTTCGATTAAATACTTGTTTCTTTAAACAGTTAAAACTTCCTAGTATCATTTTACTATTGTAAAAAATTATGAAGTCTTTTAACGATACATAATGTACACTGTTGACCATCCATAGATTAAAATTTGCTTATCGTCAGTAAAGCAGAAAGTCTTTGTGAAAGGGACTGTGAATATTAACGATAACCCATTGTGAGCAAAGTCACTAAATCATGGAGTGAGTTTATTGCGAGAAAAGAAAATTTTGTATAGGCATAATTTTGTTTTTGTTTTTGTTAAATATTATTAAATGGGGAATCATTTCCAGTTAAAATCTATTGAGAAATACTCATTTGGTATTGAGAAATACACACTTTAAATATGTAAACTTTAGGTAATGAATAACTATGGCTGTCACATTTGGGCATATGGCCTGTTTAGGAAAAAAGTGAAACGCTGTGATCTGAAAATATTCCCGAAAACGAAACGAGCACTTTCTTCTTTATTATTCTAGAAAATGGTGTATCAAAGTAATTAATAAGCAATGGCTCGTGCAATACCTCCAATATGTAGTACAAGGGGAACGATAAACTTGTGCCCTAAAGAAAACACCACTACAGTTTTATTTTACAAGTTTTATTGATTACATGATTTTAAGTAACTTGATTACGTAATAGAGCTGACATCTATTCAATGTAGCCGAATTAAGCCTCAATCATCACTTTGATACAGGTCCAAAACTGAGAGCATGCTTTCTCCACAAGCGCCAATGGGAGCTCGGCCAATACTCAGCAGATGGCGGCGATCAAGCTGCATTTGGTGTTGTTGCATGTTATGTTGGTGAAGTTCTTGACGTATGACCCAACGAAGTAACCCAATGAGGAAGAGGGGGGAAGTGAGGGAAGGATACTTACTCGCAGCACTGCTTCTGAAGCCAAGCCTGTGTCTCTTTGGACTTGTGGGGTGGTGCTGAGTCCTGCTGCCACACCCAGGGTTTGTCAGCAGCCACCTGATTGCACCAGGGAATCACCATACTTTTCAGCGCGCCAAGTACACTTTGGTGTTGACTTTCGAGCCGATTTCGGTAATGTGGGGTGGCATGATGTTTCCCTCACTTGAAACCACACCAATGACAATAACTGTGGCTGGAAACTTTGTTTTCATCATACTGGGATCATATTCAGATTTGCGTTTTGAGGGTGCTGGCAATGGTGCTCTTGTCATAACTTGGATCGATTTCCGATCTCGCTCGTTGAAGATTGTGTCACTTTCGGACATAATAGAAGGCTCCTATCGCTTTTAGGATTTGTGTACAACTGATCAACAAATAGATGGTCTGCAAAAAAAAGAAAAAAAAAACTCACAAAAAACGGTTTTCATCAAATGGAAATAGAATCATTGTTGGATTTTTTTTGTACCAATAATAGTGCATCCACCCGTTTACATTTATTATTTATATCCTGGTTCTTATATTTGATTTTCTGTATTTCGTATCCTTTTATGATTCTTAGTTTCGTACATTTTGGGTTTGTACGAAACTCCCTTTAATTTGAAGAAAAGGGAAATGCTAGCTCCTTGATGACGTCACGATCCCAGCGCGAAATCCGACCTCTTTCGAAATTCCGGCGACGAGGATATTGGACGTTCGTTTCATTGCCCGGCGCTGAAAATGGAAATTTGACGAGCCTCCTTCAAAGAAGAGAACCCGGCGATAATACCTCGGACATGCGACGAGGCATGCTTCTGGAAACTATCTACGTGGATATGGTCTGCACGTATTTGGAAGGAGTGTAATTAAAAAAAGACCTTATATTACGTGGCTACGGTCTGCACGTAATTAGAAGGAGTATAATGATTTAAAAGGACTTTAAATCGAGATAAAAAAAAGGCACGTGCCTGACTGGCTTTCAATTTGTTAGTACGTTCCTAAAATTTATTACATATGAGTGCGATTAGTAACTATTATTTTGAATCATAATATTGTATTTGTTCATGGATACGACATCTTCATTATAAGAATTAGCGTTATTTTTTCATTATATGTTATCTTGGCGTTCTTTGAATTTAATGCCCGCAAAGGGAAAAAATTGCAACTAATTTTATTGTAAATAAAATCTCTTCTTCCTTTTGAAACAAGACCTTTATATTTTATTCTTTACCCCCCATTTTATTTCATACTTTTATTTTTTTTCAGGCTAGTTACTTTCGCGTCGAATTTATATGAAAGAGGCTAAATTTCCGACATTTTGCAAATTTTGTCCCTTTATGTAAAAGTAGTTTGGAAAATTTCTGCTTTTGTTTGAAAGCATTTTGCAAATTTTGTCACTATATTAAATGCATTTTGCAAATTTTTGTCCCTATATTAAATGCATTTTGCAAATTTTTGTCCCTTTATGTAAAAGTAGTTTGGAAAATTTCTGCTTTTTTTTAGAGCTTTTTGCAAATTTTTTCCCCCTATTAAATACATTTAGCAATTTTTGTCACTTTTTTGGGACACTTTGAAAACCAAGTGTACCTTTTCTTATCGAGATACGTTTAATTCTGTTTCTTTCAAGTTAGTATTAAATTTAACCTCTTGAATTTTCTGTTACCTTCGCTACCTGACACTATCCACTTGTCTCTTAGATTCGTTCGACTACTGTGAATTTCTTCCGTTATTTAAAGGCATTTTCCAAATTTTCGCCCAAAAGTAGTTTGGAATGTTTTCCCCTTTATTTAAAAGCATTTTGCAAATAGGTTTTCCCTTATTTAGAAGCATTTTGTAAGTTTACTGCTTTTATCTGAACGCATTTTGTAAGTTTTCTTCCGTAGTTTAAAGGCATTTAACAAATTCATATTCCTTATTTCAGAATACTTTTCAAATTAAGTTAATATTCGCTCTGTACGATACGATACGCATGCTTTCCCCTTTCCTATGTCGAGACCCGTTTTATTCTAATTCTGTCAATGCGTTACTTAGCAAGGGTTAAATACACTCATATCACTGACCCACTTGTTGACTCTTTCTGTTACCTCCCTTCCCACATTGTTAACTTGTAACATCGTCCCCCTAGATGTTTCGACGACTGCTACACCATTGAGTTAAGGTGACTGGTAATTCTGTGTGCTTCGAATATTCGATATTCGCTTAACAAAAATTCCCGAATTTAACATAGTACGTCTGTACAAGGACTGGAATGTTATATTTAGTTTATTTCTGAATTTAGCATTGTTATGCACGTCTAATGGCTTTGTTTATATCTGTCTAATATATTTTACGTACGCCTAGCGCACAATTTTTCATATATCTTTCTTAATAAAAAGAGATTAAGCATTACGTATATACTTTCCATTTTCTCCCCTTTAGAAATGAAGTTGTTACTTTCGTAACCCTCTTTCGAAATATAATTTACATTGTACTTACATTAATTGAATTTCCGCAGGTATTGCGATTTACGTTGGGAGAAACTGCAGCATTTTCTGTCCCTAGTCAGCGCGAGATCCTGCTAGACTGAGGTAATTTTATTTTTCGTCCTAATCCAGCGTGTTCGATATTTTTTGGAAGCTGGATTTTCCCCACTTTAAGAAACGACTTTTATTTAACTATACCCTCGTAGGGAGCCTAGTAAATAGAGACGCTGTGTCCAAAACCGGTGTTAGTTATATGTTCGTATTTTTCCCCAATCTATATATATAAAAATGTAATTTTTGGTTTGTTAAAAGTGAATAAAACCATATTTCTACGTTACCAATTTAATTGAAATTTTCAGAAAATCTATTTAAAGTCAAAGAATGTTTACATGTTATTAAAATAATTTAACATTGCGAATTATAAAAATATTAAATAATAAATGAAAATATTTTTCGTAACTGCGGATTGTCCCGATTTCATTTCCGGTAAAAATGAGCCTTTTACTTATTGAGATTGTATTAATTTTTATGATACTCATGCAGAGAGTGATCCGTGCTGAAATAATGTTATTATTTAAAAAGTCATTCTTAACATGGGGAGGGGAGGATGTTTTGTACCTATTCTGTACTTTAACCTTACAATTGAATAAAAAAAACATATCGTAAAACTTTAATTAAACGTGGAAATATGATTTAAAAAAATAGCGCGGATTGCTCTCTGCATTAGCACCATTTTTATTTATTGCGGACTATTATTTTCATCTTTATTAATTGTTGTTTCACGACTTTTCGGCCAACTATTCCTCTGGCCTTCATGAAAAGAAGTAAGTACGTGAGAAATTATTTTTTCCTTTTATAAATGTTCAGTAACTTTTTCCTTTTATTATTCTTAAAGAGTAAAACTTTTCTTATTCATGAAAAGAGTTGAGCTTACGTACGCGTGACAAAATACCAATAAATGGTTTAGTTACTTTTTTTAAAAAATTATTTATGAAAAGAGTAAACATGCTTAATTTCTATACTTATAGGTTTTGGGAATATTTTTTCACTGGATTATTATTGATTGGTCACTAATTAAACAGATTATTAAAAGAAATTAAAAAGAAATCATTATTTCGACATTTGAAAGTGGTGCTCACTTTTTAGTTACAACGTTCTGATAAATCGGTCACCCATTTTGTAAGCAATAGAAACGCGGTATATCAAAACCATAGAAAGTAAAAATAATATGAGCCTCTACCGCATTTGGACGTACTTGGAACATTGTTGTCATATCTTGGCAGGAGCTGCTAAAATTAGCCTATCATGCCTTGACAGAGTACAAAATAGACTTCGTGGCTTAGTGGGGGATGCCCTTTTCTCTACCCTGCAACCTCTCTTCCACAGAAGAGACGTTGCGAGCCTATCCTTGTTTTATCATTATTTCCATGGCAGGTGCCCGTCTGAACTCCAATCTCTGGTCCCCCCTCGCCAATCTTTCACGAAAAACACCCGTCTAGCTGAATCCACTGTGAAAAAATTCCCGCACTCTATATCTGTTCCTAAATCAAAACGCGGATTCCATGAACAAAGCTTCTTTCTTAGAACTGCACGCCTGTAGAACTCTGTTCCGTCTGCCTGCTTCCCACTGGACTACAACTTGGATGTCTTCAAGTCCAATGTTAACAAATTCCTAATGAACCGCCCCCTTAAGTAAACACTTCATCAAATCTCCACATTCTTACATATTTTCCTGCTTTGTTTTTCGTGTTAATTCTTATTCATTCTCTTTTTCTTCATTATTTTCTCCGCTTTTTCTTTCTATTTCCTTCTTTTTATTTTCTTTCTGTTTTTTCTTTCCCTCATTCCTTTCTTGATTTTTTTCTTATCTCTTTCTTTTCCTTGTGCTCATTTCCCTTTCCTCCGTTCTTTCTCCCTATACCTTTAACTTCTTTATTTACACACTTTCTTCTCTTCTCTATTTCCTTTTTCTTTCTCTCATATATTCCCTTTTCATACCTTCTACTTTTCTCCTTTACTCATTAAAAAAAAAATCTTTTCATTCTTTTCTGTTTTCGTTCTTTCTTCCTTCCTTTTTATTTTTTTATTTTCCCTTCTTTCTACCCAATTTTTTCTGTTCATTCACTCTTTGTTATTCTCCTTTTTTAAATTGGGGACATACTGTTTTATTTTTTAAGTTACTATTTTATCTCATCCTATCCACCTATAACGTTACTTTCTACACTTTCTGTCTCTTGTCACTCTCTCACTATCCTCACTCCCCTCAGACGATATTTCTCTTTAATCCTAACTTCAAACAATACTTTCTGACCGCGTGTTTGCCTTTTTGTTATTTATAAAACTTTATTTTTTTTTTGTTTAATGGACATTTCGCAATTAACTCGTTTTCTAATCGCTAGTTTGCCAGCAGCTAGACATTTCGACGACTTTTCTCTACCTTCTTCAGCGAAAGGTTTTTGTTGATAAGAATGCATGCACCCCCTTTAAGTTTGACCTGGTCAACAAGCGAATCTTAGGAAACTATTTACATACACTTAGGCAATCTGTTTGTTTTAAGTTTAAGGGCGCAGTTATGATTCTGAAAAATGTGCCATACACTACTACTACTGCTGCTACTTCTACTATTGCTGCTGTTTCAATAACAGCAACAACCGCACGAACAGCAGCTGCAGCAACAACAACAACAACAGAAATAATAATAATAATAATAATAATAATAATAATAATAATAATACTAATTTTTGTCCGTGATGAAGCCCTACAATACACTCTATTGTTACTGAGTGGAAATAACAACTAAGTTTAAAAAATGGAAGACACGTTTGTTGGAATATAGCAAACTATCTGAGGGACAAACACGAGGAAAATATTCAGAATGCCAAAAGTAAGATCCTTGTCAATCCCATACTCACATTAAGTATGATAAGTCTATATAGAAACAAAGTTTGTAAAATATTCTATTAAATCACCTGCCCGAAAGCCAATGTGTCATGGGATTTTGCTGATTATCTCTTTTTAAGGATCACAACAGATTCATCTTTCTTTTGTGAATTTCGAGAAGCTGGTACATTTTGGTACTGTTTGTTTTGGGGGAGCATTTAATGTCAAACGCCATACGACACTTCCATGGAGGGTAGATAATGCACTGTGGATGTGTTATCGGCAGCTCCAGTAAGTCTCGCTTCTCCTTATTTGTTCCTCACTCCTCATTTCCAATGAGTGATTTTTCTGACAAAGGGTGAAGAAAAAGCTGCTTTTCAAGTCGGCAGTACTTGCGTGAACAGTAGCTTGAGATGTCGGAAAATTTCTGGTTCCATGTCTATCCTTGTGGCCATGTCACTAGCAAGGGTGCTGGAGGTAAACATTTCATCTGGGCTGACGTTACCCGCCTGATAATCAGGAACCCAAACCTTGGATTAACCACTAAGGAGGCTGTCCTATCAGCAGGTGCAAATTACTGGGGCTGCTGTATTGCCATTTGGTGAATGGATTCTGGACCATGCAGTAGGTTCTGGTGGGACCTCTCGATGCCATACTAGTGGGTAATTGTTACGGCTTTATCTTAGCATGTGCAACAAAAAATATTCCTGTATTTTCCCCCGTACTTTCCCTCTCAATCCTGCTCTAACCAAGTCTGTCGATCTGTTCCGGAAATACGAAAACCGCAACATAAAATAACTCCAGAAAAAAATACACGAATAAACCTAGAACTCCATCCTCCTCCAACATAGACCCCTACTACCATGTCTCCTTCTCCAACATCAGGGGTCTATGTTCCAACCTTCTAGAAGTTGAAACCCAATTGCAGGAGACGAAACTGGACATATTGTTCCTAAGCAAAACTGGCATACGGTCGACCAATTCCCTAGATGAATTCACAATTAAAGGATACTCTAACTTAACATCTGACCCCAAGATCGCCATGGGCATGGAATAGGTGCATACGTTAAAGATGGTTTTCCGTGTTGTAGAAATATCTCCAGATAAGACCCTAATTTACCTTATACGTGCTTCCTGGTTGCACTTGCTTACACCACCGCATTTATATTTGCCCTCTATCGCCCCCACAACAGCGGAGTTAATATCTTTAAGAGCATATCTGAGAAAAGTGACCACATCAGGTCTGTTCATCTTTCGGCTGACATTCACATCTGTGGTGACTTTAATGTCCACAATGTGGAACGGCTGACCCAGTCAAATAAGACCGATGACAAGGGGAGGTTCTGTCATGATTTCGCCATTGCCTTTTGACCTCACTAAGATTGTTCACGAACCCACCTATGTGCCCGATACTATCGGTCGGTATGCAAGCCTTCTAGACCTTTTTCTCACAACTTCCCCCGAGCTATGTTCATGTTCTGTTCTATCTCCTCTGGGATCTTCCGACCACTTGGTTGTATCAGTTAAGATGAAAATTAAATGTAATAAGTCTTCAGACGTACCTCGCCACCGCACAATATATCGATACTCTATGGCTGACTGGGATATCTTCCGTACATTCATATCTGACCTACATCTCCATTCCATGTTTAAAAAGGATGTGTCCTCTATAGAATCAGACCTGACCGAATGGCTAATTGTAGGTCTAGACCGATTCATACCACCCAAAAAATTCCAACAAAAACCTAACAGCCAACCGTGGTTCTCCCCAGAATGTGCTGCTGCCATCGCGCACAGAAATCACTTTTTCCAACGTAATAGATGTACTGAGACTAAAGCTGCTTTGAGGACTGCCAGCAACCACTGAAAAAGAGTATCAAAAAATGCAAGAGAGCTATATACTCAGTCCGTTAACTCCAAAGTAGCTGAGCAACGGTTGGTTCCCACCAATTTTGGCAAATAGCAAACAGGATCCTGAACAGAAGCGTGCGTTCTATCCCAACCATTATTACTTGACCTGAGGTTATCTCGTCAGCATCAGACAAGACCAAACTATTTGCCAAGACCTTTGCAGCTAATTCTACCCTATGCGACCAAGGCCATCAACTCCCCGTATTTCCTCCTATAAAAGACAACACGCTATGCACCATGCAAATATCTGTGCGTGATATCGCCAAGCTAATCAAGAACCTTGATTCCAGTAAAGCAACATGCCCTGACGACATTCCAATTATAGTGTTAAAAAAGTTTCAACCAGAACTTGATCTCATACTTACTAAACTGTTTAAGTGTTGTCTTAAGGAGAAATGCTTCCCAAAACCCTGGGAAACCTCATCCGTATGCCCTGTATTTAAGAATTAAGGTGAAAAGTCATCTCCTTCTTAGTACAGACCAATGTTTCCTGTGTGCCATGAGCAAGTTACTAGAATCTGTGTTAAATAGAGAAGTAATCAACCATCTCAGCAAAAATAACCTTTTTTCCGTTCTGCTAGATCTACAGCAGATGTGCTTACAGTTATATCTCATAGGATTAGCGAATCTCTCGACAGAGGCTACATTTCTAGGGCCATTGCTCTTGACATATCAAAGGCCTTCGATAAGGTATGGCATAAAGGACTACTTCACAAGAATTTCAGCTACAGTATAACGGGAAATGTTTTCTCAATTATTAAATCATTTCTCTCTGATAGGCTCTGAGGAGTTGTGGTTGATGGGCAGAAATCAGAAGCCCACAGTATTAATGCTGGAGTCGGTCAGGGGTCCATCCTGGGTCCAACTCTGTTCCTAAACTACATCAATCATCTACCAAAACACATACTTAAATCATTCGTTGACATCTATGCTGATGACACGACCTTCTATGGCAACACATCAAAGGTCGTAAATGACAAAGTTCTCTCTCATTCTCTCTCCTTTGATCTTGAGTGCGTGGTACAATGGGGGAAGAGGTGGCTGTTTACTTTTAATGCATCTAAAACCAAGCTCCTATCTTTACATGCTCAACGCTCTGATCTCCATCTGGCATCAATTGACATGGATGGCTCTCGTCATGGGAAGGCCCCGTATTTTGACAAGCTTCTGGGATTGACCTTGACCCCTCATCTGAAATGGAGCACGTACATCAAGTCTGTTGCCAAGGTCGCTGGAAAAATGGTTGTATCCTTCTACCGCTCCAGTAAATATCTCACTGCTGATGCAAGTCTCTATCTATATAAAAGCCAAGTACGCCCAAGGATGGAGTACTGATGTCATATCTGGGCAGGAGCTGCCTATCCTACCTTGACAGAGTAAAAAAGAGACTTCGTAGCTTAGTGGGGGATGACCTTTTCTCTTCCCTGCAACCTCTCTCCCACAGAAGAGATGTTGCGAGCCTGTTTTTGTTTTATCGTTATTTCCATGGCAAGTGCTCGTCTGAGCTCCAATCTCTGGTCACCCCTCGCCAATCTTTCACGACAAACACCAGTCTAGCTGAAACCACTGTTAATAATTTTCCCCATTCTTCATCTGTGCCTAAATCAAAACGTTGATTCCATGAACAAAGGTTCTTTCTTAGAAGTGTATGCCTGTGGAACTCTCTTCCGTTTTCCTGTTCTCCATCTTGTAACGTAATTGACTTAAGGGAGCGTTTGCTCCCCAATAAGGAGCTGAAGAAAACCGCATAACTATGCTAAGATTACTTTCATAGGTCTCGGGCAACAGCGGATATCCCAAAAACCCAAAATAGAAGATATAAATATATATTTTATTTCATTGTCAAAATATATATGATTTGCTTTATTGTTTGGAAATCGGAGATATATTTTGTTATTCGAAATTGATGACAGGAAATGTTAGAACAATAGGATTGACATCGTCTGGCCTGACGAGTCAGTACTAGGGGTTCTGACTGACAGCTGCTGGCCTATGGGGTCATGAGAATTAGATGTTGACTTTGAGCCCAGTTTGCAAAATTAGTGATATGGCCGAATTGCACACCCGCAAAATTTGGGGGTTCCCAAATTCGTAGCGTAATTTGATTGGCTTCTGAGATCATCTCCTCACGCCTGACATTACTATATAGTGCTAGTGTCGAGCAAAATTAGCCAGTTTCTAGCCAGAGTTTGTGCCTGAAACTCGAAGTAACAATACCGCTCCCTGAGACGTAACCACTCCCCTCTCCATCCGTCGCTGCTTCTGAGAGAAATGTCTTAAGAACTTCACGTGTACATATATGTAAACAGTCTGTAAACTTTGTGGAATTAACCTTCCATAGAATAGAATTCAAGCGTCAGTTGTCTTTCTTTTCTTGCGTGAGCTTCGATATTCGCTTTCAGCATACCAGATTCAATGTGACGGCCTCTAGAAGTACCAGATGAAACGAGCCAAGTTTTTGAAGATCAAGGGTCCTTACGTAACTTCATAAGAGAGGGTGTTACACCTAACTACAACTTGGATGTCTTAAAGTCCAACATAAACAAATTCCGTATAAACATCCCCCATAACTAAGACACTTCATCAAATCTCCATTACTAACGATTACTACGATATTATTTCATTGATTACTGTGCACGCAAAAACCCTTATCCCCGAGTGGCTTCCGGGCCTCGATAAGAGGTGACTACCATGAAAAAAAATCCACATTTTCTTATTTTTTTTACATCTGGGATTTAATTGGTTAAGTGTCTCTTATGTTCATTTATTTATATTTCAATATATAATCTATTCTTTCACGTCTTCTATCATTTGTCTCATCTTCAAACAAATCCTTCCCCTCTTTTTAGGTTTTGAAGAAAACTTAAATTAAAAAAAAAAAGAAAAATTAGTTGCACATTGTTCTTTTCGCGTATTTCTTTGTTGAACTCCGGAACATTGAAAATGTTACCGAACTTTGCTTGCAAACAGTTCGGCTGGTGATATGCCGTTAATGGTGTTTCGGTTAGGAATGTTTCTGCACACCGATAAAAATGTCCAAATGCTGCTTTCATCAAACCATAAATTTTCCTTGAAAGTATTTTAAAACTATTAACGAATCTTTTCATTTATATGTTGAACATGGATCGGAAAAGTGAGGTAGGATTGTTGAAATTGACAACGATATGCAGAATCTTTAAATGTCATTATCTTAAACTCTCACCCATTGTCATTTACTATTGTTTTAAACACACCAAAGTGTCTTACAGTTTATTCAACATATTTATATAAGTTGCAACTGTCAACTGTTTACATCCGAATATTTCCGATTACTTTATATAGCTGTTGACATCTATTAGGCAGTAATGACGTGTAAGTATCATGCATAATTAATATGGATTCTCGACTAGTGAACGTCTAATTTTGCTAGGGCTGGGCTTTTACCAGACTTTGGAACTGTAACACCTTTCAAAATGATTTCGATATCCTGATCTATCCCAGACTAATACATACAGCTTAACATTAAGATGGTCTCCCTTGAAATGCCTGGATGCCCGATGTGAAATTCTTTAAACATTTTCTTTTGGGTATACTAGTACATCATCTCGTATCGAAAAGTGTAATATTTTAAATATATTTTTGTATATTTCATTGAGCTCTACTATTTTTTCAGTTTCCTAATGAATTCGCATTTTACCGCTTTTCGTCTTGATATCTTCCAAATTCATCTGCAATAGTCATAGTAGCACTAATACTTATTATTCCTTAAAACAGCTATTGCCGTATCTTATAAAGGCTCTAAAAATCCAAAATTAGTCTAGACAAGCCATCGGAACGCTTAGGTTTCTTTGAGCATAAAAGTTTAATCTTTAAATAATTATAATTTAATAACATCATCTAACAGTTCTTTAATCTGTTAGTTGTAATGTTAGAGGTATTCTTCTTAGATCTGAAAATAGTAACGGTCGTTGATCCGTTTGTAGAGTAACTGTCTATCTATAAATATTTCTTTGGTGTTTTTACTGCATAAATCATGGCTTGGTTCTTCTTTACAGTCTGACTATAAATTCTTTCGGCTGACATAAAGTTCTACTAGAGAGGAATCGACTATAGATTTTTCAGTCCCATATTCAGCTTCATAAAAAAACCATTGCTTCAATCCTGTAATTACTAGCATCACATTCAGCGGCAAGATGATCTTGTGATAGAACTAACAACAAATCACATTTTATCTTCTGAAAATTCTGTTCGCACTCTTTTGATCAATTCTATTTCACTCACGTTTAGATAAGTTGTTCAACGGGGCTCTACGATCGGCGTAGCCATTCTTTGCGTTGGCATCGCGTTTCCTGTCACAACTTGTGCAGTTTATTCTCATCTCCTTTGAGGCCGCTGGTAACCTGGTATTTTCATAGATCGCGCTGATCAGAAATTGCCTCCAAGCTTCCGGGGTCAATGTCAACCTCTTTCATATCTCTTTTACACGTGTCTTTGAATCGAAGCTGGGCACATCCATACACTCAAGAACCTCAGTGTTGGTGATGATATCTGACGATTTGTAACCGACGATACTCCCCAGATTACCCATGTGAAAGGTGTGGAGACACCTTTCCGGATATACATACGGCAATCAAAACTCGCTGTCGTACAGCAGCGTGCTCAGAACGCAAGCTTTATACACCGTCATCCTGGTCGTTATTGTTAATTTTCTGTTCTCCCACACGGTGGGGGCTGGTTTGGCGAATTTTGAGGTTGCATGACCTATATGTCTGTGGAGCTCTGTAAGTTACAGCTGACCCCAGGTATGTGGAAACTTTCACGGCTTCATGTTGGTAGCTGTTTATGGTGATTGAAGTGTGCTGGCTCATGATATTAGTCTTCGTCAAATTGATGGTTATTTGAAAATCATCACAAACCTTACAGAAGCTGTCCTGGAGACGCTGAAAGTTTTCAATGCTGTTGGCAACCAGTGCAGCATTGCCCACGAACAACAGGTTACAAATGAAGACCCTATGGATCTTGGTTTTAGCCCTCAGTCTGGCAATATTGTAGAGTTTACCGTCTGAAAGGGTGTGGAGATAGATTTTCTCTGTGAAGTCACCAAAAGACTGAATGAGCATGACGACAAAGTAGATGTCAAACAAAATCAGGATAAGTGCGCAGCTCTGCTATTGTTATATAGTTGTTTATATAACGAACGTGCATTCATATATTTATACCGTCCATATTTATATCGGGTACCGTCTCTAGTTTTTGTTATTGCATACTGCATATCAATACATCTAGTGTGTATAATGTTCGTTGTTGGTGTGGCTATTTGCACATATACATTACACATAGAAATACATTTACAACGGGACATATAACTCCTTAATAGGACGAATAAATATATTTGTCTGATTGGCACTCTGTTGCTATGTCACTAATAAGAGTGCTAGATTTTCTGGGCTTACGTTTATCTTAAAAAAGAATGTGTCCTCTATAATATCTGACCTAACTGAATGGTTAATTGTCGGTATAGACTGCTTCATACCCTTTAAAAATTTCAGCAACAGCCCAACAGCCAGCTGTGGTTCACCCCATTGCGCACATAAATCACCACTTCCATTTTTACCAACGTAATAGATGTTATGAAACTAAGCCACCTTTAGGACTACCAGCAACCATTGTAAACGAGTAATAGAGAAAGCAAAATATTCGCATACTCTATACATCAAGTTTAAAGTAGCTGAGCAGTGGCTTGGTTCCCACCAGCTTTGGCAAATATCAAGCAGAATCCTAAACAAAAACGTGTCCTCTATCCCTACCATCATCAATGGACCTGAGGTAATTTCGTCAGCATCTGACAAAGCAAAACTATTTGCCAAGCGCTTTGCGGCAAATTCTACCCATTGTTATCGGGGCCACCTACCTCTTATATTTCATCCTATGACTGAAAACATACTATGCAGTAAGCAAATATCTGTATGTGATGTTGCCAAGCTTATGAAAAACCTTGATTTCATTTAAGCAAAAGAGACCGATGGTATTCCGGTCATAATGTTAAAAAATCTTCAACAGGAACTAGCTCCCATACTTACAAAGCTATTTGAACGTTGCCTTAAGGAGAAATGCTTCCAAACACACTGGAAAACTTCATCAGTTTGCCCCGTATTAAAAAATTCCGAAGATCGGTCATCCCCTTTTCAGTACAGTCCAATCAATCTCCTGTGTTTTATAGAATAAAGTGCTGGAATCTGAGATAAACAGAGAAGTGATAAAAATTTCCAGCAAAAATAACCTGTTCACTGACATGCAATATGGTTTCCATTCTACGAAATCTACAGCTGCGATATCACACAGGATTAGTGAATCTTCTGACAAGTGCTTCGTTTCTAGAGCAATAGCTCTTGACATATCAGAGGCTTTTGATAGTGTGTAACCTAAAGATCTACTTCACAAGATCGTTAGCTATGGAATAGCTGGAAATGTTCTCTCAATTATAAAAACTTTCTCTATGATAGGTTTAAAAGAGTAGTCGTTGTTGGCTAGAAATCATAAACTCATAGTATAACGTTGCAGTTACCAACGAACAAAGGAAATAAATGAACAAATATCCGGGTCGAATTTTTTTCTTTTTAACAAAAGTTTTTATGACCGTTACTTTCCCGTCTCGACACCACTAAAATTCTCTCGCCATCCTCTATCCTGCCTGGTGTACACTTTTCTTCTTCCTTCGACCGCATGCCAGCCACAGCCAACCCATGCTCGTCCTCGATTTTACACGTTGATTTTCTTCGACATCGACTTTATTTCTCCCCGAGCACGTGGTGTTTTTTCTGTTTTTCTTGCCGCGCCAACTCACGAACACTTCCTTATTTGCATATGCGCGTTTTTCGGCTACTGCTGCTGCTAATCTTTTCGAAAGCAAGCCATTCTTCGCTGCAGATGATATTTTCCCATATGTTCATATGTACCATATTACATACCATCCCTTCTAAAAAATTCTTTACAAGAATTTAAACCTGCTTGAGGCAATAAAAGAAAACAAGCAAAGAAAACTCAAAAGTTCACAAAGTAAAACATGCATACTAAATTCCAAATAATCATGTATTACTGTATAGTGTTCGATATTTCCATTTCATACTTTTTCTCAGAAATACCTTTCCTTATTTATTTTTTTTCTTTCCTATTTAAAAATAATAAAATTCCGAAGTATTCTTCCAAATATTTAAAGACACCGTTTTAATATGTTTATAACAATTACCAACGAACAAAGAAATAGACGTTGCCTTAAGGAAAAATGCTTCCAAACACCCTGAAAAAATTCATCAACTTTTATGCCATACACTCTCAAAAGCCTCTGATATGTCAAGAGCTATTGCTCTAGAAACTAAGATCGGCATGGGCATGGAATATGTGCCTATATAAAAGATGGCTTTCCATGTGGTAGGGACATCTCCAGAGAAGATCCAAACTTACCCTATATATGCTTCCGGGTTTCACTTGCTTAAACAACTACATTTATATTTGCTCTCTATCGCCCCCACAATAGTGGAGTTACTATCTTTAAAAGGATATCTGAGAAAATTGAGTACGTCCTATCTGCTTATCCTTCAGTTAATATTCATGTTTGTGGAGACTTCAATGTTCATAATGTGGAATGGTTAACTCACTCAAACAAGACCGATGATGAGGGGAGGTTCTGTCATGATTTCTCCATTGCTTATGACCTAACTCAGATTGTTCACGAACCCACCCGTGTGCCCAATACTATCGTACAGTATATCAATACTCTATGGCTGACTGGGATAGCTTCCGTAAATTTATATCAGATCTAACTTTGCGTTCCATGTTTAAAAAGGATGTATCAGACCTGACCGAATAGTTAATTGTAGGTGTAGACCGTTTCATACCCTCGAAAAAATTCCAACAAAACCCTAACAGCCAGTCGTGGTTCTTTCCAGAATGTGCTGCTGCCATTGAAATCACTTTTTTTTCCATTGCTGCCAACGAAATAGATGTACTGAGACTAAAGCCGCTTTCAGGACTGCCAGCAACCTCGGTAAAAAAGTAATAAAGAACGCTAGAGAGTTGTATGCTCAGTCCGTCGTCCAAAGTAGCTGAGCAGCGGCTTGGTTCCCACCAGTTTTGGCAAATAGCAAACAGAATCCTGAACAGAAGCGTGTGTTCTATCCCAACTCTAATAAATGAAACTGAAGTAATCTCGTCAGCATCAGACAAAGCCAAACTCTTTGCCAAGAACTTTGCAGCTAATTGTACCCTTTGCGACCAACGCCGCCAACCCCCAATATTTCCTCCTGTATCAGAAAACATGCTATGTGATATACAAATATCTGTATGTGATGTTGCCAAGCTAATCAAAACCTTGATCCCAGTAAAACAACCGGCCCTGACGGTATTCCAATTATAGTACTCAAAAGATTTCAACCAGAACCAGCGCGCATCCTTACAAAACTGTTTAAGCGTTTTCTTAGAAAGAATTACTTCCCGTTACCTTGGAACATCTCATCAGTATGCCAGTATTTAAGAATTCAGGTGATCGGTTATCTTCCTCTCAGTACAGGCCAATAAGTCTACTGTGCGTCATGAGTAAGTTGCTGGAATCTGTGTTATATTGAGAAGTAATCAACCATCTCAGCAAAACAACCTTCTTAGTGACACGCAATATGGTTTCCATTCTGCTAGATCTACAGCAGATGTGCTTACAGTTATATCTCATAGGATTAGCGAATCTTTCGACGGAGGCTACCTTCCTAGGGCAATTGCTCTTGACATATCAAAGGCCTTTGATAGAGTATGGCATAAAGGTTCACAAGATCTCTCACTATGGTATAGCTGGAAATGTCTTCTTAATTATTAAACCATTTCTTTCTGATAGGTTCATAGGAGTAGTGGTTGATAGGCAGAAATCAGAATCTCTCAGTATTAATGCTGGTGTCCTTCAGGGGTCCATCCTCGGCCCAACTCTCTTCCTGATCTACATTAATGATCTTCCAAATCACATTCTAACATCATTCGTAGAAATTTATGCTGATGACACTACTATCTATGGTAGCACATCTAAGACCGTAAACGACCAAGTTGTCTCTGATTCTCTCTCCTCTGATCTTGAGCAAGTGGTACAATGGAAACAGAGGTGGCTTGTTACTTTTAATGCATCTAAAACTAAGCTTTTATCTTTTCATCATCAACGCTCCGATCCCCATTAGGCATCAATTGAAATGAATGACTCTCGTCTTGGGGAGGCCTCATGTTTTGACAAGCTTCTGGGCTTCTTTTACTCCTGATCTTAAATAGAACACATGCATTAAATCCGTTGCCAAGGCCGCTGGAAAGATGATGGGATCCTTCTATCGATCCAGTAGATATCTCACTGCGAATGCAATTTCCTATCTATATAAGAGCCAGGTACGTCCAAGGATGGAGTACTGTTGCCACATCTTTGCAGGAGCTGCTAGAAAGGACTTTTCCTGCCTTGATAGAGTTCAAAATAGACTTTGTAGCCTCGTAGGGGGTGTCCTTTTCTCTTCCCTGCAACCCCTTTCTCACAGAGGAGATGTTGCGAGTTTGTCTCTGCTTTATCATTATTTTCATGGCAAGTGCTTGGCTGAGCTCCAATCTATGGGCCCCTCCCCAGACTTTCATAATAAACACCCGCCTGGCAAAAAACACTATCACTAATTTCCCCCCATTCTTTATGCCCAAACCTAAACGTAGATTCCATGAACAAAGCTTCTTTCTTAGAACTGCACGCCTGTGGAATTACCTTCCGTTTTCCTGTGTTTCTAGCTGATTACAATATGGTTGTCTTCAAGCCTAACGTAAACAAGTTTTTGATGAACCGTTCCATAGAAGTTAACAAATTTACCGAATTTCCATTACTATATTGTCTAATTTCTACTGTACACTCTTTAACCCTTATCCTCGAGTGGCCTCTTGGCCTTGTAGTAAAACAAAACTTGTCGAACTGTTTAAATAGCGATAATGTATGTTTTTCTTTGTTCCAGAAATTTCACTTAAGCAGTATTGAAGTGTCCTGTTTGGTTGTCCAAGAATACAGTTTTAAATGTTACAAATATTTTACAAAGTCAGTCCAATCATGCAAAGCCAAATCGTATTTTTCATAGTCTTCGATATTTGTTGATCCTGAGTTTGTAAATTCTCCAAACTGAAACGGGATATTTTTTTTATTTTAGTAATAAAATCAGTTTATTGCTTTTTGACGGTCTTCATAACACATATATTATAATGTTAATTGTGTTTCAAGATACATTAATACATATTTTTTGCGTGTGAGTTTTTCCGTTAAGCTGCCTTTTCTTATTCCCTTACACCAACCCTTGATTCTATTTCAATATTCTATCAGTCATAACATTTATATCTCTCCTTGCTCATTGATATATGTTTACAGCAACTGCCCAAATAGTTTTCTTCTGGTTAAAACTTCTTGAAAGCTTTATTAAACTAGTCATAACATTGTTTCTAGTCCTATGACTAATTAATCTCTTTATTGCTCAGTTAATTTTAATGAGATTATTTGAGAGAATACTAGTTTATCTAATCCATTTTTAGTCCATGCCCCCGTTTGTCGCTTAACGGCTCAGTTACTATTTGGCGAGATTATTCAAGACAATTTTGGCATATGTTTGTCTCTTCAGTGCTCAGTCACTTTTGACGAGATTATTCGTGACAATTACGACGGGCCAGAGGCATTATCCGTGCCTCGGACTTAATCGGATATCAACAGTACATAATAATTATCGCATTTTTCCCTTTTGTGTCACAATATAGTTTAACTTTATCATTAAGCATCATCAGATCTATCTAATGCAATCACTCACTAATATCTAATTTCTTTAATCGTAAACCGACCCACCAAACTCCAGTAACTAACTTCAAAAGGGTAGGTTTAGCGCATACCCTGGAAATTTCATCCGTTTTCCGAATTCTTTCGACAACTTTCGGACTGTCTACAGAAAAAAGTTCGCTGCTTTTTATATCATCCATATCTCTAATCAAGGACTGTGAGCACCCCAAATCTTTAGTAGGCACTTATCTTTCCACGATAAATATCCGCAATGCAAGAAGCTGAACTTTATCGTCATAAAGAGTTTCAGTTACAAAGAATAATTCCTTCATTTCAAGTGTCCTACCTGACAGTCACGCAGTCTTGCTTTTATTTAAAAAGTAAAACGACTTAACGTTTTAATATTCCGGTGTTCCGTATTTATTTTAATATACGTTGCAAAACACTATCAAAAAGCACAGGACACGGTGAAACCTCGAAAATAAATCAAAATTAGTAATAAGATACTAAGTATAGCTCATGCTAAAAATGTGCGTGTCTTTTCTTTTTAAGTTTAAAAAAAAGAAGAAAAATCTTTCCATATTTAATAAGCATTTTTCACTATGGCAGGATTAATAGTCAATTAAGCTTAAGCCTAATTGCTATAAGCTTAAAACAAAATTACTACTTTTTATAGAAATAAAGTCAGACTTATTTTTATTTTTTGTATGCACTTTAGTACTTATCTTTATTTTTCACGTGTTATAATTGTTAAAACATTTGTTCCAGTCTTGTCAAACTTTCAGCCAAGTTTTTTTTAATTTTAAAACTGTACTAATTAATAACTATAAAACTAGATATATCATTTACGCAGTCCAAACACAAACTTATGAAAATATGTTGAAGTCAAAATAGTTTATTTCACATTTCTCTCTAAAACATAACACGCTATTTGATACGTTTAAATGAATATGAAACAATATTACGTAAAATAATGCATAACCGACCAGACCCCAATTGAAATGAATGGCTCTCATCTTGAAGAACTTCCATGTCTTAAAAAGCTTATAGGACTTAACTATACTCATCATCTAAAATGAAACGCATGCATCAAATCTGTCGCCAAGATCGCTGGAAAAATTGTTCGATCACTCTAGCACTCCAGCAGGTATCTCATTGCCGATGCAATCCAGGTACGTCCTAAAATGGAGTATTGTTTTCAGATCTATGCAGGATCTGCTCAGCGCGCTCTATCCATTCTTGGCAGAACTCAAAGCCGGCTTCTAAACCTAATATGTGATGCCCTTTTCTCTTGCGTGCCACGTCTTTCCCACAGAAGAGACGTTGCGAACCTGTCTCTACTCTATCGTCATTTTCATAGAAAGTGCTATACTGAACTCCAATCTATGATTCCCCTTTCTCAACTTTCACATAAACACCCACCTAGCTACAACCACTATAAATGATTTCTCTCACTCTCTATCTGTGCCTAAATCTAAACGCAGATTCAATGAACAAAGATTCTTTCCTAGAACTTCGCGATTGTGGAGCACTGTCCCACTGTCCTGTTTCCCGGTTGAATACAACATTGCAGCATTCAAATCCAATGTAAACAAATTATTGTTGAGCCGAGCCCATAAATAATCAGATTCTACTCAATGTTTACCATTAAGGATTACTAAATTAACACCTTACATTCCTTAATTCTCGGGTGGTTTCGAGCCTTGATAAGTGGTGAATCCCAATTAAAAAACAAAACAAAAAACCGTCTACATAATAATGGATTATCTTTGATAGTATCGCTAAGCAACTTGATCATAACCTGTCTGCTCATCTCCCAGCCAATATTTACGTCTGTGAAGATTTTAATGTTCACAATGTGGCACAACTAGTTTACTCGAATAAAATAGAAGACAAAAAGGAGATTTTATCATGCTTTCTCTTTCTCTGATGACGTAACCAAGCTTGCTTACCACATTACTCAAGTACCTGATGCTGATTTACACTTTGTAAGTGTTTTAGGTCTTTTTCTAACAGGACCTGAACTGTGGTACTCTTCAATAATGTCTCTGATTGGATCTCCTGATCACTCATCTATCTCTATAAGGTAAAATTGAAGTATAACAAATTTCCAAATCCGCCTTTCCATCGAACAGGGTAGCGATATTTGATGGATGACTGGGACGGTTTCTGAACGTTTATATCAGAACTACACCTGCGCTCTGTTTAAAAAGAATAGGCCTGCAATAGTATCTGACGTAACTGATTGGTTAACTATCGGCATAGACAACTACATACCCCTAAAAAAATCCCAACAAAAACCGACCAGCCAGCCTTGGTACACTCTTAAAGTTGGTGTCGCCAATACATATAAATACCACTATTTTAATTGCTTGAAAATTGCTTGAAAATGAAAGAAACAGGTAATAGACGTTTGAAAATATATTAGTCTACAGAAACACCAGCAATTACAGCAAAATGACATTAAAAACGCGAGAGCGTCGTATGCTCAGTCCATCAAGTATAAGGCAGAAGAAAAAAGGCTTGGTTGCCCATGAGTTTTTTTGCGAATGACAAACAAAGTCCTAAATAGATGCTTGTCCTCTATCCCGACAATCATCAACAGGCCTGAAATGATTTCGTCAGCATCTGACAAAGCCAATTTCTTTTCCAAGAACTTTGCAACAAACTTAATCCTATCCTAACCCTACACAGGCAAGGATACGACATAATGATGACCGGGAAGATTCAGTAGTGCTGAGACATCTAACTCGCTCTCCACGCTCTGATAGACCTCACAATCCTACTAAAAGTATTCAATGCGACATTGCAAATGCAGACCCGACCCAGTTGACCTAAACAATTCCTGTTAGTACTACACCTAATACAAAAGATGAATTTGACTATAATAGTTAGAACCCTGAGAACCAACTTTCCCAGAGGGCCACCGGTCCTTCGAATAGCGAACTACCTCCACGCTGATCTAACGGAATTCGCAGACCAGTCCAGCGACTGGGTTTATAAAACAACAATATTTACAATCTCTTTTACAAGTGGAGGAGATTGTCATATTTTCATTTAAATTATTTTGTTCTTACTGTTTAAAATATTTTCGTTTAAATTGTTTTGTTCTTACTATAAAATATAAGATATGCAAATTCAGTTTCTTGCCACGTGATTTTGCACGCGTTCCCTTTTCTTTAAAAGATCTTCTTTCTCTCTTGCTTTAGTATCTGTGAATTTTGTTCAATAAAGTCTTGGAAAGATGTTTTGTTTTACGTCTTCATTCATTTTCAACACTACAATTGTAAAAATAGAACAATTCGATTTTTAGTCGTAATGAAATTTAATATCATGAATATTTAAGCCAGATATGCAAATAAAGGATTGGAACGTGTTTATTTAGCAAAAGAAAAGGTAATTTAGAATATCAATGATATAAAAACGAAGTTCCTCGATCGAAATGTATAAATGAGGGGAGTCCGAATATGGAGAAAATATTTGTCAGGCACTGGATTGCGGTTTGCGAAGAACAATCGCGACAAGGGAAAGCAAAAGGAAATCGACTGTATTCATCCACGACAGTAAATATGTAACGATATCTCGTCGAAGATAGCGGGACAGGTCCTTTGTAGTCTATAGAGAGGCGCTGAAATGGAGCAATAGAACGGATCAGTGTATTATTAGTAGAATCGAAGAATTGAGGTTTTATTTTGGCACAAGTCGTACATTCAGATGTCACACGCCGGACTTCATCAATTGAATATGGCATAGAACCGACAGCTTGCTGCCCAACTCCCTACACAGTGTCTCTGATTCCTATGTCCCTGATAGTAGCCCCCCTACAACAAAGTGGCAATGTGCCTTATTTGGGGTGAAAATGTAATAAAAAAAATTTCGTGATCTTACAAAATGCCAAAAGCGCTCTACTCCAGGATGTATTAATCAATTGTGTAGTAACTTTAATTCCTCCATGGAAGAAGCAGCAGCACCACATACTCTCGATAATGCATCGGCAGCAATGTTTTCACTTCCGTGATGGTGTTTTATATCGTATGCCAACGGGAGAAGATATAAAAGATATGGCTTGCTGGTCTGTTACAATAGTAAAGTGCTTCCCAGCAAGGATAACCATCCATTTTAGGACGCACTCGACTATGACATAAGCCTTTTTCTCGACTATGTGACGTCGTATTTCAGATGGGTTTAGCGATCGAGAAAAGAACGCTACAGGCCTCTCAGTCTGTAGGAGAGTGCCTCCGATAGCCTTTTATGAGGCATTGGTTTCTATAGTAAATGGTAATACATCATCAATAACTTTTACAGACGATTCGGCAAAGTCCTTTCTAAGTTTTCCAAAGGAATTGATAACTATAGGAGGCATTGGGAATTGCTTATTTTCGACCAGTGGACGAATTTTGTATGAATATTAGGTCTCCATTTCAAATATTACGAAAACATTCCAAGACACCTCTTTAACGAATCTGAATTGGAAGGAGGAGGCATTTGTAAAAGAGGTTTCAAACACTCGGGATCTAGTTGCATGGTCCCGTTACAAATGTGGTACCCAAGCAAATTGATGGAATGAAGTGAAAACTTTGATTTTTCTCGGGTTATTTCGAGGTTATATGCCTAGGTAGCCTTTAGAAAACATTCCAAATGTTCCTCCTGAGTTTTAGCGCAAATGTTTAAAATTCAACGCTATTTCACACGGTTAATGGTAGCCGAATGGATACGGCCTCCGCTAATCGAGCCAGAGATGTCTCGTGTCGCGGGGTTCGAATCGTTCGACTGGTAGTAATCGTGACACCCTGCACTGAAGAATCCCGAAAGGATGAAACACTAGTGTCTGTAGGTATTTAATTATTATAGTAAAAAAAAAAAATAATTATATATATATATATATATATATATATATATATGAAAAAATTCCAGATAACTTGTTGTCAGAAATAAAAGAATTCATAAACCCTCGAAAAGCAGAAACCCCATTAGCTTGAAAGGCCGTGTAGGGCCGATCTTCGGGACAAATTTCGATCTGGTAGTACGCTTTGGATAAGTCAATTGTACTAAATATACTATATTAGGCTATTTGGTTCACGAGATCCTCAATCCGAGGCAAAGGGTATGCATCAAGTAAGGTGAAACGGTTAATGGTTTGGGAGAAATCAACTACTAATGGTTTTTTTATTAGGCGACGAAGTCACAGCAATCTGAGCACGCCATGGTGAAAGAATTGTTTCAGTTACATCATCTTCCAGCAGTTGTAGAATTTCCTTTTCAATGAATGGAGCATTCTCCACACGGTAATTTCTGGATTAAGTAGCAATAAGTTTGCAGTCAGGGGTTAAGTTTCGAAACAATTTCACAGGGGCACAGTTGATCTTGGTTAGGGCGCAGATTTTGAGAATATCCCGAGGTCCAATGACTGCGATCATCCTTAAAGTGACGTCTCCCTCTACAGATGTAACACTTGCCATGAGCAGGAAGGGCAGCAGAAAATTGTACAGAGTCACACCCCATACGAGAACCAGTAGAATCAGAAATTTTAGTAATAGTGGCCTCCTCGGCAGGATCAGTAGACACATTGTTAGTTCTAATAGAAGTAGTAGTAGCGTATTCAATCGCGGAAGCGTATGATTCAGCACGAAAATGAGCCTGTAAGTAGTAGGAGTAACGCCTTTAAAGTAACACTCAGCGGCAAGTCGATTCAAAACCTGAAGATATTGGTCGACGGAATCGTTTTCTTGCCGCAAACGCGTGGAAAGCAAATGTCTAGTGTGAATAACGCTTGGAGACTTGTCGTAAACACCTTTCAGTAATTCGACAGCGTGTTCAAATTCTGAACAACCCCCGATAACGTCACCAACGGTGGGACCGATGTTTAAATAAAGAACTTAGATCAGGGTTTAACGAAGCAATAGTTGATAAATAGTAATTAAATTTACGAAACCACAATCTCCAAAGCTCGCTAGCCTGAGGGTCTGTCGAGGATACGTCAAATTTGTCCAGACGAATAATCGCCATGAGGGAAAGAAATTTTTGTTCAATAAATTGTAGTGTTGTAAATGAATGAAGACGTAAAACAAACCTCTTTCCAAGGCTTCATCGAACAAAATTCACAGCTACTAAAGCAAGAGAGAAAGAACTCAGTCTTTTTATGAAAAAGGAACACGTGCAAAATCACGTGGCAAGAAACTGAATTTGCATATCTTGTATTTTATAGTAAGAAAAAAACAATTTAAATGAAAATATTTTAAACAGTAAGAACAAAATAATTTAAATGAAAATATAACAACAACATTTCTCTTTTGTTATTGAAACTTTTTCTTAATATTTTCTATTACATAACATCTAAATTTCTATAGCCTGAATTCGTTTCGCAACTATGGCAGTCGATTAACACACACGTCGAACTTCTAAAAGCTTGAATTCGTTTCACAACTACGACAGTTGATTAACACACGTCGAACTTCTAATCACACTGATGCAGTTGATACACACTGTTCTCGATCTTCTGAACATACTCCTTTTATTGTCCAAGCGTTCTTCATCAGCCAATCGGCGGGCACAAAAACAGTCACGTGAGGGGTGACGTCATCGCTCAATAATCTTACAAAAACCACAGCCGCCATTTTTAATTTCTGCCCTCCCTGTGATCCTCCCAGCAGTAAGACAACACGCGCAGACACGTGTTCGCTTTCTTCCTTCATTCTGTTCGACTTTACTCCCCCCCCCCTGGTCTCAAGATCACACATGCGGCATTGCGGCCGCGGTCGTTTGTTACGAGCACTCATACGGAGGGGGATTAGCTGGATTTCACATCTTTATCAGGGCTACTTGGGTCAGTGTCCACAGTCCTACTATCCGGCTGCGCTCCATCTTTATCCGAGCTCTCAGAAGGAGTAACAGACTGTCGCCATTAACGTTGCCAGCAGTCCTCCCATCAAGCTGGGCTCCATCGTCATTGGGGCTCTCAGACGTGGCGCTGGAATTATCGCCATCTGCGCTGAGGTTCTCAGCCATGTCATCACGGCAATGGGGCTTAGGTCGGATCCACATTTCATCATTGGATGATTCATCACTTTCGCTGTTCGCCATTTGGTTTGTATCAAGGGCGGGCTTGACATCCCTCACATGCCTTGGAGTACCATCAACCAGCACAGCCTGCTCACTAATTATGCCGGTGATCCGTCCTCTTCTGAAACTGGTCGTACATCGAGGCTTTACCCAGACGGTGACCCCTAACTTGTACCGTCCTTGCGTCCTCTTCTGATTAGGCAGGCAGGCGTCAATGCCCTGAATGCGCACTCGATAGCAGTTGCGTAATCCTTTGGTGTTGTATTGTACCTAAAAACTGCCTCTGCAATCGTACATTGCTTCCTTGCTGCTATCCTCTTCACACTTCGGTGGCACCGCTCCGCTATACGGTTGCCACTCAGTAAATACGCACAACTGTGTCTAAGCCGGATCCCCCACTCGTCTACGAAACGCCTGAATTCTCCGCTGCAAAAGGCTGTGTCGTTGTCAGTGAGAATCTCCTCAGGTTGCCCCCGCTCGTAAAATATGGACTCTAATTGACGGATGACACTAGCCGAGTCCTGTCTTGTTAATAGTCGCCAGATCGCAAACCTCGTTGGTCCGTGTGAGGAAGTGCTGACCACCATAATGGGTTATGTCCATGCCTAGTCGGCGCCAATTCTCGTCGACTTCCAGCCGACCTTTCTGCCATTTGGTGGGAGCAGGATCGATCGACTGGCATATTTGGCATTCCTTAACCACTGCTTCTACTTTGCTTTTGGACACTGACGGGTTGGTTTAGTGTACGAAATAATATGTCCGTTTCACTCCGGGGTGTCCACTGTCATGGTGTACCTTCTTGATTTTATCAGTATCCTCAATAGAGGCAGCACATAAAGACCCTGGTTCGGCCTCTTTCTTCATTGCGTCGAACCATCTCTGGGACACACGGGTAAGTCTATCAGCAAGATTGCAGGTTGAAGTGACAAGCACCGCATTCACCGATATGTCCTACTCTTCCGCCAACTTCCTTATTGTCTCCAACCTTTGTCTGATTAACATTTCGGTAGCCGCCTGTAGCAGAAGCAGCAATAACTAAAATGAGGGAAAAAAGAGCTTACCTCGGGTATGTCTGTTGTGTCACCAGTTGGGGGGAAAAAGAGAATTCCAAGATGGCGTCCGGGGTTTTTTATTAGCATTTACCCCATGCAACTCTCGGAAAATCACGTTTCTGTCTCATGTGATTATGCAAATGGATAATTCCCGGCCACTATAAAAGCAGGAGGCTAGAGACGAGTCGGCAGTGTCCTGCAAACTGTGTGTGTGGGTATTTCTGGCGATTGGAGTGTGTCTTCTTTTACCACGGTTATCACGGACAGGAATTCCCTCTCTTCTGGAGGTGGGCGATATTGACTATTTTGAAGTTGTACTGTTGCTGACAGAACATTTATTTTTTTTTTTTGCCTACTACATTTTTGTTTCAAGCTATTTCGGCCCGAATATGGCGAAGGTGCGGATAAGCAGTGATATTATCAAGCTGTTCTCTGGCGAGGGAGACGTTGTAGCGTGGCTGAAAAAAGTGAGACTTGTCGCACAACTTCAGCAGGTGGATGACGTAGCGAGTCTGCTACCTTTATACCTGGAAGGCGATGCACTGGCCCTCTACATGGAAATGGAGGAGGACGATCAAAAGAAAATAGACCAGATTGAGGCTCGATTAAAGGAGGCATTTACTGATGACGCGTTTGCAGCATATAGAAAAATAACTATGGTTAGATGGGCTGGTGAACGTGTGGATGTGTACGCCAACAAAATCAGGCAGTTGGTTGGATTGGCCGGATTCACAGGAGAAAGCTCAGAGAGACTCACAAAATTAATTTTTGTCACTGGATTCCCTGACACCATCTCAATTGCTCTTCAACAGGTGCCGAACATCAAAGCCCTGACCATGGGGGAGCTAATGTCGAGAGCGAGAATTTTGACGACGACTGGCGAACAAAATCAGGATGTGGTTGCGGCCACATGCTCACCCAACAACAGGGCCCAGAATAATCCTGTTAATTTGACCTGTTTCAAATGCAATGTTAAAGGCCACCTTGCAAGGGACTGTCGAAAACGTGGAACACGGTGTTACCGTTGCGGTGAGAGTGGACACTGGGCTCGGAACTGCTCGGGAAACGAGCAAGGGGAGGACGCATAAGCGCCAGTCTCCTTCCCAACCAAGATGTGAACACGACGCTCCCGGTGATAAGCATCCATGTTGACGGGACGCGATGTTTGGCGCTTATTGATACAGGATGCTCCAGGACAATTTTACATGCAGACCGGTGCCGGTCTTGGAGTAAAACAAACGTAAATGTCAACACAATTGGTGGAATGTCCCATGCGTGCTGCGGTGTTGGAACGGTCTCTGTATCCACTGATGAAGGTGTGTCTGCCAGAGTCGATGTGTTGGTGGTGCATGGCAAGCCACTGGGATTTGACTTGCTTCTAGGGATCGACGCCATAAAAGCTCTAGGAGGTGTCGTTGTCAAGCCTACAGGATCAGTGCGGCTGGGCGTCAGGAAAAGTATTAAATGCGCAGCCATTTCTATCGATGAACCAGATTTCACTGCTACCTTTGACCATCAAAACCGAACGTGGACCGCATCGTGGAAATGGTCTGTGGACCACCCCCCTGAAAGGCTGCATAATCGAGTGTCAGAGTACCCAGTGCCAGCAGAAATTCGTGAAGAATACACGCAGGAGCTCCACACCTGGATAGATAATGGTTGGCTCGTGCCATACCCAGAGGATAAATTGGGACCCCCCAAAGGTCTAATTCCCCTGATGGCTGTGATACAGCAGAACAAAGCCAAAGTGCGCCCGGTAATGGACTACCGGGAGCTAAATCATTACGTAGACGCATTTACGGCCAACGCAGATGTTTGTGCGGCTAAGCTGCGTGAGTGGAGACAAAAAGGTGCTAACGTGTCTCTACTGGACCTCAGAAGAGCATACCTACAAGTCCGGGTCCATGAGACACTGTGGCCATACCAGACTGTGGAAATCGATGGGAAAAAAATACTGTCTGACCCGTCTGGGGTTTGGTTTGAATGTGGCTCCCTTGATAATGAGAGCAATTGTCAGCGAAGTACTATCTCAGGAAGAAGTTATAAGCCGCGCAGCATCTGCTTACATTGATGACATTTTTGTCAATGAAGATGTGGTGCCCGCGACCCGTGTGAGAGAACACCTCGCGCAGTTCGGGTTGGAGTGCAAGAACCCGGAGCAGTTGAAGGACGGTGCACGGGTGCTGGGATTGGCAGTCAGGATGGAACGCAATGAACTGCGGTGGAAGCGAGGAAATGCAATTCCGGAGGCTCCCAGTATTGTTACGCGACGAACAATCTTTTCCCTGTGTGGTCAACTTGTCGGGAACTTTCCGGTGTGCGGTTGGCTTCGTGTGGCTTGCGGAATACTCAGAAGGAGAGTAAGTTCGGTAACGAAGGGCTGGGATGATGAAGCAAGGGACGCCGTACTACATCGTATGATGTTCGAAACCATAAAATCTGCACAGCAGAACGATCCGGCACAGGGAAATTGGTGTGTGGACGGCAAAGAGCTGAATGTATGGGTCGATGCTAGCTCCCTAGCAATTGGGGCAGCCTTGGAGATGTGTGAAACTGTGCTGGAAGATGCATGTTGGCTGCGACCTGAAGATGACTCTCAACATATCAACTTGGCTGAACTGGATGCCGTATTGAAAGGCATCAATTTGGCTCTCCAGTGGCAGAGCAAGGTGCTACACATAAAGACAGATTCTGTTTGCGTATACCATTGGGTCTCAGACACGCTAACTGGAAAGGCGCGAGTACGCACCAAAGCAGCAAGCGAGATGCTTATTAGGAGGCGATTAAGCACTCTTAAGGAGCTCGTGAAAGAGTACGGGCTGACAGTGGATGTGACGCTGGTTCCATCAGCACGAAACATTGCTGACCGACTGACACGAGTGCCACAGCGGTGGTTTGAGGCAATGAAAAAGAAAAACGGTCTTGACCCAGTGATAGGCGCGGTCCACACAGACGAGCTGGATGAGAGTCAAATCATGGCTATTCACAAAGATAGTGGACATCCGGGGGTGCGACGCACTACCTACTTTGTCAGGAGAAGATGTCCAACCACGACAAAAGCAACTGTCAGAACGGTCATACAGAAATGCGAGGAATGTCAGTCCATTGACCCAGCGCCAGTCAGGTGGGAAAAGGGAAAGCTGGAAGTTAACGAGAATTGGCAGAGAATTGGAATGGATATCACGCATTATGGCACCTTCCATTTTTTAACTTTAACAGACTGTGGTCCATCGCGTTTCTCCATTTGGAGGAAATTGGCAAGGCAGGACTCGGCAAGCGTGATTCATCAGTTGGAGGCAGTGTTCCTCGAGCGTGGCGCGCCGCATGAACTCCTTTTAGACAATGACACAGCTTTCTGCAGCAATATGTTCCAAGCATTTGCATGTAAATGGGGAGTTCACTTGCGATTCCGCTGTGCATACGCTCCAGCCGGGAATGGCATAGCGGAGCGATGTCATCGTACAGTGAAACGAATAGCGGCTAGAATGTGTTGTCCCATACAGGAGGCTGTCTACTGGTATAACATCACACCAAGAGACGACACATCTCCCTCCACTGCGCCTGCCAATAAGATTTATCAATATGAAGTTCGAGTAAAGGAGACCAATCTCGCAACTGCGTCCCCAGGTCCCAAGAACAGCTTTTACCAGGTTGGAGATCGCGTATGGGTCAGAAGACCGCAAAATCGATGTACCAGGAGGTTCGGCAAGGGTGAGGTGACCAAGGTGATCAGCCCTCAGTCAATTTTGGTGGACGGTGTGCCTCGTCACGTGAAGGATTTGCGCCCTCGCCATTATGTTGTTACATCGGAGGAAGAGGGAGACTCAGACAGTATGATGTCATCTGAAAAGACAGAGAGTATGATGCAGGACGACGAAGAGGATTTTGAGCCATATAATGTACATACTGAAGAAGCGGAGGAAGGACCACCCGTCTTGCCTCTACGAAGGAGTACCCGACAGAAACGAATACTGCCCCCTGCCCTGATTGTGAAACACCGACTATGGAGCAGACTGGTGGCAATAATGGCGATGAGGAGGATGGCAGGGAGGAAGTGCTGCCTCCGGTTCTTCGGAGAAGTACCAGACAGAGACGACTGCCCCCTGCCCCATTTGTGATCATGAGATCAGGGGGGAGTGTAGCAGAAGCAACAATAACTAAAATGAGGGGAAAAAGAGCTTACCTCGGGTATGTCTGTTGTGTCACCAGTTGGGGGGAAAAAGAGAATTCCAAGATGGCGTCCGGGGTTTTTTATTAGCATTTACCCCATGCAACTCTCGGAAAATCACGTTTCTGTCTCATGTGATTATGCAAATGGATAATTCCCGGCCACTATAAAAGCAGGAGGCTAGAGACGAGTCGGCAGTGTCCTGCAAACTGTGTGTGTGGGTATTTCTGGCGATTGGAGTGTGTCTTCTTTTACCACGGTTATCACGGACAGGAATTCCCTCTCTTCTGGAGGTGGGCGATATTGACTATTTTGAAGTTGTACTGTTGCTGACAGAACATTTATTTATTTATTTTTTTTTTGCCTACTACATTTTTGTTTCACCGCCTTGGTGCGCACTCTCGTTTTGCCTGTTTATGTCAACTATCCAGTGGTATACGCACAGCGAATCTGTGCGTATGCATAATTCTTTGACTTTCCACTGGAGTGCCAAGTTTATTCCTTTGATTACCGCATCCAACTCTGCCAGGTTGATGTGAGCAGCATCATCCATTGGTCGCAACCAGCAGGCGTTCTCAATCACAGACCCAATCATCTCCAATAGCGCCCCAATCGCGAGGGAGCTCGCATCCACCCACACATTTAGCCTGTCTCCCTGGACGCACCAATCTCCTTTAGCGGGGTCCTCCTGCTTGACTCTTGTGATGGTCTCCTTCACCATGCGCAGCAACAGATTGTCCACCGTTTCGTCATCCCAGTCTTTGGTAACTGCACTCGCCCTCCTCTTCATGATGGCCCGAGTCCATCCACATACTGGTAAGTGTCCCACTAGTTTTCCACACAGAGAAAATATAGCCCGCCTCGTGAGGACATGGGGCACTTCAGGAACTGCAGTTCCACGCCCCCACTTCAAGGTCCCTCGCTCCTGTTGAACGCTCAACCCCAAGACACGAGCGCTATCCTCCAAGCGTTCTGGATCCTTACACATCAGTCCAATTCGGCTACCTTGGCACTCACACGTGATGACGGCACAATGTCTTCATTTACGTATATGTCGTCAAGATATGCTGATGTCCCCTCTTTTACGGTCTTATCCTGTGACAATACAGCATTGACGATCGTCTTCATTATTTGGGGCGCTACGTTCAGCCCAAAGCCCAATCTTGTGAGGCAATACCTCCTACCGGCAAACACTACCGTCTGAAACGGCCATATTGTCTCGCTAACCCGGACCTGCAGATATGCTTTCTCAGATCCAACAGGGACACATTAGAACCCAGCTAGCGCCACTCTCGTAGTTTGCTAGCGCACACGTCAGCATCAGCTGTGAACGCATCAACATACGAGTTCAGTTCTCGGTCGTCCATTACCGGCCTGACTTTGGCTTTGTTGTGCTGAGAAACCGCCATTAATGGGATCAGACCCTTAGGAGGTCAAAGTTTCTTGTAGGGGTAGGGAATCAGCCAGCCATACTCGATCCATTTGCGAAGTTCTTCTTCGTACGCGGGCCTCATGTGGTCGGGCACATGGTATTCAGTTATTCCATTCTGCACTTTGGCTGATTCCCGGTTTTCCGACCACTTCCATGAGGCAGTCCAAGCCCTCTTTTGCTCGTCAAATTCGACGCTGAAGTCTGGTTGATCGATCCTTAGCGCAGCACACACTGGGGCTTTCTCCTGAAAATGTACCGCCCCCGTCGCCGTTATATAGACACCACCAAGGGCTCTGATGGCATCATATCCTAGGAGCAGGTAAAAACCCAGGGGTTTTTCGAGCACTACCAGCGTCTCTAGGTTAGCGGAGCTTCCATTTTTTGTCCGAATGTTTATATTGCCAACCCCGCAACATGTGTGCGTCTCTCCACTGATGGTAGTCACTCTGACGTTCTTCTTTCTCCAAGTGTGGCAGAGATCTGCACATACGATAGTGCGGGAGCACCCGGAGTCGAGGAGTGCTGAGCACAGTGTTTCGTCGATATATATCGGGATGACCGGCAGCGTCTCATTTAATTTCTGCGTGGGGAAGAGGTCGACGCTGACACCTTGTCCCCGGTTCCGTTTTCCGGACACTCTTGAGCTATATGGCCAGTTTCCTTACACCGGTAGCAGCGAACAGCCGTTGGTTATTGCCGGCAGTTCCTTGCAATGTGGCCCTGTCCATTGCATCTGCAGCATATGATTCCACCACGTGTACCGGGTCCCTGATACGGTTACTTATCATTCGGTGTGAACTGAGCAGCAGCAATTACTGATTCCCCTATCTCGGAGTAATTATTCATTACAGTCCAGGTCCGATCTACTAGGTCATTAAGGGGCAACGAACCTGCACGAGCTAGCTCGTAGTAGTTGCTTTGCTCCTGTCGGGAGTCCTGCTAGGAATTTGCATGCTAAGGCCCGCTCAGGCAGTCCACCAAACAACACTGTCAACTTCGTAAGCTCTGCCAAGTACACGTCGACCGTCTCGCCTGGACGTAAGGTCTTGCCTCAAGTTGCTCCCAAGCAGTGGTGGGGTCAATCGCAAACGCCTTGAACAGCGCCGCCTTGATTTTCTCGTAGTCCTGTTTGCCCTCCTAACTGAGCTGTTGATACACCGCAAAGGCGCCGCCGGACACACGCAGAGGAGCAACACGTTCGCAGTTTTTTACGCCAGAGAAAAGGCAATGTAATTCCACCTTTTCCACCCAGTCAAGTACCGGGGTCGATCCATCAAACTCTGGTATTAATTTGAGGTCAATTTTTCCCCCATTTCGCCGAAATAGCTTGCATTCGTTTCGCAACTATGGCAGTCGATTAACACACACGTCGAACTTCTAAAGCTTGAATGCGTTTCACAACTACGGCAGTTGATTAACACACGTCGAACTTCTAATCACACTGATGCAGTTGATACACACTGTTCTCGATCTTCTGAACATACTCCTTTTATAGTCCAGGCGTTCGTCATCAGCCAATTGGCAGCCAGAAAAACAGTCACGTGAGGGATGACGTCATCGCTCAATAATCTTACAAAAACCACAGCCGCCATTTTTAATTTCTGCCCTCCCTGTGATCCTCCCAGCAGGTAAGACAACACGCGCAGACACGTGTTCGCTTTCTTCCTTCATTCTGTTCGACTTTTGAATAATAATAATAATAATAATAATAATAATATAATAATAATAATAATAATAATAATAATAATAATATTATTCTTGTTTAAGTAACTCGACAACGCCCGGGAGTCCAATGTATAACACTATTATCCATCGGAAATAACTTGAGAGTCCCTCATCACAAATGGAAGTTTATCAAGTTTATAGAGACATTTATAGGTATTTCTCGTTAGAGGTACTGATCATTATTGGTCCACTGGGCTCAAAGGATTGGGAAGTGTGTAAATGACTACACTTGGAACACACAGATAGCGGTTAAAATATCCAAAGGCAGCATAGTAATCTATGAAATATACAGAAAAATCAATTTATAAAAGCTAGAAAACCATTCATGGTAGTTGTAACAAGTAAAGAAAAGGCCTGCCAAATTGTAAAGTTTGAATTCAAAAGGAGGACTGAAACTGATGTACACAGCTCAAAAATTAAGGAACATCAATGAATGCGAAAAGAAATATAAACTGGTTATGCCAACGAACCACAGATGTAATAATATAACACATAATTAAAAGCTAAGTTAAAAACACGGACAAGTCGTCGAAACTGAAATGTACGCAATGACAAAATAACCATGAAAAATCTTAATGATTATTTTAAAAAACAATTGAGAGAGATTGGAAAGCAGAATATTCCTTTGACCTAAACTCTTGCTTTTCTGTCCATTCTTTTTTGTTATTAACAAAGTGCATACTCACAAGAACTTGGTGTCGTACAACCCTAATTCAAAAACGAACCACCAAAAATCGTTTCTAACAAGAATGAAAATTGATAAAATTATACCAAAATTACACAGTGAAGCTATCAAACAACAGAGTAGAATTCTCAACGAACAAAATGCTCTTTCAACTGAGACTACGCAAATACCTCTTTCAAATAATTGTAAAAAAAGAAGAAATCGTTTTGTCGGACACCGAAAAAGTTTCTAGAACTGTACTAGAATATATTCCCATTTAAAACCAAAGAAAATAAAACGTAAAGTACGATTTTCACTAATCAAATTGTTTTTTCCGTTCAGTTAAAACGTAAACTCTTTGAACGTAACAACGTTAAACTGTGATTACAAATATTACAGCATTTTTCACGAGTATGTAATTTTCGTTTTTGATAGAAATTTTCCAAGACTACGACTTTAAACAATTTATTGTCAGGATGTTCTAACAGCAAGAAGAAGTACAAAACAACGGATGTCACAGCAGAAGAAAGCCGAAGAAGGGCAACAGAAAACTAAAGACAGGCTGATTCAACAACATCAAAAAAAGAAGAATTACTTCTCAAAAGCTTCACTAATAAACTTCACATGGACAGTAATAATTTTTTGCAAAAGACAATATGGAACATCACGGAGACATTTACTTACATTCCTGATCAAACCAAACGTTCAACGCTTTCTAGAAGGAATGATGCCCTTTTCAACGTCGATTGCGAAGACTGGCTTGATGCGAAAAATGTTCAACTACTTATTGGAAATCCAGGAAGTACGGAACACAGCAAATTTGTAGACTAGATCATACAAAAATACAAAACAACAACAACAACAACAACAACAACAAAAAAAAAAAACTACAGACTTGGAAATCGCAGAAACCGTGAAGTTACTATCAGAACATTTTAATCCCAATACATCAATGTTTCAAAAAAGGTGGAAATGTTTTAACTTGTTTAAGTCGGACGACAAAGATTAGTCGATGAACAACCTTGGTTGATTCACCGAATATCAACTCCTCCCCTTTCCGGCGTTGTCTTCCAGTATTAATTGTATATGGATCACTTGATTCGTATGTAACACCAGTAATTCTGCCGCAACACCCTCTACCAAACTGATTACTCCAAAATATGTATCGATATTTCTTTTAATATTAATGTGTCGTAGACGGTTTCAATAGCATTTACTTCTTGAAATATTAACTGTTAAAGGCGAAAAATATTTTGTTTTTGATCTGGGAGAAAAACATTTTATTGTCATTTTCTCACATATTAATCGCGAGAATATGATGAAACAATTGATTACTTGCGTGGGTAGACTCAGCCATATGTAATTAATAATCAATAAACCCACCTACAACACAGCATGGAATAATTCATCAGACAAGGGGTGATACTAATTCATCAGACAAGGGGTGATACTGTCTCATGGTGTTGCCACTAGTGCTGCTAACCTGATGAACTCTCTAATTTGAATAAATACCGGGTAAAACAGTTCGGCAGTCATTAGATATTGTGGAAAAATCATCATAGTACTATTAATTTGCTGCACGTAATATCTTTATGGAGCGTTGGCTGTAGGAAGATAATGCTCCAATACTGGGAAAAATAGAGTTGCAATCGGTACCTGTTGCGGTGTAACTGAACTTTCTGTATCGGGTCAGAAATGGTTCGTAGTCACACGGTCACTTAGGACTACGTAGGTTGACGAAAGTGTCATTAATTTAGTGCTAACAATAGTGTACCATGCCTGTTTTTGGTTTATCGGTTTGTAGTAAGGGCCTGTTCTCGTTAGGGGCTACTTTTGTTCGGTCTACTACAAGATCGTTTTTCTTTGCCTTCTATTTGTCCTTTTGTGGCCTAAAACAGGGAAAGTTTTCTAATAATTTGTCTTTCAAGACTTGAGCAAACATTATCGGTTGTCGTATTTTTCATTTGTTTGCAAAAAGTATTGATTTGCTGGTTCCATAATTGAAATTCATGCATCTAGTCTGAATATTGTGTTCCTTAGTACATAGAAGTTCCTTAGTACATAGAGGCTTAGTTTTTCCCAGTACTATCACGTTGATCAAATATTCACCTTAGACGTTAACTTGTATGCCGTTAACGGCCTTTCCTATATTTTGTGGGTCTATTCAATTTATTTCATGTATTTAAATTTGATATCCTTATCCAGAATTTTTACCGTAATTTTAATTTCCTTATCCAGTAACATTATCGTAAACTTTCTTCATTGTTTTCGGTTTCCGTTAAACGCATCAGGGTTTTATTTTTAATTTTTAATCCTACAACGAGGACTTTTTTGCCTCATTTTTTTACATTCCAGACATTTTCTAACCCAGTGCAGATTTCTCCACTGATTACAAGAAAACGGAATTTTTCTTTTTTTGCAAATTCTTTTTTTAGAAGTGTGCGTATATGTGTGGCCATTTTTTCTAGTTTATGTTTTATTTGTTACGTACGTTTTAGGTCTGGCTAGCATTTTTGTATGTGCGATTCATCTTATCCCTGAGCCTAAACCCGTTTCATTTGCCATGAAAAAGGTTTTCTTTACGATGTCATAACTTTAGTAAGAAACAGAAAATATCTGGTGTTATTGCGGATTTTTTTCTTCTTAGCTGATTTACTCAACCATGGTTCAAGATTCTATTATTTGATCCATAGATCGAGGGAGAATATATGGATTCATACGTTTCCTAAGCATTATTTATGGAAGTGATGCAGTAGTCCAATAAAATACACAAATAACGAAAAACAATATCAATTAAAGAATATGCGAGACGGATAAAATAGCATAAAGACAGCAAAAGAGATAGACGAAGTTGAGTTATAGAGATCTATCTATATGTCTACTTATCTAAGTATACATATAGATAGATAGAGAGAGAAAGAAAGAAAGATAGATAGATAGATAGATAGAGAGAGAGAGAGAGAGAGAGAGAGAGAGAGAGAGAGAGAGAGAGAATTTTGTTTGTGTGGGGTTCGCCCTGGGTAAAGCTTTCCTCTAAACAAAACGGCGAATATTCTATTCGATCCCCTAAAAGCCTATTGTTTTCCAAGAAGCCTCGGCCGTTTTAAAGATGGAAGCGATCGTGCCTTGCAGATTTGTTGTTTACACAAGCTTAAGAAGGGCAATCTCATTTTGTGTTGATTCCTCTTTTAACGTTCTTTGCGATGTTTTAAACATTTCTTTGATATTTTACCCATTGTTTTTGGTTTTGACGAAAATGAGCCTTTTAGTTATCGTTGTTGTATAAATCAATAAAAAGCGTTTTTAATTCGATTGGCCGCGTTGGACTGTTTGATGAGATCTTTTTGCTAATATCAGAACCTAATTAACAATACACTTGACGGCGGTAAATAAAATGCAGTAAATGTTGAATAAGGGAAAGAAACGTAAAAGAACGGGTAGATTTGAACCGTGATGTAAGTAAGACAGGATAAGGAGAAACAAAATAAAAGAAGTATGAAATAAAGATTAAACGAGAGAAACGTATTAGAGAGAATAGGGTGGCTTAAATAAACAGGACTGAAGGTGAAACATAAAAAAAACGAGATGAAAGGAATGAATAATGAAAAGGGGACAAGGATAGAGAGATGAGATTGATAGAGATAGGTACGGGCAAAAATGGGCGGACAAAAATGGGTGACCTAGTTTTGAAAGCCGATTTATAATAATTTTTTGCAGGTTTCTGACTACTTTTTGATTGAATTTGAAAGATTAAGGACTAAACTTGATTTCCAAAAGGAAAAATATTTGTACACGTAAAGAAAAACTTATTAAAATGTTTTCAGCTAAATTTTGAAGTTAAATAATTTCATTGTAAAAAATCCTTTAAAAGATATATATTAGTTTTCTGGGTATATTTCAAAGATAATTAGTAAAGTAAAGTCCTCAGATATTGAATTAAATTAAAAAAAAACACCTTGTTTGTACAAAGCATAAATTAATTAGCCCGAAACCGAGTGATTCCAGCGTTCGCTAAACGCAACAAACTAAAATTTTGTAAACACGAAAATTACGAAGGCCCAAAATTTCAGGCAGTCGAAATACTGTAAAAATGACGTTATGCAATTAAAAGGGAGGAAGTTCTTTTCCAGTCACGCATCCGATCATTCTTTTTTGAATATTTGTATTAATTTTTGCATTTTTTAATTTAATTATTTTTCTATGTTCCTATTTTTCAATTAATTTTTTTTCTTAATTATTGTTCAATATTACATAAAAAATATGTTACGCCGAAAGTTTCTCATTCTTACTAGCAAGGAAATTATTAAAATCTTGCATATAAAAATTATGCGAAACCCATAATTTAAAAAAAAGTAGAAATATTTTTTGCAATTATATTTTTTTGTGTGAAAATATTAAATAAGCAATGCTTAATTCAATGGTAATATCGGTAGTTCGAGAAATTCATTTTTCTTCGAGTTATATAGAATTCATTAATACGGATTTAGGGGCTTTTTTGTATTGTTCCTGTAAAAATTATTTTATTTTATTTTCATTGTTACAAATTACGATTCTTTATTTATATAAAAAAAACAAAAATAAAGTCTTGCGTTTTTTTTATTTACTATTGAAAACTATAACTTTAGTAAAGGTATTTTTTGTTTAAACAAAATAATACATACACATACATACCCATAAACATACGCACATGCACACATCCATCCATACATACATACACAATACATATAACACATACATACAAACATATACATACACACATGCACACACATATACATATATATGAATACACTTATATACTATCTTATACAAATACATACACACATATGCATACATATTCACATACGTACACATGTTTTAAATACACACGCATAACTACACACACACACACACACACACACACACACACACACACACACACACACACATGTACCCAGCGTTGCAAGTGTGAAACATATCAGAGAGTTTAGTCACATACTATTAAGACACATTGAATATCGTAACTACTTATGATTTTCCTTAAAGTGAACCACATATTGGATTTATGAAAAAGTCTATTTTCGTCTATTAAAATTAACAGAAAGGAAAAAAAATGTTTTGACAGAATTGGAAATCAGCGAGGTCTTTTCTTTTTCGATGTCGGCCCGGGACAAAAATATTAGCATATATCTTTTAGTTAACCGGTGTTGCCCGGAATAAGATCTTACATCTATCTTTCAATCACCCGATATTGCCCGGGATAAAATATTAACGTTAAATAAAAGCGTCACATCGACCCTAATGGTCTGACGCTGCATCTCTTTGGTGTTACATTCGCCCCCCATGGGGTGGCGATTCTTAAGATGAGGACGACGCCCCATGTCCTCAACAACCAAAGAGGTCCTCCCAACTAATACTACTGCGTCTTAACTAAAAGTTAATGGTCACTGACGATTTCACGCTGCCTCTCTTTGGTGTTACATATGTGTGTGTGTATGTATATATATATATATATATATATGTATGTGTGTGTGTGTGTGTAAAATAAAACAAGTTACAACATCTATAAATATAAAAGCGAAAATGCATGTATGTATGTACGTGTGTTCGCTTTTTCTGTATGTCTACAAAAGGCTTTTTTCAGAGAAGCGGTCGCTCGCTTAACAACTTTTTAAAACTTCTTATATCACATGTAAATCGTTATATATCAGAGTTGTCAACAGAGCTTGCCTGTCTATTTAATTTGATCGACTTCGGGAAGATAAATATTCAACAGTTTTCGCTCGCCGCATGTGGATTAAGCCTTTTCCTATAATTAATTCTGCCGGCATTTTTCCGGTTTCCCCTACCCCCACGTTCTAAAGTAAATGAAATGCTACTCCTCAGTCATAGTCAACAGTTGACCTAATTAAGTCATTAAAACGTGCATCTGCCAAATCTAAGTAATAATTAATTCAAACGCGTTTCCGCCGGTATGTCGCGGTGATACAATGGTTAACGTCGTACGCTTTTTTTCATATTATAATTTATAATTTTGCCTCAAGGTTCGGGTTCGATCTTCATACTTACCTACCAAAACATTATTTTATTTTACCCCCCCCCCGCCCGGAGTTTTGATTTACCTAAAACCACACACACCTCCAAACACCCGGGCAACGCCGGATACCCCTCGCTAGTCTATATATATAAAAGCGAAAAGGTATGTTCGCTTTTTGTGTATGTCCAAGAAAGGCTTTTTTCAGAGAAGTGGTCAGTCGTTTCACAACTTTTTAAAACTTTTTATATCACATCTAAATCGTAATATCTCACAGTTAAAAACGGAGCTCGCCTGTCTATTTAATTTGCCCGACTTCCGGAAGATAAATATTCAATAGTTTTCGCTCGCCGCATGTAGGTTAGCCCTTTTCCTATAATGTTTCTGGGGGAAAAAACATTCCCGCACTAAAAAAAAACAAAAAAACTTCTGAACGCTATTAAAAGTTAAATTCTTCACTAGTTTGCAGTTTGGAGACGGAAGTGTTTTTGAGATAAGTGATTTCTATACTAATTCGCACTTTTTATTTTTAGATTCAAATATTAATAACTACATTTTATTTCAGTATTTAATTTATGTATTTCTGTTGTATTAAATGCTAGCTTTTTTTTTCTCGTCCATAAATGTTTATTTATCTACCGAGTTGATTGCAAAAATAGATTACCTAATTGTACTCATTTTTAGTTCGTGAGAGGGGAATCTATCACCATACTTTCCCTTAAACACGTCTGTCGGACTTTTATTAAGTACAATACTTAATAGTTTTTTTTTTAATGGAGAGTAGAAAACGCATTGTGGATGCGTTATCGGCAGCTCCTGTTACTCTCGCTTCTTCTTATTTGTCACTCAGTCCTCATTTTTTAATGAGTGATCTTTCTGACAAAGGGAGAAGAAAAAGCTGTTTTCTAGGTTGGCAGTATTTTGCGCGAACAGTTGGCAGAGTTGGTGGAAATTTTCTGTTTCTATGTCTATCCTTGTAGCCATGTCACTAGTAAGGGTGCTGGAGGTAAACATTTTGTCTGGGCTGACGTTATCCGCCTGATAGTCAGGGACCCGAACCTTAGATTAACCACTAAGGAGGCTGTCCTATCAGCAGGTGCAAAGTACTGGGGCTGCTGTATTGCCATTTGGTGAATGGAATCTGGACCATGCAGTAGCTTCTGGTGGGGCCTCTCGATGCCATACTAGTGGGTAATTGTTACGGCTTTACCTTATCATTAGCTACAAAAAAAATTTTTTTTCGTTTCTTTTTCTCTCTTAGTTTACCCTCTCTGTCCTGCTCTAAGCAAATCTGACGACCTAGTCCACAAATTCCAAAATTTCATCATGACAAGTTTCAAGAAAAAATACACGATTAAACCCGGTTCTCCAACTTCCAACGTAGACCCCTACTACCATGTCTCCTTCTCCAACATCAGGGGTCTTCGTTCTAACCTTACAGAGGTTGAAACCCAATTACAGGTGACTAAACCAGACCTTTTATTTTTAAGTGAAACTGGCATTGGACAGGCTATTTCCCTAGAAGAGTTTGCAATTACAGGATACTCTAACTTAACTTCTAAATCTGACCCCCAAGATCGCCATGGGCATGGAATATGTGCCTATATTAAATATAGCTTTCCATGTGGGAGGAACATCTCCAGGGAAGATCCTAACTTACCCTATATGTGCTTCCGGGTTGCTTTAGCTCACACTACTGCATTTATATTTACTCTCTATCGCCCCCACAACAGCGGAGTTACTATCTTTCAAAGCATATCTGAGAAAATTGACCAAGTCCTTCAGCTAACATTCACGTATGTGGAGACTTCAATGTTCACAACGTCGAATGGTTGACCCACTCTAACAAGACCGATGATGAGGGGAGGTTCTGTCATGATTTCTCCATTGCCTATGACCTCACTCAGATTGTTCAGGAACCCACCCGTGTGCCCGACAATGACGGCCAGTATGCGAGCCTACTAGAACTTTTTCTCACAACTTGCCCTGAACTATGTTCAGTTTCTGTTCTGTCGCCTCTTGGATCTTCCGACCACTCTGTTGTATCAATTAAGATAACAATGAAATGTAATACGTCCCCAGACGTACCTCTCCATCGTACAGTATATCGATACACTAAGGCTGACTGGGATAGCTTCCGTACATTTATAACTGATCTACCTCTGCATTCCATGTTTAAAAAGGATGTGTCCTCTATAGTATTAGACCTGACTGAATGGTTAATTGTAGGTATTGACCATTTCATACCCTCTATAAAGTTTCAGCAAAAACCTAACAGCCAGCCATGGTTCTCTCCAGAATGTGATGCTGCCATTGCGCACAGAAATCACTTTTTCCACTGCTTCAAACGTAATAGATGTATGGAAACTAAAGCCGCTTTCAGGACTGCCAGCAACCATTGTAAGAAAGTAATAAGGAACGCAAGAGTGTTGTATGCTCAATCTGTTAAGTCCAAAGTAGCTGAGCAGCGGCTTGGTTCCCATCAGTTTTGGCAAATAGCAAACAGAATCCTGAACAGAAGCGTGTGCTCCATCCCAACTATTATCAATGGATCTGAGGTAATCTCGTCAGCATCAGACAAAGCCAAACTCTTTGTCAAGAACTTTGCAGCTAATTCTACCCTTTGCGACCAAGGCCGCCAACCCCCAATATTTCCTCCTGTATCAGAAAACACGCTATGTGATATACGTATATCTGTACGTGATGTTGCCAAGCTAATCAAAAACCTTGATCCCAGTAAAGCAACTGGCCCTGACGGTATTCCAATTATAGTACTCAAAAAACTTCAACCTGAACTAGCGCCCATACTTACAAAACTGTTTAAACGTTGTCTTAAGGAGAATAGTTTCCCATCTCCCTGGAAAATCTCATCAGTATGCCCTGCATTTAAGAATTCAGGTGATCGCTCATCCCCCTCTCAGTACAGGCCAATAAGTCTCCTGTGCGTCATGAGTAAGTTGCTAGAATCTGTGTTAAATACAGAAGTAATCAACCATCTCAACAAAAATAACCTTCTTAGTGACACTCAATATGGTTTCCGTTCTGCTAGATCTACAGCAGATGTGCTTACAGTTATATCACATAGGATTAGCAAATCTCTCGACGGTGGCAATCTTTCTAGGGCAATTGCTCTTGACATATCTAAAGCCTTTGATAGGGTATGGCATAAAGGTTTACTTCATAAGATCGCTAGCTATTGTATAGCTGGAAATGTCTTCTCAATTATTAAATCATTTATTTCTGATAGGTTCATAAGAGTAGTAGTTGAGGGGCAAAAATCAGAAGCTCACAGTATTAATGCCGGTGTCTCTCAGGGGTCCATCCTGGGCCCAATTCTTTTCCTGATCTACATTAATGATCTTCCAAATCACATCCTTACATCATTTGTAGACATTTATGCTGACGACACTACAATTTATGGTAGCACATCTAAGACAGTAAACCACCAAGTTCTCTCCAATTCTCTCTCCTCTGATCTTGAGCACGTAGTACAATGGGGAAAGGAGTGGCTGGTTACTTTTAATGCATCTAAAACCAAGCTTCTCTCTTTACATCATCAACATTCTAATCCACATTTGGCATCAATTGAAATGAATGGCTCTCGTCTTCAGGAGGCCTCAAGTTTTGACAAGCTTCTGGGCTTGACCTTTACTCCTGATCTTAAATGGAACACGTGCATCAAATCTGTTGCCGAGGCACCTGGAAAAATGGTCGGATATTTCTATCGATCCAGTAGATATCTCACTGCTGATGCTATTCTCTATCTATATAAGAGCCAGGTACGTCCAAGGATGGAATACTGTTGCCACATCTGGGCAGGAGCTGCTAGAAAAGACTTGTCCTGCCTTAATAGAGTTCAAAATAGACTTCGTAGCCTCGTAGGAGATGTCCTTTTCTCCTCCTTGCAACCTCTATCTCACAGAAGAGATGTTGCGAGTTTGTCTCTGATGTATCGTTATTTTCATGGAAAGTGTTCGACTGAGCTTCAATCTATGGTCCCCCCTCGCCAAACTTTCACAAGAAACACTCGTCTAGCTGTAAACACTATCAATAATTCCCCCCACTCTTTATCTGTGCCTAAACCTAAACGTAGATTCCATGAACAAAGCTTCTTTCTTAGAACTGCACGCCTGTGGAATTGTCTTCCGTTTTCCTGCTTTCCGGCTGACTACAATATGGTTGTGTTCAAGTCTAAAGTAAATAAGTTCTTGATGAGCCGTTCCATATAAGTTATCAAATTTACCAAATTCTCATTACCAATGATTACTATATTGTCCAATTTCTACTGTACACTCTTTACCCCTTATTCTTGAGTGGCCTCTGGGCCTTGATAATGTGGTGATGCCTATGTAAAAAAAAAAATGAAATGCTATCCCGCAGTCTCATTAAGTCATTAAAACGTGCACCTGCCAAATCTAAGTAATTAAATTAATTCAAACACGTTTCCGCCGGTATGTCGCGGTGGTGCAATGGTTAACGTCGTACGCTTATTTTTTCACATTATAATTTACAATTTTGCCTCAAGGGTTCGGGTTCGATCCTCATACTTACCAACCAAAACATTATTTTATTTTAACCACCCCCCTCGTAGTTTCCACACACACCTCCAAACACCCGGGCAACGCCGGGTACCTCTCGTTAGTCTATATATATATATATAAAAGCGAAAATGTATGTATGTATATATGTGTGTATGTTTGTGTGTCTGCTAAAAACTTTCGGCAGACAGAACAAAAATTCACAAACTTGATATCATATTGAAGCCCCTGTCCTTCGCTCGAAAAATATCGCAAAATTGGCCAAAAATGTTCATTTCTTCACCCCGAAATCAACAATTTTCGACAGGGGGGTCAACAAAAACGGTCCTCTCGTGACGACGGTCGGTTCTACGCATGCGTCAGATGACGTCATGACTTGATTTATTTTAAATAGTTGAAATACTGACTGAATTTCATATACGTCGCGTTAGCTCAGTTGGTTAGCGCGTTGGTTCATTGTCTAAGCGTTTTGGGTTCGAATCGTGGTGTGAGATATCATTTTTTTGATTTTTTAAATTTAAATATTGAACCAGTGTTATTTAAGCCATTTTTCATGTAACGATCGTTTTTCTGTTTTTTTTTACTTCGCTTATCCACCCCCGACCACACACCCCAAAACACCCGGGTACCCACCGATTTTTTAAATTTTAATATCGAAACAGGCTTATTGAAGCCATTTTTCACGCGTTCGTTTAACTGTTTTCATCGTTCGTTTGCCTTACGTTAGTTCTTTTTGTGTTTTTTTTTCGATGTTTTGATTACCTCCCCGCTTAAGTTTTAACGTTGTTTTCTTTCTTACTTCGCTTATAACAAACAAACCTGGTCATCGTCGTCGTCGTCGTCGTTCGTGCGCGCACCTGTCAATTAAATAAATTCAAACATCTTTGAGTAACTCATTCTGGCTGGCCAATTTTATTTTCAAAATTCGCTTCAGGGCTTCGGGTTCGATTCTACCCCGGTTTCTTTTTTATTTAACACCACACACACCTCCACACACCCGGGCAGTCTAAAATAAAACAGAAATTCATTTAGTTCATCTAGATATTAAAAGTGGAGCATAAAAAATAGAAACTATTTTTAATTTTGTTTAAATCTCCAAAAAAAAAAAAAATGTGTAAAAAATAAAACAAATTAATTTTTAATTTTAATTATGCAATTTTGTTCTAAAATTTCATATTAAATGTATATTTATATACATGTATCCGTAAAAAATATTTTTTAAAAGTAAAAGTAAAACAAAGCAAAAAGAGAAAATAATAAAGACTTGAAGTAAATTTTAAGTTATGCACGATTTAAAAAAATATAAATGTAAAATACTATTTTGTAAACAAGGAAAAGAAAATATTGTTAAAAGGTGATTTTTCATTATTATTTTATTTTTATTCTTCATTTTTTATTTATTTTTTAGTAAAAATTGAAACGGTTGTTACGCATTTAGTATATTAAAAGTGTTAATGACAAACGAAATGGATGCAGTCTTTCGCTGTTCAAAACTAGTTTAATTTCTTTTTCTTTTCTTATCTGTGTAAAAGTTTTTTAAGGTCATAATCCGACAAGTTTAGAAGCAAAACTTTTTAATTTTATTTTTTCTCACCGGTTTTATAAATAGATTGCCTCTATTTTATTTTGATGCTAAGTAAGTTACAATAATAGATTCGTTTTTCATTTCATTTCTTATAAAATGATATTGAATATCTATATGCTTAAATCTTTTTTGTGTTCTCTGCTAAGATTATGCTGGCGTGGTTATCACAATTAATTACTATAGGAGCTTCAATTAATTCTGATTTTAAAACAGCCTTTAGAAATGTCTTTATGTGTACCGCTCGCTGTACATAAAGCGATACATATAAAGGCCATTGTGAAATATCTATAAATTCCACCTCAGAAGTAGAGAGAGATACAATCTACTTTATTTAGATTTCCATGAAATAATAAGCCCATCTTTTGATAGTCGAAGCAATATCCCGTTATACATTTTGATCTTCATTGTTTCCCCAATAAAAATCTGGAAACCCCTCTAATTTTAGAGAACGTGTTGATTTTCTAAATGCTGTTCCTTGGTTACATTCAGATAACCAAAAAATGTTTAGCCCTGTTTAAATCTTTCATTTTCGGTGTTGATTATCTTGTGATAGTTTTTGTAATATGTTTGTAGAGTTGAATGTAATAATCAAAGAAACAGCGTCCGCGTGTGTGTGTTTTATGCGGTAATACAACTTACCTTCGGATGGGATCTGAGAGAAAGAAACATTAAAGATGGCATTCATGGATTTATAAGGTGTAGTCTCGTGGAATCTCACGAGATCTCATCTTCCACTGCACACCTATGCAAATGGGGTCAGTTTTCTAATAAAATGCCTGTCGGCAGAGGTGGTGGACAGAACTCGTGCTTGAAGTTGAGAAAGTTGGCAGTGACGAATTCTAGCTGAACTTTTGCTTATTGTATTTATTTTATTTTGTTTTGCTCAGCACTTCTCGACTCAGGGCGCTTTCGCACCATAGTGAGCGTGGGCATCTGAAGAAGAAGACTACTAGAGTAACAACCCTCAGTGGAGCGACACGGATATGTTGTGGGGTGGGCGCTGTGAACATTCGCACTAAAACTTGAAGTTCGGTTAACATCGAAGCGCTGGTAGTACTCGAGAAACTTTGACCTGCTTCTAGGCGATGATGTCATCACAGCCGTAGGTGGTACTCACATAAGGCAGACGGGGGCAGTAATGTTTCAGTAATGTCACAGGAAGAAACAATAAAAGATGAGACGTCGGCGTACCTTGATAACATATGTGAACGAAGACATTGTGTCATCATCACGTATAAGGTCCACAAAGGCTGAGTTTAGTTTGACGTGCAAGGACTCAGAACGTTTGGAGAATGGCGTCCGGTTCTTGGGCCTGAACGTTCGACAGGAGCGAATGTCTTTGAAAATGAGGCGCGGAACTGGCACTCCAGTAGAAAGTCAGGAAATTACGCATACACACGGATTCGCGATGCGTGTACCCCTGGATATCAGACACACCGACAGGCAAGACCAGTGTGCGCACTAAGGCTAAATTGTCGACCACAAAAAATTGTGTTGGGATAACGTTCTGTCTAATTTTCGACTATAACATTAGCATCATCGCCGTAATCATTATTAATATTTTTCTCCTTGTTAGCGTCGACTTCAGTATCGTCATTTGAGTTATGAATTTGGGGAAATATTAATTCGTCGTCTTCGTATAATAGATTTTCGTCGTTGAAATTAAACGTGTCTGTGAATTTTACACATCGGACTGTCAGGTTACAATCAGGATTTGGTTCTGGGGTTCGGGAAGGAGTGAGTCACCCGCTCGACAACAGCATGTTTCTGCCCTCTTCTTTTCCAATCGACCACATCTGGCTTCTCGCCACCAATGTCACACCGCACAATCTTAACGCCAGCATCACGAAATACTTTTCAAGAGATGTTCACAACTCTTCTTTTTGTGTTCCTTGCAGGGAATTTTTCCCGGCTTTTATATCCTCCTATCAAAAAAAAAAAAAAAAAGGAAGAAACAACGAAAAAAAATAGCTTCTCCCATCATGCACTGCCTTCCCAAGATGCCCTTCGGGTATATAAATGAGCTAGCCATCCTTTCCTTCTTCTTTCTCAAAGAGCGATGCAGATACGCCGGTACGTCGTCTGTTACTTATTTTTCTTGTTTTTTTCCTAACCATAACCTAGCCTTAAACGGTACCTTTTTTCCTTTCGCATATACCCCCCACCCCGATCTTCGAGATTAATAAGACACTTTATAATCCTTCATCCAAGCAGGCCTCCTCCTCTCACGTTGAGGCCTCTAGGGGAGAACTTGAGGGTTGACGTTTTCAGGTTCACTACAAACATTCTCGTCCTGTTATAAAGAACCGCAATGTGGGGCTAAGTCGAATTGGGGTGCATCGTTAGCTTCTCGGTGGATCTCAACTTCCTCCTCTTCACTGCCATCACTGCACACCGGCAGGGTCACACGACGCAGTTCTAGGATATGCTGAGGAACGCCATTCACCAGCACGTTGTTCTTCGACTGCGTTTCAGTTACCCTCAATTCCTTCACTTTCAATGCCGCCACTTATATTCGAAGGTGGCTCTATGAGGCACAGTTGTCTCATCTTATCTGGTTTTCGGTGAGATGTTGTACCAAAACACCGCCCCCATGGGCGAAATGATGCTTTTTCCGCAGCAGCATTGATGGTGCGATGATTCCTACCCCATTGCAACTCGGCCGACACGCTGCCCCCCCCTCAATTGCCTTACTCCCCACATATCACGCACCTCTTTAAAGGCTTCTGATCGGAAAGCGGGGCCATTTTCCATTAACAGTTCCTCAACCGGCCCTCTCTCCAAGAATATTTCTTCGACGATCCCTTCGATCGCCCCTGCAACTTCTGCCTTAATCTCTCCCTAGATGGCAAACTTCCCCGGTCCACAGTCGACCATCGATAGATACAGCTTATGGCGATAATGAGTCACATCAATGGCCAATCGCTTCCAGTCCTTCGCAATGTGTAACTCTCCTGCTTCGTGTCTGGACGGTCCGGGGTCTATCGATTGGCACTCCTGACAGTGCGCCAGTACCTCCCTGACCTCCTCAACGGTGGTTTCCGGGTAAACCTCTTTTGCCAGGAATAACGTCCGTCCTCGACCAAAGTGGTGCATTTCATGTAACTCTTTAACTTTCTCCCCTGCATAGTATACCGAGGAAACCTCCTTTCACTCTTGCAGCCAGGCCTTCCTTACCCGTGTCATCGAATCTGCCTTGTTATTTTCTGAGAGGACCAGCACAACAGATATCCTCAACTGGAATTCCGCTATCAGATCTGCGAGTGCTCCGAGCCTGTGCTTGATCAGCATTTCTGCAGCACCTCTGGTACTAACTCTCTTATCGCCAGTCACTGCTTACCTGATCCATGAAACTACCGTTGCGAAGCGGATTTGATTTAAATTATTTTCAATCCCCACTTCAGGGCCAGATTGATTCCTTTCATAGCGGTCTCCAGTTTGGCTACGTTGATATGGGAATAGTCGTTTTTCTTTCTTAGCCACCCTGCATCTTCCACAGTTACATCTCCCATCTCTAATACGACGCCCACTGCCAGGCTGCTGGCATCGCATCAAATGACACCCTCATCTCCGCCGCTGACGTGCCATTCCCCCTTCACTGAGTTCTCTTTCGTCACTCTCGCGATGATTTCTTGCAGCATGTTCGTACCTCCTTCGTCACACAGCCCTCCCAGCAATCAGTGCCCGTTTGTCGTTTAATAAAGCTTCACGCTATACTAAGCTAGCCGGCGATTGGATAGAGTACCGCCAGTCTCCCGCAGACCGAGAAGAGTTCTCGTTTTGTCAGGTCAGTTCCGATTTCGGGTATCGCATTCCTTCGTATAAAGACAAGGCTTCCTTTGCCATCTCACCATAGTTTCAACCCCAACACCGCTTCTCCATCCATGGACTCTGTCGGTTTTGCAGTCAACCCATACCTCTCGACATGGCCTCTCACTTTCTCTGCTGTCACCTCTGCTTCCTCCACCAGAATGTCGTCAATGTACAAACTAGTAGCCTTGTCCACTGTACAGTCTTTACTCAGCACCGTCTTCAGCACACATAATTTTGGGAGAACCTCGTCAAACAACACATCTGCCCCTTGTACTGGACCAGTCGATGTTGCCAGAGTTTTTCATCTACATGGATCTGCAAATAGGCTGACACCAGGTCGACAATCTTAGTGGCCCGATCCATTTTCCTCCATTTACTCATAACCTCTTCGCATACGTCAATCCCCTTTTTTATTTTACTTTTGTTAGTTTGAAGAGATCAAGGGGCTCCTTCATAGGGCTAACACTTGATTCTATTATAGTTTAATAGATCTCTTCAAACTAACAAAAGTAAAATAAAAAAAAATTAAAAAAGTGGTAGGCTACGTGTCTGTTTAATTATCTGAAATCCAGTACAGGTGTAACTTTGTTCTTGTAATGGTTGTACTCCTTTTTCTTCCCCTGTCCACGATTTAAGTATTACCTCTTCTATCCACTTCTCCACTTCTTCTTCGGATCCTTTTCTTATTTCTCCCCGCAGTGTTTTCTCATTGCAGATGACTTTGTTTCGTAGTTCCGGAGGCCCGGAGATTTATTTCTATTCCACCGTCCACCTCTCGCCATCGAACCTCGCCAGGAAATCCTCGTCCTCGATGCAGCAAGACTCCGGTTTTTGCGTTCTGATGTTTCTATCACCTTCCACTCCTACCACCCCTACTGCGCCGAAGCATCCAAAAGTCACTTGGCCCCCTCTCAACGTAGCGACCACCAGTTGGCTGATCGCACTTACACCTAAAACTACATCAACACCACCGACCAGACGATCCAACACCAGGGCTCTCAGTCCAATGGGCACACCTTGCACTAGTACTTACGCTGTCGTCTCTCCAAGGCATTTCACCTCCCTGCCATCCACGGTCGTAATACTGCTGGCTCCGCTCCATGACCTAGCGACATTCTTCGCTACCAACGTCGTGGTGCAGCCCGTGGCAACAAGGGCTATGGCTCTCTTCCCATTGACTACTACTGGTAACTGAGGCAACGTTTCATTATGTGCCATTTCCACATAGAAGGAGGAACCACTGGCACAATTACTCCCCTTCACTCGTTTCCCTGGTCCCGCGTAGCGACACAATAGTAGTTGATGTATCACACTCGTCCACATCGGTAGCATGTGATCCCCGGTCTCGGCTCTTTGCAGTTCTTGATCAGGTGATGACCCTGGCACCGACAGCACTTGATGGCAAGTCTGCCCTCCTATCGCCTCGCCGCTTGTCTCTCGTCATTCAAGTGGGACCTCGTACATATGTTTCCACTCACAGCTGTAGCCATGATTGGGCCTTTGGCATTCTTGACTAGGACTATTGCGTGGACCAAGAGATCGTCCACTTCCATTGTATTGATCTCAGTGATTCTCTGCATGTTCGCGGAGATTTCTTCTGGAAGCTGTTCACTAGGTATAGCTTTACCGTCATCTCCAGACTCCTCCCCACGTAACCAGCCAATTCTGCCAGTCTCCTGATCTCAGCAGCAAAGACGTCAACAGACTCGCCAGTCCACCTCAAACTAGCAAGCTTGCCGAATGCTTCAAATGGACTCCCAGCGAAAGCCAATTTCAGTCTCTATTCCACTGAGGCAAGGTCTCCTTTATCTTCATCACGCATCTGGTGGTAAATTGTGAGAGTTTCCCATCTAAGTATAGCGGCAGCAGGTTGGCCACGTCTTCGATTTTTTGCAACCTTGCCACTATATTTAATTTTTCCAGCCATTTAATTAGGTCACCCTACCAAGTGAAAGGTCTCAACATCTGAGTGCTCAGTCTCCAGTCAGCCATGTTAATCTGCTTGACACGCCGAAATAGCTCGTGAGGTTACAATCAGGATTCGTTTCTGGGGTTTTGGAAGGAGTGAGTCACTCGCTCGACAACAGCACGTTTCTGTTCTCTTCTTTTTCAATCGACCACACCTGGCCTCTTCCCACCAATGTCACACCGCACAATCTGAACGCCAGACACACTAAATACTTTTCAAGAGATGTTCACGACTCTTTTCTTTTTGTGTTCCTTGCAGAGAATCTTTCCCGGATTTTATATCCTCCTATCACAAAAAAAGGAAGAGAAAAAGAAAAAAATAGCTTCTCCCATCATGCACTGCCTTTGTTAAAAGAAAGCTTTTGTCTGTGTATTTATTATTTATTTATTTGTTCGCTTTACTCTTTCGTTTACTCCTACTTAGTTTTCTTTTTACTTTTACGGGTACATTTACGTTTACTACTAAGCGTCTGTATGTTTATCACCGTTCTTACATATACGGGCGTGTGTGTATATGCTCTTACGTATCTTACGTGCATTTCACTGTTATATATGTGTGTGGGTGGGTGTTCTTATCCTTACACCGTTTCTTGCCTTGAAAGTCTTCGAGACGTGTATGTGCCATGTATAATGCATACATACCTGATTGCCTTGGCCAGTGGATGATGCCTTCTTGGACGCTGGTTTCCATCTCGTGGGGAATGGTCACTGCAGACAGATGCATCGATAAACTACAAGATGGATTTGAATCTTCAATCTTTTATTTCAAGGCAAGCCTATCATCTCGAACCCTGGTTGTCGGAGAGCCGGGTCTCCGATCTGCATTCCTCTGCTGCTTAAACTTCTCTCAGCTCATCTGGTCGTCAACCGGAAGCCTACGACAATAATTCCGTGTCACTCCTAATTTTCGGTGCATGTCACCCCTAATTTCCGGTGCATTCTCTCTAGGTTGATACCTGTAAAACCTAACCTTTTGTGACCCTGCAAACTCGCTAATGGGAAATGAAAATATACTTACATAACTCTCTATTTCTAAAACTACCTATATAGCAATTAAGCTGAGATTCCCAATACTACACCTTCCCATGATGCCCTTTGGATATATAAATGAGCTAGCCATCATTTCCTTCTTTCCCAAAGAGCGATGCAGATACGCCCGGTACGTCGTATATTACTTATTTTTCTTGTTTTTTGTTTCTAACCATAACCTAGCCTTAAACGGTACCTTTTTTTCCTTTAGCATATACCCCACATGGACTTTTTAAATTTTATTTTTTTTCTGGAAGAGTACTAAGTAGGCTGTCTATCGTACCCAAGGAACATACCTGGGCCAATTTTGATATTTAATTTGCTTTTTTTTATCTATAAATGAGAAGCAAGTTGAACCAAATACATGTATTCTGCTTAAACTTTGTCTTTTACTGCATAAAGCTTCATATCGTTTTTTTGGATTGTCTTTTATTAAAGGGCCGATTGCATGTATATGCAGCAGTCATTAGCGCATCCGTCTAGAGTTTTTTTCGGGAGTTTTGATTTAATTACTAAATATTTTACTATTTCCAAAAGCGTCCGCCATGATCTTTAAGCACTCCTATTTCAGTGTCTTCATTTTTCATATCTCTCAAGCTCTTTGACCAGTTCCATGTATTTGATTTTCCGTCTCCTTGATATTCACCCCGTGTGCTGTTGGAACGGCGAAATCTACGATCTGCTTGACTCTTTTTTCTTTTGAACTATACTGACATCTGGTGTCCTTGTTTGGATGAGTTAATCTACTTTTACATAGGGTTTTATGATTTCTGCTTTTAAGTACTGCCACCACTTTGTGCTTGTAGCATTTGTCTTGGTGTTGAAGGTTTAGTTGTTTGAAAAGTTTCAATGCGCTGCCTTCCTCACTTATTTATATTTATTGTTATATTCTTTTTGGACCTGTTTTCTGCATCCAGTTATCACGTGGTTTATGGTTTCGTATCTTTATCAAGAGGTTACACATTTACCTTTTTTGCGTCTAGTTGACCTCTGCTTTTATATGATTGGTTCTAATCAATCCATCTTATGCGGTTATTATTAATGATTTATTTCTCTATTTAGTTGTCTTTTTCGTAGCAATGCCCGTATGGTTTCATGTCTCATATTTTGTCCTCCATCTGAATCGTTCATGAAGTTTTTTTCCTTCCCATTTTTCTTTTCTAATCTTTTCCCTTGTTGCTATGTTGTCTTTACCTCTTGCTGCAGTGATTAGCTTTTCTGTGTTCTGCGTTATCTATTTTTCTTATTCTTTTTTTACAATATTCACACAGTCATGCAAACCAGTCATCTTCCACCGTCTTTCGTTTTTATGTAGTCTGTCATCATCACATTTTGAGTGCAATGCACTGTACATGTTCGTAAGTTTCCTGGTGCTATAGTTGAGATACTTCAGTTCTTCTTTGATCCAGCTGTTTTTCATTTTCTTTCACTTACTGGGAGTTCTCATACATGTCATCATCAGTGGTTGCACACTGCCAACAACTAGTGGTATTCCCTGGTGTTTGAATGACAACAAATCTCTTCAGATTGCCAGTACTCTTCAAATCTTTCAACAACTTTTGCAAGTTAATTTCAGTTATTGCAACAAGTCGGTGACCATTGATTTCTCATTACCAATGACCATTGATCTTCACTGAAATTTGAGTGACAATAAGCCTTCTCATAATCCAAGTCTCCTTCGGACCCATCCAGCGGAGTTCTTGTTAGTGCTCCCACTTCTCAGTATTTCCATCCACTTTGATATTTCGATTATTTTGGTGTGGTGTAAACTTACGCCAGCATTACAAAAAATAAAAATATAACGAAAGGTGGGAGTTGGGCTAAGTCAGCTTAAATTTTAGTTTCATTTTTCTTGGTTAAATTTTTCTTTTACTTCTGTTGCTTTTTCTATATGACCGATTAGTATTTGTCATCAATGTAGATTAAACTCTAAATTCGAGGGATTCCTGAAGATTTCAACTGGTTATTTATTACTGTCGATTGCATAGTCTGAATTTTCCTCTTGATTCCGATCTCTTCTGACCTTTTTTAAAGTTCTCTAGGACTGTTTCTAATACTTATACAATTATCAGTAGTAAACTAATTTTCTTCAGGTTCCATATACCTGTCAGTTCTTTGAAAAATTCCCCATATTTATTTCGTTTTTCTGTCTTTTGGATCATCACCCTGTGGACTTGCAAAAATTATAATTTCACAAATTCTATCTTTCTTGTTAATTATCATGACGTCCGGTCCTCTAACTTGGGTAAGTTTATCTGTTTGTATCTTTATATGCCATAATATTTTGTGGTTTTCGTTTACAAGTACTGTCTTCGGTTCGGGTTTAAACCATTGATCCGCATGTTCAAGTTGCAATAGTTAGCAGATCCTACAGTGCACTGCCTTCCCCATGCAGTCGTGTCTCTCTTTATTTTTCTTTTGGGCTAGTTGCAAGATATGTGCCCACACTTATTGCAGCGATAGCTCTGTACTGTTCGCTGCGCTCGTGGATACACATCCCTCATACCACTCGACTCCAGCACTCCTTAGCAAAATGATTGGCCTCTCCACATTTATAGCACACCGGACTCTCGCGCGTATTGCTACCTTGGAAAGAATGCACATTCTTTATTTGCTCTTTTCTTGTGTCTTGTCAACCCCTGCTTTGATGTGGTTGATTCTAATTGCATTATCTTGTACGGCTGTAATTAGGAATTTAGTTTCTCTGCTAACATTTTTTCTAGCCATGTCAGTGTTTTCGTTAGTCTCATATTTTGTCACTCCTGTGAATCGTCCGTGTAGTTGTTTCTCTTCTAATTTTTCTTTTCTCGTCTCTTCTTTTTCTGTTTTCCTTGTTTCTACAGTGTTTCTTTTTGTGATAATTCTTTCGATTTTCTGCATTATGTTTTCTTCTAATTCTTTTTTTTTGTGTTATTGAAACAGTCTTCTATACAAACCAGCCATATTCTTTCATCTTTTCTTTAACATAGAATTGGTCAGTATTATTCTCTGGGTGTAGTGCATTGTTCATAGTCATAAGTTTCCTTGTCTGCCAGTTGAGATGTCTCAGTCCTTCTTTAAACAGTCCAGAGTATCTTACTAGTGACTGGACATGTATTTATACCTTTGATTAGGTTTCTACTATGTAGTTTAGTTTCAAGAAGTTTTCTTGTTCTTCCGATGTATTCATTTCTAATTTTCTCTTTCATTTCTATTGCGTCGATGTTGTCTGCTTCCCAAACTCCCAAGTATTGTAGCTTTCATGTTTACCTAGTGTCTTCATGTCCGTTTGATTGGGTAGTATCGTGCCTACTGTTTATAGTTTTTCTCTTCTTCTTCTTCTTCTTCTTCTACATCTTTTTCTTTTCTTTTTCTTTCTCCTTCTTCTTTTTTTCTTCTTCTTCTTCTTCTACTTCTTCTTCTTCTTCTTCTTCTTTTTCTTCTTCTTATTCTCTTTCTTCTTCTTATTCTCTTTCTTATTATTTTATGAGCTGAAATATCAGCATAAGGACATGCCATAATATTTAGGCAATCTGGGAAGCAGTGTTGACATTAATCTCATGGCATTTCTGACTCTGTCGAAGCACTAGTCAGGGTTTCAGCAACTTGGTTTACATTATTTATAACTAGAGAATTGCAAATTATAAACAGCTTATGTGCAGAGCTATATAAAATCCCATGACACTAATTAACTCCGAGCATAGCAAGCAGGTATAGAACATAACTGCATATAATCGGAAGTGGACTCATATGTCATATCTATAAGAATTGTAAAATATATATGCGTTGAGTCATCTACATACTTACAGCCGGGCATTACAGTCTTGCATGAGTGTCGTTCTTCTATAAATAATTGGCAATCACCATATAGGAAACATAGATACGTTAATATGTGGAGTGTTTTGCGCTTACACGTACGCGTAAGTAGAAATGTTTCAGGATTTTCTGTAGATGATCAACCTTCTTTCAATCAAACTGTACGTGTTTTTCCGTCCTTGAAGACATCGTTTGATTGTCGCATCATTTCTCTGCTTTATTTCTATGTGCGTGTGTTTTATGGCGTGAAACATATCCCTCTTTTTAGGCATTTCACGTTGTTCTTTGATACCGCTCTCTTTTCTCGGCCTCTCTTTATTTCTCTCAACATTTTTAAGAAACTTCCTTTGACTTTCAGAAAAATTTTCGGACAGAAGTGTTTACATTCCTTTCATATATTTTAACTGTTATTCAAAAGAATTTCTTCCTTCAAGTAGATACCTTGATAGATCTCTTGTATCAAAGTATTTTCTCTTTCCCCCTCTCCATTTGACTCTCTCATTATCTCTATACTTCTCGCTCTCCCTTCATCAATTAGACTATTGATTGTACTATCTTTTCGCCTCTCTTATACAGCCCGTTCAAATCTATTTTATTCTTATCATATATGTCGCTCTTTCATTTCCTCTCTCGCTCACACATACACTCTCTCTTGAGATTTTATATGGAAAGACATGTAACACTAATCGGTCACTATCGGTATTGATCTGGCTTTCGGATTTCGAATCTCATCACATCTCAGTTTGTCAATATTGAAGAATTCAATTGCATATTCTATGATTAGGACTCATTTTCATGTTTTTTATATTTCGCCATTCTTCAAGTAATCTTTTTCCACGTGGCTGATCGTTAGCTTATTCATCTGCAGTAGATTAGGATTTTTCTGTTATCGCTGTCTTTTTGAATTAATGTGGTTCTTTCTTTAGTGATTCACTCTGGTTAGTCCGTTTTGCATGTATATCTTCTATAAGTTTCATTTAGATTGGTACATCTTTTAAAGCAGTATCTAAGCATCCTAAAACTTGATGCTAGTCAATATACGATATATGACCATTTGGGAACACAGCGCGCTGTGAGAACCGTGAACAATATAACGCCCTCATTTTCCCTGATCGGGATATATATGCTAATGGAGACCACTTGTGAATTTGATATTCCGATCAAACTCCCTCCTTAGGGTGAATGTCGTTACTTTTAAAATGTATTTCTTCGTGAGGTAATGTTTTCCACTAAAAAGCGTTTTTCTGGCGCGTTTTATCATTAATTTCAATTTTCGGTCTTTTATCAATTTCCTGAACTTTTCTATTTATAATTTTCAGCAACTCGCCATTTCTGTATAGATCCGTTCGCGTTTACCATACATTGATCAAGAATTGTCTGATCGTTTTTTGGGCCACATTCTTTATATCTCTTAAGCAACGATTATTAAAAAAAAAAACAATATAGTTTTTCTAAACTGTTTCTTTTTAGTTTATTATAATACCTAATGTCTTCTCTAAATCGATATTAATAATGTGCTACTATCGTCTGCCGGGGAGAGTTATTTGGGTTTTCCTGGGGACGTTTTTGGAACTGTTATGACGTCCTGGATCAGCAACCAACTCACCGGGTTTTAGACTTGATGAAACAATAGGAACATCTATTTTAGACTAAGGCTATATCCGCTTCGATTCTTGTCTCTGGTCTTTTTGGCGTCATAATGGGCAGGGTTTTATCGGTGTTGATGGCAGAGATCGCTTGTTGAAATTGCTTGTACAAAACAGCGACCAAAGACATAGTTTAATATAAAATATAATTATTTTATCTTAACATTAAGGGAGCATTTTAAATTCGAGACGCATTCACAACTCGTCCTCCGCCGTTTGTGTTCGACGATGCTCGCTTGTTTAATACAATTAAATCTTTCTCTTTCGCAAAACAGAAAGGATAATGATGGAAAGAGCGAATAACGAAAGTAGAGGAGACAGAGACACGTATGACACTATCGTTTCCCGAGGAGAGTTACTTGGTTGAGGAACGTCCTGGGAACGTAACCTGCTCACTGAGTGTTAGACACGATATCAAACGACAGGCACATGGGCACAGCAACACAACAGGTCTATATATCGTCGTCTATAACCGGCTAGCATAAGTCGCTTCTGTAGTTTTCATTGCGTCGTCACAGTCAGTATTTCCATGGTCAGCAGGGACCGCATACTGAAATTTAACGTTTTTACAAAGATAGCGAACAAATGCATTTTTTTATAAAAATATATAATTTATTTTACGTTTAATACTTGCGGCGCATATTTTTATAAAGACCAGTTGAAATCAGACGCATGCAGCTAACACTGCTATGTTGCGCCCGCCGACCCCAGAATGCACGCTTCAACTCTTTCCAAGACAATAGAATTATATTTAATTCTCTCTTTCAATAAAGAAAGAGAGAAAAAGAGATTGAAAAAGAGAAATATATATATATATATATATATAGAGAGAGAGAGAGAGAGAGAGAGAGAGAGAGGGAGAGGGAGAGAGACCGACAAAAAAGAGAGAGATATATTCATACAGTTTAAACATTGTTTTGTTTTCGAATTCCTGGATGATGCGATCGTCGGATTTGACCTTTCGTTTTCTAGGATCTCAAATCGTTTTGACTTAGTAGAATATTAAGTAGAATATTAAGGAACCATTGTCATTCAAACCCAGCTGACATGCTCTAACCTTCCCAAACCCACAAAGCACTGGCTTAACACATCTGCATCTCATAAGTACAGACAGCAGAGAAGCAGGAAGAGAATTCCAAAGTCTATCTGTTCGAGAATTCCAAAGTCTAGCTTTCTGATATTTAGGGACGTCAACAGTGAAAGGGTAATATTTTGTTGCTAAGCAGATTTGTCAGGGATGTGCGTTGACGGGGCATAAGTCCAATGAGTTCATCAGACCACATTCCATTAAAATATTTAAAAGCAGGCACAGAGATGCAACATTGTGGCGATGGGACAGTGGTTGGAGCTAAGTTGACAAAGTGAGACTTATTAGATTAAAAACTGAACCCTATCCAAGAGGAAGAGACTAATGGTATATGCACCAGCCCAGATATAGTAACAAAAAAAATGTTGCCCCCATCCGAGTGCCTCTTTTTGAGGGTAGCGGGGTTTTCGCTACATTAAAAATCGGCCTTGTGTCTTTAACTTTGCCCTCATAGGAGGGCATATATATATATATATATATATATATATATATATATATATATATATATATATATGTTTTACATGTGGAAAACTTTATGTTTTTAATGTTTGTTCAAAAATAAATGCAATAAACTTTCCTGAGGTGTAAATATATATGCTGCATCTTAGAAAAGGTGTTCACGCTTACAATTAAATGTAATATTAATCGTTGAAAAACTAGTAAAAATAAGTAAATCATGAATGATAGCTCTTTTGGGTGGGGGCATGTAAGTAGAAACAAAACATCCATTCGTTAAAATGTAGAATAGTTAACAGCCTATAAATTGTAAACAATAACCAAAATCAACAAATACCTTATACCAAACGCAGTAAAATTCAAGTATCTTTTATATGTGCTGAAATTGTGTTTACATTGTTTTATTTCTTTTCTTTTACTGTCTTTACAACAAATAACTGCTTGCTTGTCGCTTAACAATTGGGGGCTTCATTTTTGAAAAATTGTATAAAAATCTATGACTCCAACTAACTCTATATTTGGGAGGGCAACTCGAACTTATGGTTAGTGGTAGAATAAGTCATTTGTTTACAACCTTTCAGGAATTAAGCCTACCCACCCGTTAATCGATAAGCGGACATTTGTTTATTTTTTATTTGATAAATTTTTACCTGGTTTCCGCCTTAACATTTTCCTTTAAAATGACAAAATTTATAGGTTTTCGGGTAAGTTGAAAAACGAATGTCGTATTTAATTTTTCCGCAAATAAGTAGTTTTTTTTGGATATTCATGTAATTTTATTTATGTAATGCTGGTGGCTATCTTGGTACGCGCGCTTACTCATAGTTTCTCGGAATTGCACTCGCGACTACCAAGATGCTCACAAGCAATAACATAAGAAATTACGTTGCTGAATATCCGAAAAATTACTAATTTGCGAAAAATTTTAATGCGATAATCGTTTTCAGCTTACCCGACAATATGTGTACGTCGTTATTTTAAAGGAAAATGTTAAAATTGACCTTTTATTTCAGTGTGTAAAATCCACTTCGAACAACATATTTTTAAATTAGAAAAAAACAAAACAAAAACAAACAAAACTTAGTTTTAGCACATTAAATTCTACCGCGTTGAGTATATATATATATATATATATATATATATATATATATATATATATATAAATATTTTACTGTAGTTTCTTCTTTTTTCCCAATTTTTGACTGTTAACTTTTCTACACTTTTACCAAGAGATAAATACTTTTAAATTAAAGGGAATGCTCAGATCGTATTTAAATCTATTGAGGCTGGAAAGCCCTCCCCAATAAAAAGGTACTTGGGTAAAATCGATTTTATAGCGAGTTTGAAAATAGTTAAACGAAAAAAATGTTAAAAAAATAAAAATAAAACAAATAGTTAAAGGCAATAAGTTCTACTTTTCTATCTATCTGAATGAGTTCAATTTATGTTTTCAAGTATTTTCCAGCACTTTTCTTTGTGTTTTAATCTTAAATTGCGGGTGTGTGACTGTCAAATATATTGATTTTCTAGAAAAAAAAAACAACCCAAAAAACTGCCAGCCGCTAGAAATTTTACCCGCTCTATTGCAAACGAAATATCCAAATCTAGCTGGAAACTGCTAGATTTGAAAGACTGCCTCTGTTTTAAAACAAAAACCGGAAGTATTAGCTTAAAGGAAAATAACTCATAGTTTAATATGAGACTTCCGTTTTTAATCGCAACTCTTTCAGATATTAGTAATTAAAAATAAATTAAATCAAATATAAACTGAATTAAAAATGAAATAAAATAAATGAATACATTTTTAATAATATTTCTAAATAGTATTATTAAAACAATTCTGTTACAGCAAATAATTAAGAAGATCGAGTTAATTATAAAAAAATAGATTTTCTTTACTATAATATGAAATATGTCGTTGCAAAGGAAAACACACACACACACACACACACACACACAAACCTTCAGCTCACTCCTGCAGCGTCGTCTTTGAGTACTCGTTTTTACGTCTGTCCCGTCTGCTCCAGTGACCTGTTTTTATAAAAAACAGAGTCCCCCAAATTGGCATATTTACATATGTGCGCGAGAGCGCATGAGATTCGGCGAGACTGCATTGTTATATAACGCCGCAGGTGCCATCTGGACCTTTTTCAGCATCATGACGCTGCGTCGGCAAAGCTAACACCGAGGCTGTTTAAGAGGTAAGCCTGCGTTTCCACAATTTTCGCCATAGTTCCCCCTGATATCATCATCACAGAGAGGGTAGGGACGCGGTGGCCTTTTTCTTCGAGTGCTTCTTCGGAGAGGAGGACCAAGGGCTTCGTCCTCGCCTGTACTTTCATCCTCGGTTTCAGGGTCGGTGAACCTAAGACTGCTAATCTCAGGGTCGCTGTCTGACGAAGTCTGCGTAACACAGAATGATGGTTCACTTGTCTCGGATCCAGTCCCGCTCTCATTGCCGAGTGGCGGCTGCGCTTGCGATGTCAATTGAAGATCCTTGATGTGACGGGGCACCCCGTCAACCCGCACCGATTGCGGGCTGATCACCTCAGTAACACGCCCGGTTCTGTAGCGTGTGGTGCACTTGCTGCAGGGGTTCTAAACCCAGACGCCATCCCCCTCTTTGATACTCTCTTTCTCGTCGCCTCCAGCTCGGGCAGTGGGCTGGTCTCCATGCCTCTTACACTGACGTGGTACCTGTGCAGTGTTTCGGCTAGCGCGATAGAGCGTGAAATGTCATCCTAAGGTGTGGCATTATACCAATAGACCGCCTCAAGCACCGTACACCCATTCCTAGTTGCAATGGTCTTGACGATCCTGTGGTTTCTCTCGATAATTCCACTTCCGCTGGGCACATGGGCGCACCGAAATCGCAGAAATATACTCCAGCTGTCTACGAACTGCCTGAACTACTCGCTTACAAAGGCGGTACCATTGTCGGTCAGTATCTCAGAAGGGGGACCACGCTCGAGGAAGACATTTTTCAGCTCACCGACAACGGCGGTCAAGTCCTGCCAGCAAATTAGGCCGACACAATGGAAACCTAGATGGTCCGCAATCGATGAGCGTCAAAAAAAAAAAAAAAAGAAAAAGAAAAGTCCCGCCGTTTTGGTGAGTTATATCCAGTGCAAACCTGTTCCAATTTCCTCTCACACTCAGTTTTCTCTTCTTCCACCGGACGGGTGCGAGGTCGATCGACCGACAGGTTTCATAGCTCCTCACAACAGATTTCACGTCCCTCTTTGACACATAAGAATCGACCAGCCTGGTGAAGTAAATGGTTCGGTTTACACCGGGGTGCCCGCAATGGACATCAGCAATAGGGTCCGGGCTAAGTCGACGCCCAACCGCGGCGCAATTCACAGGTGCTGGTTTGTCCACTTCTTTCGGCAGGTTCAGCCAACGGCGTGGCACTCTAGTCAGGCGATTCTGAAAGGACTTCACCAGTGTCACATCTACGGCCAGGTTGAATTCGTTGATAATCTAGGTCAGGGTAGCAAGTTGTCTCCGTATTAGCATTTCGGCCGATGCCTTCGTTGTCAACCGTGCTTTCCCACTCAAGGCATAGGCTATCCACCGATGCACGCACGTAGAGTCTGTGACGATGTGTAGCACTCTGGCCTGCCACTGAAGCGCAAGATTTACCCCTTTTCGTGTAGCATCAAGCTCAACCAGGTTTATGTGCCCAGCGTCTTTTTTTAGCCGAAGCCAACAGGCATCTTCTACGATAAATCCGTCGACCGCTAGAGCAACGCGAGGAGCGAGTAGGCTGGCGTCCACCCAAACTGTAATTTCGCTCCCGTCGACGCACCGGATCCCTCGTACAGGGTCGTCCTCGATCACTCTGGCCACAGCTTCCACCAGCATGCTTCGCATGGATGGATTGTGCACGTCATCGTCCCATCCTGTTGAGATTAAAATCGCAGGTCATTTTATGGCCGCCACTGCCTCCCGGAGCCACCAATACACGGGAAAGTGGTCCACCAGTTTTCCGCAGATGGAAAAAACGCTTCGACGCGTGATGTTGGATGGAATTTCCGGGATGTCACCACCTCTTGCCCAGTGAAGTCTGTCTGCGCTACCGCTCACATGCAAGCCAAGAACTTTCGCTCTATCTTGTAGGCGCTCTGGCTCCTTGCACGACAGCACGAAACTCTCAAAGTGTTCTTTCCCCGAAAACCTGAGGTTCTCTTTCACAAAAATGTCGTCAATATACGACGACGTCGCCTGTTGCACGACTTTATCCTGACACCGGATCGCTTGCATAATCGCTGTCATAATGTTCTGAGCCACGTTCAGGCCAAACTCCAGCTTGGTCAAACAATAGCGAGTCCCTTTGATCTCGACCGTCTGGAACGGCCACTGATTTCTCGATGCGTATCTGGAGGTAGACTCTTCGCAGGTCCAGGATTGCTTTGTACGCCCCGTGCTGCCGCCACTGCCTCAGTTTATGTGCACAGACGTCAGCCTCCGCCGTGTGTGGGTCGACGTGTTAATTAAGTTCCCGGTAATCCATGACGGGTAGGACCTTCTGTTTATTCTCCTGACGGCCATTAGGGGTTCAGCCCCCTTGGTGACCCGAGCTCATCCTCTGAGTACGGAAGTAGCCAGCCATTATCTACTCAAACCTGGAGTTCCGCCTCGTACTGCCTTCCCCCCTGAGTCATGCGGGAGGCGGATGCTCCGTCAGCTGATTCGGCAAGGAGAGTGGTGGCTGGTCGCCCAACCATTTCTAGGACGCGGTCCACGCGTTTGTGCCCTTGTCGTATTCCACGTGGAAGTCTGGTTCATCAAGATTGATTGCCGCGCAGACCTGTTCCTTGTGTTGGCAAAAACCCACAGCACCGGCCCCCTCCCCCATGGTGATTCCACCCAGGGGCCATCGCCAACGTTTATATGGACACTGCTTACCCCACAACACACCAGTGAGCCTCCGCCAACGGTTAATACTGGGACCTTCTGTTTCGTCCATTTGGTGCAACATTTCTTGTGTATGAGGGTTTGGGCGCATCCGGTGTCAACCAGCGCTGAGTGCCTACACCCATCATCTCGCATAGGAAGCGCCTACTTTAGTGTTACTTTGGGGAGGGTGCTGGCGCCGCAGCTTCCTTCCCTTCATGGTTTCCCAGACAATTCCGTGCTACGTAGTCTGACTTTTCGCATCGATGACAGCGTCCTTATTTCCATGCTCCATAATCCGGGGTGCGCTTCGCACCGCTTCTGCAGTCTCAGGCAGAAGTGATTGAGGCCACCACATTTGTAGCACCGTTGGTTCTCTGTAGCCGATTCCAGTGCGTCAACCACTGTCGATACCTGCTCCACATCCAAGCTCATTGAGCTTTGACGACGCCCGCAACAGCCGACTGGCGTCATCCGGGAGCCCTGACAAAAAGGCGCATACCAATATTCGATCGCTTGCACCGCCGAAGGGAGCTGTAAGTTTCTTCAGGTCAGTTAGGTAGACGTCTACAGTTTCCCCTAACTCAAGCCGACGTTCAGAGAATTGTCTCCAGGCAATAAAAGGGTCCGCACCGAATGCTCCATACAACGTTTGTTTTCCCTATTCCATTGTCGCTTCATCCCCGAGATGCTGGTACGCGACATAAGCCCCCTTAGTGAGTGAGTCTCAATGGGATGACCATAACTGGATCCTATATTTTGCACAGCCGGCAAACGCGCTCGGCGTTCTCCAGCCATTCAACCACCTAAGGACCAGCTGTCAAACTCTGGTATCAGCTTCAGGTCGAATCGGTCCATGGTAAAAAATGTACACCGAAATAGGTTGTCGTTCCAAAGGGGGAAAAAGCACACAAAACTTCAGCTCACTGCAGCAGCGTCGTCCGTCAGTACTTTCTGTAGACTCGCTTTCACGTCTGTCCCGTTGGTTCCAGTGGCCTGTTTTTATAAAAGACAGAGTCCACCAAATTTGCATATTTACGTATGTGCGCGAGAGTGCACGAGATTCGGCGAGACTGCATTGTTATACAACGCCGCAGGCGCCATCTTTGACCTTTTTCAGCATCACGGCGCTGCATCGGCAAAGCGCACACCGAGACCGTTTAAGAGGTAAGCCTGCGTTCCCACAATTTTCGCCACAAAATAAATTTACACATTCAGTGCAAATTTCGTTTGAAAAAAAAAATATATAGAACTGACGCATAAAATTTAATGGAAAATTTCCTTCGATAGAAAATGCCTATAACATATTTATATGTTTCTTTGATCAAGAAAGTTGTATGCACAGATCTCCTTTGTAAGATATAGTCTAAAACGGATTTAATTGTCTGATCTAGCTGAAATTTTGCACGTGCGATGATTTATATCTCTACGAGTTATGTGGGAAATTGCAACTATAAATTAATTGTGGTTTTTGTTTTACAGGTGTTTGAACTGAGTCAGGTGTGAAATGGAGCCTGAGTAATGTCGAGCAGTGATCCGGTTTTTGTATTTGAAAGGACGCACACCACAGGAGACTTTTGATGAAATGAAAGAATCTTATGGAGATAATGCCCCATCAAATAACGATGTAAAACGCTGGAATTGTGAGTTGAAACATGACTGGAAGTCTGTGAAAACAGCTCCCAGACCTAGTCGCTCCCCTTCTGCCATTGATGAGGCATCTGTCCGTCAAATTGAGGCTGCCATTTTGGAAGATCGGCGCATTACTATTGGCCAAATAGCCCAAGATGTCAGTATTAGTACAAGGTCTGTGGAAACTATCATTCATGACCATTTGCATATTTTTTTTTACATAGGCGTCACCACATTATCAAGGCCGATAGGCCACTCAAGTATAAGGGTTAAATAGTGTAGAGTAGTCAAAAGGACAATATAGTAATCGATAGTAATGGAAGTTCGGTAAATTTGTTAACTTAAGTGGAACGGCTCATCAGAAACTTGTTCACGTTGAACTTGAAGACAACCATATTATAGACAGCTGGAAAGCAGGAAAACGGAAGACAATTCCACAGGCGTGCAGTTCTAAAAAGGAAGCTTTGATCATGGAATCTATGTTTAGGTTTAGGTACAGATAAAGAGTGGGGAAAATTATTGATAATGTTTTCAGCTAGTCTAGTGTTTCTTGTGAAAGTTTGGCGAGGGGGGGACCATAGATTGAAGCTCAGTTGAACACTTTCCATGAAAATAACGATAAAGCAGAGACAAACTCGCAACATCTCTTCTGTGAGATAGAGGTTGCAGCGAAGAGAAAAGGGAATCTCCCACCAGGCCACGAAGTCTATTTTGAACCCTATCAAGGCAGGATAAGTCTTTTCTAGCAGCTCCTGCCCATATGTGGCAACAGTATTCCATCCTTGGACGTATCTAGCTCTTATATAGATAGAGTATTGCATCAGCGGTGAGATATCTACTGGATCGATAGAAGGATCCGACCATTTTTCCAGCGGCCTTGGCAACATATTTGATGTACGTATTCCATTTAAGATCAGGAGTAAAGGTCAAGCCCAGAAGCTTGTCAAAACTTGAGGCCTCCCCAAGACGAGAGCCATTCATTTTAATTGATTCCAGATGGGGATCAGAACGTTGATGATGTAAAGATAGAAGCTTGGTTTTAGATGCGTTAAAAGTAACCAGCCACTCCTTTCCCCATTGTACTACGTGCTCAAGATCAGAGGAGAGAGAATCGGAGAGAACTCGGTCGTTTACTGTCTTAGATGTGCTACCATAGATGGTAGTGTCGTCAGCAAAAATGTCTACGAATGATGTAAGGATGTGATTTGGAAGATCATTAATGTAGATCAGGAAAAGAGCTGGGCCCAGGATGGACCCCTGAGGGACTCCAGCATTTATACTGTGAGCTTCTGATTTCTGCCCATCAACTACTACTCTTATGAACCTATCAGAGAGAAATGATTTACTAATTGAGAAGACATTTCCAGCTATACCATAGCTGGAGAATTTGTGAAGTAAACTTTTATGCCATACCCTATCAAAGGCCTTTGATATGTCAAGAGCAATTGCCCTAGAAAGGTTGCATCTGTCGAGAGATTCACTAATCCTATGAGATATAACTGTAAGCACATCTGCTGTAGATCTAGCAGAACGGAAACCATATTGTGTGTCACTAAGAAGGTTATTTTTGCTGAGATGGTTGATTACTTCTCTATTTAACACAGATTCCAGCAACTTACTCATGACGCACAGGAGACTTATTGGCCTGTACTGAGAAGGGGATGAATGATCACATGAATTCTTAAATACAAGGCATACTGATGAGATTTTCCAGGGTGATGGGAAGCAATTTTCCTTAAGACAACATTTAAACAGTTTTGTAAGTATGGGTGCTAGTTCTGGTTGAAGTTTTTTGAGTACTATAATTGGAATACCGCCAGGGCCGGTTGCTTTACTGGAATCAAGGTTTTTGATTAGCTTGGCAACATCACATACAGATATTTGTATATCACATAGTGTGTTTTCTGATACAGGAGGAAATATTGGGGGTTGGCGGCCTTGGTCGCAAAGGGTAGAATTCTGCCAGATGGTTTCCCAGGTTGCTCATACCATTCCAGAAGCTAGAACACGTCGAGTGCTCGAGGATGAATTTGGAGATGTGCCAAGAAGATGAGTCAAAGTTTTTCAAAAGACTGATTACATAGGATGAAACCTGGGTCCATCACTATGATTCAGAGATCAAAGCCCAATCAATGCAGTCGAAGCACTTGGACTCACCACGCCCAAAGAAGGCAATGTAGAGAAAGACTAATAACTGTGCCAAGTTTCGTTGCTCTACTGCTATGGGAAGTGGGTCAGGGATATTACTTATTGCACACCCCTCGTATATGCGTATATATATGCATATATATACATATATATGTATATATATGTATATTTCGATGTAACATATATATATATATATATAGATGTTACACAGAAATATACATATACACATAACAAACCATATATATATATATATATATATGTGTGTGTGTGTATTCACGACAGTCTAATAATAAAACCTACACATTAAACTACGTATGTATATCAATACTAACCTATATATATATATATATATGTACATATATATATATACATATATATATACATACATACATACATACATACATACCCACATATATATGTACTTATATATGTGTATGCTGAGAAAAAGAAAAGATGCAATATACAAATTAAAATTAATATAGGAATGGGCAAATTTATGATTACAGTCTTCACAGATGATTGTTGTCTCAAGAATTATGTATTGTATTAATTATCCTCTCGTGTGTTCTCAGGTGACTTTGAAAGTCTTCAGTTGACTTACAGGGACGATGACATATATGATACACCAATTTCAATGTCTTAACGGGGTTGATTGGATGCAGATGAGGAATATTGTTTTAGTTTACTTCAGTCGAAGTTCTTAGAAGTCAAGTAGCCCACTATCTGAAATTAACACTTGAACTCTATATGAGATACATATATATTCGAATGTTCAATTAAAGTTTTTTTTATCTCTCAAACACTGAGTTAGTAAAGAAATTGAGAACATTTACTCCTCCCAATTAGCCATTTCCATATGTTGTAATATATCTTCCTCTTTGGTCTATTGGTCTTACTGGATTCCAGGACAAGAATTCATCTACTGTTGTGAAGTATCCAGCTTTGTGCTACTACTTGGGGTAATATCACTTGGAGACGGTGTACCATTCTCCGGAAAAGCTAATGTAAGATAGCCATAGTGAAGAAGTCTTATTTGGGCAACGAATACTGTATGGTTTTGAATATTTGGTCTGGGTTTACTTCTAGGAAAAAGTATCTTCACGCCAGGTTGTTCTACCAAAACTCTGTACCGAGAGACCTCAGACACTCTGGATAATGTCTAGTAAGTATTCACCTTCTCTCCAAATTCTATTGTCTTTGTGCACAACGATGTGCCGTCTCAGTCTAGATGTAGAGCTGCATACCTAACTGCATATTACACACACTGTGCTATAAGGTTGCTGTGGAACATTGAATGACGATGGTCTGTTATTGTAAGACTTCAGATGGTTCACATACCCTGCCTTTCAAAGGAGAATGCGACCTCACAGATTCAATTTGCATGGTTGCCTGGTAAAAATTCCAGATCTCCCATAAGAAGTTCCATTTTCAGCTTTGCATGCGCCATCCTCTGTAGAGAACCACAGCCATTTTGTACCAATTTCCGCCAAGCGTCACGATCAACCGTAGTTTCTTCTCAGATGTCGTTATCAGTATTTGTATCCTTCAGAATGCTTTTTAGAGTATCCTTGCCGCGTTTTCTAGGCTTATGTTGTGGACGCTTACAACTCGCAAGTTCTCCATAGAAGAGTCCCTTCGCGAGACGATCATCACCCATACGTACAATGTGACTTGCCCAGCGCAATTGCGGTGGTAACCATGGTTTCAAGGCTTAGGCACCCTGTTTTTACTAGTACCTCTTTGTCCGGTATGATATTCAAATTAAGATGGAAATGTTCTAGAACCTTAATGCATATCTAGTGGTTCGTTCATGTTTCTGCTACATATAGAAGCACTGTGACAACACACGCGATATACACATCCACCTTAGTCTTAATGGTGAGTCTATGATCACTCAAATCCTTTTCACCAGTTTCCTAAAGGCGACAGAAACCTTTTGAATGCGGGCGTATATCTCGGTATCCAAGGTGCGATCCCGCCATCCCTGGATAATACGCTTCCAAAGGACAAGGTTATTCATACATGTATACATACATGTAGGTGATTATGTAAATTTATATATATATATATATATATATATATATATACATGTATAAACATATATATATATATATATATATATATATATATATATATATATATATATATATACGTTATTTGTTTTACGTCAGCATTTATATAACACTACACATTTATGAACATGTTCCGGTAAGCCAGTTACAGGTAACTAGTGATCTCTTCAGGCAATATTTCTTATAAAAAAGTTCATATGAAATTATAAGTTTCAGCAGAAGGATAATCAGAAGCCTGCGTCACGTGATATTAAAAGTAATATAAGTTAACGGTATTTAATATATTTATGAAAACAAAGATAAAAGAAAAAGAAATAGGAAAATATAAGAAATGATATCAATAATATCAATAATAAAAATAATTATAATAGTCGTCATAATAAAGTCATAATTATAAAATAAAAAAACTGTAAAATTTAAAATCATACGTCGATAAAATATCTAAGACAAAAGAAAATTCGAAATATATCTTAATATCCTGGTGAGTGGAAGTAAGAAATGTCATTGTTTTGCAGAAAGGAAATGTATTCAGACAGTATCTAGAATAGATCTAAGTAAAAATATAGGCCAATATCAAAATCATCTCGTATGTACATTGACATCAAGTTAATAGTTTTGCTAACTAAAATTTTTGTGTAAAGATTATAATTTTATATTTTATTTACTCGTGACAACAAACGAATTAAATATATATGAATAAAAACAATTATATATAATCATTATAATAATAAATATAATAAAAATGATAATAATAATGATAATAATCATAATAATAATTATTATAACAAAAAGCAATAACACATATAATAATAATCATATTAATAATGATAATAATGATGAAAATTACAGTAATATTATTGATAATAATGATGATAGTAACAATGATTAACATTTAAAAAAAATATTTAAAAATGATACATTAACACCTATTATAGAACATAAATTGGAGACCTTTCATTCCGCAAATATTTATTACTACAAATTCTATATTAGTTTAAGTTCATGCATTAATATATGAAAATGACAATTTAAAATATACATGATAAGTATGAGAAATTTATATTATTAGTAGCTAAGAAATATAAAGCAATTAGCATTAAAAATTTATGTTAAAGCACTGTAATTTTAATTTAAGGCTTAAATTTTAGTCTTACTTTTTTTTATACAGTGATCACCACTTATCAAGACCCGGAAGCCACTCAGGGATAAGGGTTATTGCAAGTACATTACGTTAGTGTGGAGATTTGATGAAGTGTTTACTTAAGGGGGCGGTTCATTAGGAATTTTTAACGTTGGACTTGAAGAAATCCAAGTTGTAGTCCGGTGGGAAGCAGGCAGACGGAACAGAGTTCCACAGGCGTGCAGTTCTAAGAAAGAAGCTTTGTTCATGGAATCCACGTTTTGATTTAGGCACATATATAGAGTGGGGGAAATTTTTCACAGTGGATTCAGCTAGACGGGTGTTTTTCGTGAAAGATTGGCGAGGGGGGACCAGAGATTGGAGTTCAGACGAGCACCTGCCATGGAAATAACGATAAAACTTTCTTGATTATTGGTTAAAAAACTAAGATACATCTTCAACTATTCTTTTTTCTATCACATTATCACTAAGGTCTCGTTTATTATCAACTAACATGGGTTCCCGGCATTGCCCGGGTGTTTATTGGGGGGGGGCGGAATAAAGCAGGCTCGAACTCGTGACGTGAAGCCGAACTAGGCCGATAGGCATTAGTCGCGGCTCTCATGTAATGACTGAATGTGTGAAGGTAGGATTGACAAGAAATTCTAAAAGATAAACAAAAATGACCGAAAAATGGTCTGAAATGACTTAAATAAATAAAAAGTAAATGACTTAGAACGACATAAATGCTTAAAATATAACTGGAATCATTCAAAAACAACTTGAATGATATTGAGAATGACTTTAATGGGTTTGAGACTGACAGTTTGTAAAGTGGGTGATCATTTTACATTAAATTTATACAGAAAAGTGATCCCCGCTTTATATCACAATAAGTACAGCATGTAGAGGGTTAAGATACTACACTTTGATCTTGGCCAAAAGGCCAAGAAAAGCTTGTGGGTATTTATTTGCTCCCCCACCGAGCAAATTAGTCACAAGGCCGATTATTCAAGCGAGGGGTGAAGGGGAAATGGGGACCAACTCCCCGGGGAGTAGGGGAGCTGGATAGTGACAATTGGTATGAAGGGTTGCCCCTACATTGACCAGGGTCTTATACGTGGAGTTGCCCTCACATCTGTTCTTTGCTTGCAGTATCCGCTGGACAGATACTACACTTTGATCTTGGCCAAAAAGCCAAGAAAAGCGGTATTTATTTGCTCCCCACCGAGCAAATTAGGCACAAGTCCAATTTTTAATGTGAGGAGTGAAGAGGAAATGTGGACCAACTCCCCGGGGAGTGGGGAAGCTGGATAGTGAAAATTGGTATGAAGGGTTGCTCCTACATTGACCAAGGTCTTATATGTGAGGTTGCCCCCACATATAGTCTTTGCTTGTAGTATCTGCCGGAACAGATACAACACTTTGATCTTGGCCAAAAGGCACGAAAAGGGTATTTATTTGCTCACCCACCGAGCAAATTAGGCACAAGGCCGATTTTTAATGTGAGGAGTGAAGGGGAAAAGTGGGACCAACTCCCCGGGGAGTAAGGGAGCTGGATAGTGACAATTGGTGTGAAGGGTTGCCCCTACATTTACCAAAGTCTTATATGTGGTGCTGCCCCGATATCTGGTCTTTGCTTGTAGTATCTGCCGGACAGATACTACACTTTTATCTTGGCCAAAAAGCCGAGAAAAGCGGTATTTATTTGCTCACCGAGCAAATTAGGCAAAAGGCCGGTTGTTAATGTGGAGGTGAAGGGGAAATGGGGACCAACTCCCTGGGGAGTAGAGGAGCTCGATAATGACAATTGGGTGAAGGGTTGCGCCTACATTGACCAAGGTCTTATATGTGGGTTTGCCCCCACATCTTGTCTTTGCTTGTCGTATCTACCGGACAGATACTACACTTTTATCTTGGCCAAAAGTCCAAGAAAGGGTATTTGTTTGCTCCACCAACTAGCAAATTAGACACAAGGCCAATTTTTAATTTGAGGGGTGAAGGGGAAATGTGGACGAACTCCCCGGGGAGTAGGGGAGCTGTGTAGTGACAATTGGTATGAAGGGATTTCCCTACCTTGACCAAGGTCTTATATTTGGGGTTGGTATTTATTTGCTCCTCCACCGAGCAAATTAGGCACAAGGCCGATTTTTAATGTGAGGAGTGAAATGGAAACTGGGGACCAGCTCCCCAGGAAGTGGGGGAGTTGGATAGTGACCATTTATTGAAGGGTTGCCCCTACATTGACCAAGGTCTTATATGTGGGGTTGCCCCCACATATGGTTTTTGTTTGCAGTATCTGCTGGACAGATACTACACTTTTATCTGAGCCAAAAGGCCAAGAAAAGAGGGTATTTATTTGCTCCCCCACCGAGCAAATTAGGCACAAGCCCGATTTTTAATGTGAGGAGTGAAGGGGAAATGTGGACCAACTTCCTGGGGAGTAGGGGAGCTGGATAGTGACAATTGATATGAAGGGTTGCCCCTACATTAACCAAGGTCTTATCTGTGGGGTCGCCCCCACATAGGGTCTTTGCTTGCAGTATTTGACGGAACAGATACAACACTTTGATCCTGGCCCGAAGGCCTGGTATTTATTTTCTCCCCCACCGAGAAAATTAGGCACAAGGCCAATTTTTAGTGTGAGAATTGAAGGGGAAATGGGGATCAACTCCCCGGGGAGTAGGGGAGTTTGATAGTGACAATTGGTATGAAGCGTTGCCGCTACATTGACCAAAGTCTTATCTGTGGGGTCGTCCCCACATAAGGTCTTTGCTTGCAGCATCTGACGGAACAGATGCTACACTTTGATCTCGGCCCGAAGGCCTAGAAAAGCTTAAAAAGCTAAGAACAGCATCTATTAACAACAGAGCTTTGATCTTAACCAAAAAGACCAAGCACAAAATTTTTACGGACAGACCGACAGACCGACAGACCGACCGACCGACGCGACTAAAAAGAAAGTTAAAGAAACCCTGCGTTGAAATTTATGGATGTCAGGTTTTGCTGCAGACCAGTTTCTGCTTCCCCATGATGTTAGGGAATACCAGCCCCACACCAAAGGGGGAGCTCTCCAAAATGAATAGCAATTGTTTCATATGAAGGGTCTCCCCAACCTTTATCAAAGCTAATTGCGTTTCTGGAAGTCCCGGCCGGAAAGCCAACACAGCCGTTATTTATTTGCTTTCCCACACAGCAAATAAGACACAAGGCCGTTTTTAATGTAGGTGAGGGCGAACCAGCTCCCCTGAGGGGAACTGGATATTGACAATTGGTATTTTCCCTCACATTGACCAAAAATGATTGCTACAAGGACAATGGTTTGATATGTGGGGCTGCCCCCAGATATAACTTTTAGTGCAGCATCTGGAGAACAGAAACTACACTTTGAGATATTAATTTTTTTTTTCATAAGAAATAATACAAATGGGAAAATGAACAAAATTTGAGGCACCAGGCCAACTCAAGAAACGGGTGGGGGGTTGAGGTTGGTTGTTCCATCTGCTTTAAACTTTAAAAAGATTTCTCCCTCAGCCAGTATCTTTTATCGTGTTTACCCTTTTTAATGTGTTTGTGTGTGTGTGTGTGGGTGGGTCGTTCTTAAACCCAATTTTAAAACATTTATTATTTGTACAGAAAATACAAAAAAAAAGATAACAATATTAATAAGATTTCATTTGTGTCATAGGTGTGGGGGGAAAAATAAAATAAAAAAAGTGATTAGTAAGACTCGCCCTACCCCGTCTGAAATGCTCCAGGATCCAGAGTTTTGCGGGCAGCATCTAAATGGAGGGGGTGTCCTAGACTGGGGAGAAAAGAAAAAATGGTTAGGGAGGGGTCGGGAATGTTAGTGTTAGATTTGATTGTGTCTCCAAGATGGGTAGAATTTCGAGGAGGGGGGGGCAAAAAAAAATGATGGTTTTTGGAGGGTTTTGGAGGCTTTCTAATCAGACGAAAAAGGATTTATTCAGCTGGCTGAGAGGTTAGAAAAAGGTAAGACTAGAAAGGGGCGGGGGTCCGACGAACCCCCGGATCCGAGCGTTTCGGACATAGGGGGGAACACCTAATCAAATTTGGTCCTTCTTCGTACACAGACTTGCTACACGTATTCATTTTCTTTTAAAAGCCGCACGATGCAGCCTTCTTCTATCGCATCTGATCTTCACTCGTAGTTGGTTTTTAAAAAAAGCGATCAGATCCTGATCACAAAAAAGACAGCACCCCAGCCATCTTGCGGTCTCAATGTCCAAATCATCAATTTCGCCACAGCTAGGATTGCAATGCTTTCCCAGTCCCATGCGGCCTCACGTTTTCCACTACGTTTGATACGGTAATTGGGCGAGGATGCTTGGCGTCGATGCGAACCATCACCTCGCCAATATACGACCAGTACCGGCGGAATTCGCGGCAATCGAAAAAAGCGTGATTAATTGTTTCTGGGACCGTCGTCACACAACGGGGACAGGCAGGCGACTCCAAAAAACCGAAACTGCATTGTATATTGCCGAGGGGAAGCGAATTTTGGGCCAATCGCCAGGTCAGAGAGAACTCTGAATTGTTTAGATGACTCTAACCTGGCGCCCAACTCCACGCGGAGCAGATCTCACTCTGCTGCCAACCCGAACGCGCGCATAACGAGTCGTCGGCAGCCCTTCCCCAATAGATCCCTGTGGAGTTCCCTACGGGTTGCAGTCACAAAGTCGCTGGACCTTGGTAGTTTTTTTAGCGCGACTCGGTACTCTTTCAGGAAGGCTGAGTCTCCCCACAGCCTGCGACAACATTCGACAGAGGGATCGAGAATGAAATCTGAAAAGGCGGCAGTAATACCGGAGTGCCATGGTTGGTGCTTTTGAAGGTAGTGGCTTAGGAAAGCCAGCCTCGTGACGTCTCGATGACACTTCAGGTCTGCCATTCCCAAGCCTCCCTCACAAGGACGTTGAATACTGTTGTGGTTGCAAGGTTGAACAATAATTAGTAAGGAAATACAATGAATACGCAAACAACAAGATAACGCAATAATAAGTGTATTAAAGAAAAGGTATATTTACAATATGTACAAATGACGGTGTCGAGTCAGAGAGTCTTGGTGGGAGGACATGTACGCTCTTCGGCGTCACTTCCGGTGGCATTTGAGTAAGACACACCAAGGCCAACCTAGGCTTGCCATTTATAGTGTTATGTTATTCGCATATGCAAATAAGTGGTTGCCACCACAACACCTCCTCCCAAGATTTGAAGTCACACAGATTTCAATATCTTTTTCTTTTTGGGTTTACCATTAATGGTTCATTCACTTTTCTTTTCCTACCTGATCTTCGGGTTTCAGGTGCATTTTGAGGCGGTTCCAAATTAAAAGATTCGTATATGATATCTATGGTGTCCTCCTCTTCGACTGTTGTCGTATCATCATCATCTTGGATATGCCGTTTTTTTTTATCTGATTTAGGTGCCTTTTATGTATATTCTGTGGACCTTTAATCATGTATGTACAATCACCAATGCGTTTATCCACTACTCCACATTCCCGGTTAGATGTGTTATTTCTGTAGCACTTAAAATATACTCGATTTCCCGAGTTATATTTCTTTCTTCTCGTGTGTGTAGTGTTTCGGATAATTGCCTGCCTTGGCAATAGTTTGTCAAACGCTGATTTTACCTTTCTGGCAAACATTAGATCAGCTGGTGATATGTTTGATGGTGTACTAGGATGTGGTGTAATCCTATATACTTGCAAGAATTGTTGCAAAGCTTTTTCTGTTGGTGTTCCAATGGATTTCTTTAACGCTCGTTTTAGCGTGTCCACGAACCTTTCCGCGAGGCCGTTCGACCTTGGATGATACGGCGGAGTCGTGATGTGCTTCACTCGGAACGTGTCGCAAAATTCCTTAAACTCTGCGGATGTGAACTGCGTTCCGTTGTCAGTGACCAGTGTGTCTGGTACACCGAATCTTGCAAATAACTCGTGTAGGAACCCTATTGAGTTGTTCGCTGTTGGATTCCTGCAACGCATTACCTCCGGCCATTTTGTGAAACTATCCACTACAATTAAATAATAGTTTTCATCTACTGGACCAGCGAAGTCCATGTGGATTCTCGACCATGGTTGGTCGGTTTTCGGCCAAGGTTTCTGTACTATAGGTGGAGATTTTGCCGCTAACTGGCATCCTTTACATTTATCAATTGTTGTCGCTATGTCAGTGTCCATGTTACGCCAGTACACGTAGCTTCTCATTAACGACTTCATTCGATTTATCCCCGGATGTCCTGTGTGGAAATCTCTTAACATCCTATTCTGCAATGTTTTGGGTATTACCACTCTCTCGCTGTAGAGTAACACATCGTCACACATGGAGAAAACTTCCTGCACATTTGTGTCCGTTATAATTTTCTCTTTTATGTCCTTTATATATTCATCTTTCTTGGCTTCCCTTTTAATGTCCGACAAAGTTACGGGTAGTTCCTTAATGATGTTTGCTACCATATTTTTTACTTCAACATTCGTCCGAATTGCTGCAATGACTGATTCTTCCAGATTGTGTTTCTGTGGTATCAGTCTTGACAGTCCACCCGCATGGCAAATCTTTTTTGATGCTAGATGTTGTAGCTGGAAATCGTAATTAAGTAGTATTGTACCCCAACGCAGCAATCTATTTTCGGTGTATACCGGCAATCCTTTTTTTGATCCATAGATCGTGACTAACGGTTTATGGTCGGTTTCAAGTATGAATTGTCTACCATATAAATATCGGTGAAATTTAGTCACGGCAAAGATTATGCTCAACGCTTCTTTTTCGATTTGTGAATATGCCCTTTCGGCTGGTATCAGCGTTCTCGAAGCGTGCGCTATTGGTTTTCTAGACCCACCCGGCATAATATGTTGAATGCATGCTCCTAAGCCGTAGGAGCTAGCGTCACTAGCGACGACTATTTTTAAGTTTGTGTCAAAGTGCGTTAAGAATAATTCGGATGTTAGTGCGCTCTTTATCTTGTCAAAAGCGGTTTGGCATTCTTGCGTCCAGTTCCACGGTGTATCCTTTTTAAGCAGATTATTTAAGGGGGCTAGCAAGTTATGCATTCCTTCAATAAAAGATTGGTAATAATTTGCGAGTCCTAAGAAACTCTGCAAGGTTGTTACATTATCGGGTGCTGGCATATTTTTTATTGCCGCAGATCTGTCTGGGTCTGGACGTCGTCCATGTTTGTTTATTATTTGTCCAAGATACTTAATCTCGCTCATACAAAAGTCACATTTACTTTCTTTTACTTTAAAGCCGAATTCTTGTATTCGAGTAAATACTTGTTTCAAATGTTCCTTATGTTCTTCTAGGGATTTGCTCCTGACAACAATGTCGTCCAGGTATGCACATGCGCACTCAATACCACTTAGCATGGTGTCCATCGCTTGCTGAAAGATGGCAGGCGCTACTTTGATGCAAAAAGGCAATCGGTTGTATTTGTATAATCCCTTATGCGTATTGATGCATAGTATTTTTGAGCAATTCTCCTCGACCGGTATTTGCAAATACGCGTCGCTCAAGTCTATCTTGGAGAAGATATTACCCCCATTCCACTTCGTGAATATTTCCTCTGGGCTGGGTAGGGGGTAATGGTGATCTTTTAATAGGGAGTTGACCCCGGTCGAAAAATCTGCGCACACTCTAACTTCGTCATTCTTTTTCTTTACGTATAAGGTGGGGGCTGCCCACTCGTTGTGTTCTATTTTTGATAGAATTCCCATCTGTTCCAATCTATTTAATTCTTTATCAATCTTTTCCAACCCAGCGAACGGAACATTTCGTTTTTTTCTAAAAATTGGGCTGGCGTTTTCTTTAAGTTCAAACGAGGCCTTGAATTTATTGCAGCGACCTAAGTTAGTCGTGAATGCCTCAGGAAATAATTCTTTTAAATCGTCTTTTATATTTACTGTTGTTGGAGAAGAACATTCTAATTTTTTACAGAATGTATTGATTGGCTTATCCCATAGTCCGAATTTCTCAATTAAATCTATTCCAAACAGATTTTCACTATTTTTTAGTACGAATATTTTTAATTTCTTCGAAATCCCTTTCAATTTTATCGGGAGGACAACTTCTCCTTCAAATTTTATACCACCACCAGTTACCGTCCGGGCTGCTTTACTAGTTTTCATCATGGCCGATTTTCCCAACTTTTTCCACGTATTCAGGTTTATTATAGAAACATCGGAGCCGGAGTCGAGTTGTAACTTTATTGATGTTTTAAATATTTCCACTTTTACGTATTTTCGCCGATCTTTGTCTAATTTTGTATTTGATTTTGTTTGCTGTACTCTCTTTCTGGTGTAATCTTTATATCTGCAGCAATCTCTTGTGTCCCACCTTCTTACAAATGTAGCATTTTTTCTTCTTATAAGGACAATCTGATTCCCAATGCTTTTCTGCACATCTCTTACAGTTATATCTAGGAAAAGGCTTGTTATATTGTGTACTATATTTATGGTTATTATCTTTGGAATATCCCGTTCCATTGCTTTTCTTTGTAAAGTTCTTGGTTGGTGCGTATGGTTTTCTAACTTTTCTTACATATGCTACTCCGGATTCTTCTATATTTTTTTTAATCCTTTTTTAGTGTAATGGCCCTTTCACAATCCTCTGCTAGTTTCTGGAGGGTTAAATCTTGCTCAGATTCCAGCTTAGACAACACTCGTCTGCGTATTTCTGCATTTTTCGTGGAAACTAACCCTTGAGCGAAGATTAGACATTTAAAATCTTCTACCGTTAGTTCTGCAAGCTTAAAATTATCGCAGTTTTTATTGACAACTGATGCGTATGTCAAATAATATTGGTTGTCTATCTTTCTTAGATTCATGCACAGCCATCTTTTATGAAAAAGAGATATATTCGGATTAAATAATTCTTTTAGTAATTTTACAGCTTCCATGAACTCTAATTCCGCAGTTTTCTTAGGTAATATGTAATCTACGAATTTGCTGTGTTCTGATGTACCCAATTTTCTGAGTAAGAGGCTCACTTTCTGACTATTTGGCCAATTTTTACAGTCCAGTTGAAAAACATCCTCGTATCTTGTGTAGCATGCTTCAAAATTCTTCTCTTCCTCAGGCACATAATGAAATGTGTCCATGCTATTAAAAATAGTTGTATGGGAGAAATTAACACTATCGACATTTTCTCGATTACTCTTTAGTAGTTCCAGTGTTTTAGCAAAACGTTCCTCTTGTCTTTCTTCATATTCCAATTGTAGTTTCTTATGCCTTTCTTCCTGTTCCAATTGCAGTTTTTTCTGCTTTAATTGTGCCATTTTCTGCTTTTCTTCTTATTCCTGCTGCCATTTCAATAATCTGTCCTCTCTCTTTTCCTCGCGGTCAACCTGTGCCTGTATTTGTGTTTGCAAAAGCTCGTTTTGTGTAGCTTGTCTGCGTTCATCCGGCTCAGCCTGTGCTTGTAAAAATTGCATGAACATTTTTGATAAGTCTTCCATGTTTTTTTTTTTTTTTCTTTTTTAGTGTGTAGTTAAAAAAATATTGTACCGTGTACCATATACACCGGTTTGGGTTACAACAAAAAAGCACATTGCTGTAAGCTCCTGTTTTCAATAATAATATCGCTGCTTGCAATAATATATTCTTTTTGCGAGTCACGCTGCAAAAAAAAAAAAATAAAACAGGTTTATCTGGAATCACGAAATGGAATTTTTCCGTTTTTAGGCACATACTAATAAGTAACTCTTTCCACAAAATAAAAGTTTGGGCTTTTTTTTAATCGAGTCACAATTGAATAATTGTATGCAGTACATTTAGTTCTTTGAGTTTTTTTTCTCTAGTATTTTAGTAATTAAAATACCTCTTAAATTGAGATTACCTTTTTTTCCGTGACGTTTTACTGTATTATCCGTTATTCAGTGACAACTTCAAGAAAAAAATCCTTTCCTTGAATTTTAGTTTTAGCTGTGGTATTTCCTTTTAGTACCGACGTCAACCAAAACATTAATTAAAAAGTCCTTTAGTTGTTGTTTTGTTTACGGAGAACAGTAATTAGAATCCACTGGTGAACTTTTTTCGTAGGTTTCCTTGCTTTTCGTAATACGGGTCTGACCTGTCGTTTTTGCGACAGAACAAAGTTCGCTTTTCGTTTGAAAGTTGGTCCTTTAGTAAGATTTGTCGTGTAGCGACAAACAAAAATTCACTTTTACATTCGTTTGCAAGTCAGATTCCCAGAAAACGGCGTAAATTGTCGCTTTTGCCACGTTAGAGTTTTTTTTTCACTTGAGTTGAAACTTCTCTTTAGCGTAAAATCCGTTTGCTCGTCAACACTTTGCATTCCTTAAAAAAAAAATGGCCAACTTTTGCGTTGTACTTTTTTTTTTTTTTTTAAATAGCTCTTCGTCAAACTGTTATATTTGACGCTTCATATCTCGTCGCCAACTGTTGTGGTTGCAAGGTTGAACAATAATTAGTAAGGAAATACAATGAAGACGCAAACAACAAGATAACGCAATAATAAGTGTATTAAAGAAAAGGTATATTTACAATATGTACAAATGACGGTGTCGAGTCAGAGAGTCTTGGTGGGAGGACATGTACGCTCTTCGGCGTCACTTCCGGTGGCATTTGAGTAAGACACACCAAGGCCAACCTAGGCTTGCCATTTATAGTGTTATGTTATTCGCATATGCAAATAAGTGGTTGCCACCACAACAAATACTAACCTGTCTGCTCACCCTGTGTCTTCCTTTGTCCCAAAGGAGCGAGGACAAGAGTTCGACAAGAGCTTTTAGTGCAGGCGGGGGAAGTACAGCCAGTCGGTAAAGGATGAGAAGGAAGACGTATGTACGATTCCTTCGTACCGGGCGAGCGCCTCCTACACGATCTCGATGTCTCTGAAGCTCGACACAAAGACCGCGAGCCAGAATCATTCTGCACGTGGCCGAGTTTGCCTCCCCACGTCTATGCTTGCGGAGCATTAGCTCCAAAGCTAGGACGTAAAGCAAGGGCGACAGCGGACAATCGTTACGAACTGATCGAGAGATAACAAAGAGTTCTAAGCGTTTTCTATTGACTTGCACGACAACCGTGAGCTGTCGATACATCACGGAGATCCACTTGCAGAAGTCCGGTTTTAAACCGGCGGCCTCTAAAATAGGTGCCAGGAAACGATGGTCGACCCTATCTTTGACTTTGGAATGATCTAATTTGATCAGTCCAAATTAATCCTCCCCCGTAGTCCGATTAGATTCTGCTACAGCTGCTTCTTCGTCCTGGCTTATCTAGTGCAAGGCGCTGGGCATACTTTACGGAGAAGCTTCTAATCTTAGCCTTAAGAGCTAACCATCACTTACTCCCGGTAACCGCTCCCATTAGTGCCTTTTGAAATAATTCTATTAACTTATCTCGGAAGTCTTGTGTCTCCAGAGGGGAGGTGTTTAATTTCCAGTATCCCGCTTAGGCCTATTTCGTAGCTTCAGCCGGGCCATAACTAGTTTATGGTCCGCCTGACCCAACGAAATGAACATGGGACAAGATAAGAAATCTACTTCGCCTATTCTAATTAGTATCTTGTCCAAATAGGTATTCGTATCGGAGGAAATGCTATTGGTCCACGTCCATTTTCTGTCCCTGATGCTCGACCTGAAACCTGTCAATCAACCACATCATCATATAAACCAGGCTGGGTTCGAACCTCTCCGAACTTCTTGTTTCGCCTCCTACCTTATCTATCTCACGGTCTAAGATGGAGTTTCAAAACCTCATTAGAACCACTCGCCTCCGACAATCTGTGAACGCATCAAGCTGACCGAAGAAGGAGACGCTCTCGCAAGCAGTCAAAATACAGAATATTTCACGGCAACATTGGCCATGACCAGCCTGCTTACCGTATCCCTATAAACAACTTTTACCGTCGCAGATAGAATACGTTTCACTAGGTAGGAGACCGCCCTCCGTCTGTGTGCTTCCATATATCGAGAAGACATCGAAGCCTCGGGCCAGCATTTGACAGGCCACAGAAGAAACGAAATGCGCTTCCTGCATCACAGCAATATCCACTCCCAGGAACAAGAGGTCATGCCGGAGGCGAGCCACCCGACCTGATGATCTCAAGCCTCTTGCATTCAAATTGGCCAAATTTAAAGACATGGTACCTACCTTAACATGTGTCGTATCCGGCTCCGAAGTTCGTTTGGGGTAAGACGCCGACGTTGTACGCGATGCTCAAGAAGGTCAGTTTTTTCAGGTTCTGACCTTCTCTCACAATGCCACGGACGTCCAGGGGAAAAGTCAGTTTCATCGCTCTATAAAGAGACGGATGGTCCAACATTGGGACTCCTCCTTCCTTTACATAGCTTAGAAAGTTCTTCCAGCAAAGGATTATTCTTTTTTATGAGTTCCATTCCCAGAACGGCCCCTTCGGTTGCCTCCAGAAATGCCCACAAGTTATTCTTGCAAGCCTCTGAAGTTCTGACGAAAGTTATTAGCAAAGTGGTGTCCAGGAAATTATAAGGGTCGTAAACATCTTTTCCCTCTATCTGTTAGCAATCTAGCAAGTATTTAAAAGTCTTTCTCTGCCGAGGTTAAAGTTCCGTTGCCACAGATAGAGGGTCTACATGACATAGTTCCTAAGGGGGGATGGTTTTTGCTTTGGTTGGTCTGCGAGAGGAAGAGAGCTCTCTCCTTCTCCCGGATCCATTCATTTCATTTTCTTTTTTTTGGGGGGGGGGGAGGGCTAGATTTGCATTGGGGTGGGGTGGGTGTTGGTGTGATGTCTGGTGTTGCTGCGATGTCGATTGTTGGTGCAGTGTTTGGTGTTGATGTGGTTGGTAAGGTGTTTAGTTTTGTTGCTAGGTCAGGTGTTGGTGCGGTGGTTGGTGTGATATTTGGTGTTGATGCGGTGTCTAGTTTAGAGGTGAGGGTGCGTTTTGTTGTTTGAGGTGGTGCATGCTCACAGGGAGTGGGATCCACCTTTTCTTCCCTTTCCATATGTTTAATCTTTTCCTTTTTCCTCTTTTTTTCCTCGAATAAACCGGGGAGCAGGGGGGTTGCGTTTTCCCTCTCGCTCGCTGGTAGATTCATCCTCTGTTTGGCTGCGGCAGTTAACAGTGCCAGCTGTGCGGTCTTCGTCCCTCCACTATTGTTATGGAGAGGCAAGGTGCGAATGAACTCTTGTCCGGGCCGACAAAAATGTTACCCGGGAATTGTGATGATCTGGTCCTATGACGCAAATCGTTTTATAAGTGAGGCCGTTTTATGGAGCAATGTGCGAATGAACTCATGTCCGGACCGACAAAAATGTAACCCGGGAATTGTGATGACCTGGACATGACGTAATTTCGTCGTGTGTCAGACCAAAAGCAAACGCCGGGCTGGTCAAAATATGGATCAATAACGTCAATTGATTTATGGGTTTCCAGGCCGAGGAAGTCCATAAAAGTGAGATGGTAAACAAAACAAGAAGAGACGGAGAAAGAGACACATACGACGAGGAACTGCCTGTCACGTCGCAACCCACACCTCTTCACCACCTCCTTCACCGCCGCATTGTGTGTATATGAATGTTTTCTAAATAAACCAAGTCTTTTTATAACAAAGTGTCTCGTTATTCATTGATAAATGAATCAGCTGTCATTTCAATCACTAAACGATTTCCAACAAAAATACGTAACACTATAACGGACAGTGTTCCTGCCTCGCACCTCAACGTCGCTGGTATTTGGTTTAAGCAAGCTCTATTGAGGCGCATCTGGAGTCTGGAGTAACTTCTGTAGATATATTTAGCGGGGATCTTCAGCCAATGCTGTCCCTGTAAATTGCAGTAAGGCCTCTTTTCTTAGTGTCCGAAGTTACGAAGGACACTATACTTTCTCTACAGTGGTTGGAAGGGGGTTTATAATGCTCCCTTCCGTGAGGTCCTTGTAGGTCGACTCGAACAGGTCCTGATACTTTTGTGGGATAGTTGGGTTTGTGGTCCCCATGCTGCATCTTCCTTGCTGATAGTGGGAGTCCAGGACACTGTCGTCTGGCTTACCTGCTGTTGCTGACCGGGGGTGGTTGGTTTGCTCAGGAACACGAAGGCTAGCCACTTGGTGTGCGGTGTTGCCAATTTGCCGGTCCCTGTGACCCGGGTTTCTCCTTTCTTTTTCCTGGGAAGGGACTGTGAAATCCTGGATTCCACATGCTGTGGTCCACCATTTACAGGTTCATTACCATCCTGACTGTCTGTCTCTCCCCTTTTGGGGAGGTTTTCGGTTTGGTGTCCTCTTTGGGAGCGCCGGCTGTTTGTTGTTTATCGGCTCTCGGATCCCCAAAGAACACCTTGATTGCCTCGATGGTGACGTCAATGAGATCTTTTGCTCTCTTGGAGACGTCACCATTTTCCACGTTTTCCACTGTTTGAGAGTTGTCCATGGGGAGCCAAGGGGAGAATCCTTCGTGGATAGGGAGATTTTGTGGCGCTACGGATTTCTCCCTTTCTGGTGCTGCTTCCTCTTTTGGTGAGCAGGCGCAGCGGCTTTGGAATTTTGTTCCCGTGGTCCTCTTTTGGGAAGTCTTCTTCTAGGTAAGCAGGTGGTGATGGTGTGTTCATTTGTGCTGACATGCACATTTCGGTTTGGTGCATAAAACGTGTATCCGACCTGGGGACGTTGATTAAATTGTAGCGTTTGGGAGGGGGGAAGAAAAGATGAGATAAAGAGGGGGAGTGAAAAAGTTTGGCTGCCCCGCCCTTTCGAAGCTGGGATAGCAGCTTAGATCCCCCCTCCCCGAGGGGAAGAGCAGAGAAGGAAGACGCGGTGGGTGCTAGCGGATCAGAGTGCTGCTAAGCAATTTAGGCAAGGCTTTAGAAATTTCTGTTCCGAGAGTGGGCAGAAACGAAAAAATGTAGTATAAATTCCAAAACTCAAAAAGTGAAGAGAAAAAGATTCCCGTATTATCAGTTCGATCCCCTGTTAGAGGGAGAGCTGTGAAGCGACTTAATGTGTGCTGAGCAGGTCAGAGTGCTGTTAAGTAAATTAAGTGGTGAGAGATTAGACGATCTCTGCCTCGAGGGGAGCAGAGACAAAGAAAAAGGATGCAAAAAACAAAACTTGATTTCCAATTATTAATGTCAGTCCCAAAAGTCCAGACTCCCTAAAAAGAGATCGGTTTTTGGCTCCTGGCTACCAGACACAATTGGGTCGGTCCTGAGGTCCTTACTCCCCAAAAAGGGAGGTCGGTCCAAAGTGAAAAAGTGAAAAAGGTTAGTAACAAAGCCTTGAACTTAGTCCAAGACTAAGTTGCTGGACACTCCAAAATCAAAATAAAGTATACTGAGGGAAGAGATACTACACTGATCCAGGGCGAAGAAAGGCAGGCGGCCTACTTTGCTCCGATTAATTTCGCTGTTATAAGAAAAAGACGAACAAACACGTGAAAGAATGGAATACAGGGATGTTTATAAAAGTCGATCACAATAAATGTAGAGATGACGTCCGTTCGCAAATCGTAGATATCTTAATCTAGGAAGTATAAGGAAAGTTCTAAAAAATAGTAACGTAGTCGAGAGCCCCTCACCCGAAAAAAAGACTTTCGCGGACATACAAAAACGCGTACGGCCATTTTACCGTGTATATATATATATATATATATATATATATATTTAAAGGTGGTTAGAGCAGCAGTCTAAAGAGCAGAGTGTATTTTAATGTTATAGTAAAATCACTAATTTAATTAAAATACAAGAAAGAAAACGTGCTCGTTGTACTGCAGATATATAATAAGCTCGATAGAGCTACTTTAATATTTAGTAAGATAATTGATAATGTATAATTCAAATTAAAATAAAAATTAAAAATCGGTTTCATAAGAAGGAACACAACAAAGCCAATAAATTGTACGATCGTTTTGGAAACGATGCTTTTATTAAGATATACATTAAGTCATGGACAATAATTTTAACATATAGTTTTTTTTTAAACAAAGTTTCCTCATCAGCAAAACTATTGGGTATTTTTTTTAAAATAAAAGACACCATAAATAAACCTAGCATTTTTTAAGTAATGCTGATGTATCTGGAAAATATTAAAATATAAAGGAAACTAGTTAGTTATTGATGTTGATAAACAGAGTAAGATAAGTTGAAAATAAAAATTAGAATAAAATTATAAAGCTGAATTTAGTTTAAATATAAGGTGATAATAAGATGTTTTTAAGAAAATTTAACATATATATATATATATATATATATATATATATATATATATATATATATATATATATATACCTTCTAATGGTTCGCCTTTTGAAAATCGCAATTATCATCAAAGCATTCATTTGGATGTTGAATGTAGCTTATAAATGCTTGAAATGAATTGTCAAAGTGAACGCCAATGGAATATTTTTACGGCTAGAATACGTTAGTAACGCATAATTTAAATTATATAATAGATTTTTAAAAATAAAGGGAGATAATCGTATTTTGCTAGGAAAATGATCAAAGGGAGATAATCATCCTTTATGCTGCTTTATATAATATAAAAGGATCTTATTGAAAGTAATTAAATAAAATTAATAATATTTTAATCATTTATTTATTCATTGAACTTAATAAAATAGTAACATGCAAAGGTTAAATTTAAATATATATTTAAATAATATATAAAATAATGGTAGATAAACTAATAATAATAATGATAATAATAATGATCCAAATGTTGTTAATAAAGTTATTATATTATAAATTCTAAGATAGATTATTAATAAGAAACATGACTTATGGTGGTTTATATGTGTTAAATCTAAACCAATGTTTATGAATGCATGGAGAGAAAAGCTCGTCTTTTGAATTTAGGAGAGTGGTTTTATTTTTGATTAGACTCTTATTGAAAGTAATATAATAATATATTGAATGTTTATTTATTGAACGTAATAAAATAGTAACATGTAAAGTTTAAATTTAAATATATATTTAAATAAGATATAAAATAATGGTAAATATATTAGATAAACTATAATAATAATAATAATAATAATAATAATCCAAATTTTATTAATAAAGTTATAAAATTATAAATTATAAGATAGATTATTAAAAAGAAACATTTTTAATGACTTATGGTGGTTTATATTTCGTATATCTAAACTAACATTTATGAATGAATGGAGAGAAAAGCTCATCTTTTGAATTTAGGAGAGTTGGTTTTATTCTTTATATCATCATATTTTAAAATCTTAAGGGGTTCATATCTACAAAGTGCACATAATCGGCCCACAACATATGTACTTTATATGATCCTATTATTTCCCATTTCAAATTGAAGGGAATATTCTTATCATTGAGTCGCACAATATATTTAGATAGAATGGTTTGGTTCACCGGGGAAAGATTTTAAAAAGAGTGTTTGTGGGTTGAAATCCTATGTTTAATAAGTCCAGATGTGGAACCGAAGTAGATTACATTTTGTTTAATGTATTTGTTGTCAGATAGATTAGGGGCGGCATTGGTATGTAATGGGTTAGTTTGTATTTGATTGGTAGATTTTAAATAAATTTTAACCTATTATTATCGTAATTATTACTATTTTTACTATTATATGTATGATTATTATTATTTTTGTTGTTGTTATTATTATAATTTTTTCGTTATATTTTGCAACAGTGATTGTATCTAACCAAACTGTGTTTTTTAAATATTAAAAAGTAAAAAAAATATTGCCATATGAAAAAATACTTTTTTCGATATCGTTACTTTCCGTTCCGATTTCAGCCGAGGCTACTTATCGGAAATACTTTCGGTTTATATTGAATCTGCCTTCATTTATCGATTATTCAGTGACATTTCATATCGATAAGTATACCATTAATCCTGTTTTGTTTGCTTTCATAGAAAAAATTGCATTAATTTGTTTTTTTCCTTCTTGCATTTTCTTAACGCGTTCCTCCCTGGCATAACAAAATAATAACAATAAAAAACTACTTTGTTGTTTAAATACTTGCAAAAACAAAATACACTTTTTCTAAACTATAAAAAATACTTTAACAAGAAAGTTGCTGGTTAATTTTTACAACTTGCTCCAGCAAATAAACACCTTAGCCAGCCCATGTTAAAAATGGCTTTCGGATTAAACACCTGTCCAAATCTCGAAAGTCATTCTTAACATGGGAAGGTTGGGGGATTATTCCGAAAGCCGTTTTTAACATAGGGATGTTGATGTGTTTATAATACGCTGGGGCAAGTCGTAACATTAACGATATTGCAATTATTTATTGCAAAAATTGCTTAAAATTGATTTATTTGACAAAAAAATTGACATTTTCTACAAACATTTAATAAGAAATACAAATGGACGGTAGGTTTTTGTTTTTTTTGTGTTTTTTCTGTTGATGTTTAGTTTCTGCATTTAAAATTTTACTTTATAATTTCTTTCAGATAGCTTTGTTATTATTACATCGCCAACGCTAGGCTTTATCCGGCTGTTGATATTATACACCGGTGAAAGCCGAACGATGAGAAAATAATTAAACAACACTTAAAATTTTACCCATTGTGGATTTATTCAATCATTCCTAATGGTACCGTGTTGTTATTATTATTAAAATAGTATTTTCGCGTTTTCAAGTTTTACAAAATCTTTTTATTTATTAAATTGTTAGGTGAAAGTACAGATAACCCGGTCGGTTTCTAATGTGTGGAAAATCTAGGTCCCAAAAAAGCGTATTCTGGATAGTAACAAAATAAAGATTTCCTCAGTCTCGAAGTATTTCTCCTGATCGAATGATCGACGAAAAAACGGTGAAGTGTAGTTCACCCTCTGTTTCTCTCCCCCTCTCTGTCTTCCTCTCTTAATATCCCTCTCCATCCATCTCTCCTTCTCTCTCTGTATCACCCTCTCCATCTCATTTTTGGAAACGCAGTAATATTGTTTGCAGGAGATTTCAGGCAAATGTTACTTACATTCCTCAATCAACACCAGCAGATAAAATAAATGCTTGCCTCAAATACTTTACTTTTTGGTGCCATTTGAAGACATTAAACTTAACTCAAAATATGCGTTTCCAGTTGCAGACTACTCGATCCGCACAGAAATTTGTGTATCACTTGTGGGAAATTGTTTTGTTTTTTTTACACAGTGGTCACCACTTATCAAGGCCCGGAAGCCACTCAGGGATAAGGGTTATTGCAAGTACAGTACGTTAGTGTGGAGATTTGATGAAGTGTTTACTTAAGGGGGCGGTTCATTAAGAATTTGTTAACGTTGGACTTGAAGACATCCAAGTTGTAGTCAGGTGAAAAGCAGGCAGACGGAACAGAGTTCCACAGGCGTGCAGTTCTAAGAAAGAAGCTTTGTTCATGGAATCCACGTTTTGATTTAGGCACAGATAAAGAGAGGGGGAAATTTTTGACAGTGGCTTCAGCTAGAAGGGTGTTTTTCGTGAAAGATTGGCGAGGGGAGACCAGAGATTGGAGTTCAGACGAGCACCTGCCATGGAAATAACGATAAAACAAGGATAGGCTCGCAACGTCTCTTCTGTGGGAGAGAGGTTGCAGGGTAGCGAAAAGGGCATCCCCCACTAAGCCCGAAGTCTATTTTGTACTCTGTCAAGACAGGATAGGCTGTTTTTAGCAGCTCCTGCCCAGATATGGCAGCAGTATTCCATCCTTGGACGTACTTGGCTTTTATATAGATAGAGAATTGCATCAGTAGTGAGATATCTCCTGGAGCGGTAGAAGGACCCCACCATCTTTCCAGCGACTTTGGCAACAGACTTGATGTACGTCTTCCATTTCAGATCAGGAGTAAAGGTCAAACCCAGAAGCTTGTCAAAACACGGGGCCTCTCCCAGACGAGAGCCATCCATCCCAATTGATGCCAGATGGGGATCAGAGCCTTGATGATGTAAGGATAGGAGTTTGGTTTTAGATGCATTAAAGGTAACCAGCCACGTCTTCCCCCACTGAACCACTCGTTCGAAATCAGAGGAGAGAGTATCAGAGAGAACTTTGTCATTTACAGTCTTTGATGTGTTGCCGTAGATAGTCGTGTCATCAGCATAGATGTCAACGAATGATTTAAGTATGTGTTTAGGAAGGTCATTGATGTAGATCAGGAAGAGAGTTGGGCCCAGGATTGATCCCTGAGTGACTCCAGCATTAATACTGCAGGTATTGGATGGGTATGGAAAAGTGTCGGCTTAAGGTTTATAAGTTTTTTTCAGATATTCAAATTAATTATATGAATTCCACTGAACGAGCTATTCTTGCAGCTCAATACAAAGACATCCATGAACTTTACGCTATTATTCAACGTAAAATTCCAAGTGAGGTAATCAAATATAAATCCATCGACGCTGTTATGGAAGCAGATAAAGTGGTTAATTATCCAACATCTTGATTTGTCAGGGATGCCACCGCATGGACTGCAATTGAAAATTGGCATACTAATTATCATGTTGTGAAATATAAATCAATCCAAGCTTTGCAATGGCACATGGCTTGCAGTAAAAAAAATAAACAAATAATATCTTAGAAAAAACAATCTTAACAGGAACTTTCACAGGTGAATATATCTTCATTCCACGCATTCCTATAATTCCACCGGATACCCCATTACACTTTAGGAAACTGCACTTTCCAATTTTCGTGTTATTTGCAATAACAATCAACAAATTAGGGGAACAATCTTTATAATTGTGTAATGCACAGCTATACACTGACTATTTTTTCACCTGAACAATTTATGTTACATTGTTCAAGAGTAACCTAGCTAAAAAATCCCTATATCAGCCAAGAAAATGGAACAACAAAAACTGTGTACCCATACGAAATGGGAAATTAAACCTATAAGAAATATGCATTCCTCATTTTGGAACTTTTTCCATTGCGCGAATTTATAGTATATATATATATATATATATATATATATATATATATATATATATATATATATATATATATATATATATATATGTATGACCCGACCTTGGTCGAGGGTGTATTTAATGTAATTTTTATGCTTATGAAGTGTAAGATGAAATAAATATGTAAAAATATAAATTTCGAAAAAAACCCTCACTCGAAATTTATGAGAAGATTAAATGAGAAAAGAGATGATTTTAAATAAGTGTTCGTAAATGCATAAGTAATGGATAAGCAATGTGGTTTTATTGCTGTTATGAGGAGTGTTTTGTTTTGATTAGTTAGTCAAAGAAAAAATAATTCTTGATAAGTTAATGAATTTGTATTTACATAAATGTTATTTAAAGTCTTAGTCAAATTCAAGTTAATAAAAAATGGAAGAACTATTTTTTCCAATCAACAGAACAACACTACGTCGTCACAAAAATAGAAAGAAAGAAAAACACGCTGTCATGGTCGTGTGTGCGTGTATGTCTGTGTGCATACGCTGTGAAATGTTTAGTAGTAGTAGTAGGACGAACAATTCCATAAAATAAATAGCGGTGTCATCGTCGGTCTGGCTCATCACTAAGCAACGAACTAGAAAAATGGCCGGTCATTTTCATTTGCATAGTACAATAATATATAGCGAATATCTGTTGCCGATACTTGTTGGAAACATTTCGATGCACAGGTTTTTATAATTGCTATTTCAGTATACAATATTTGCACAAACTTTTATAGAGACAGCAAAAATATTCTAGTAGTACGCAAGTTTTCTTTTATCTATAGAGGTTTCACGACTTTTGCGTCTATTATACAGAGTTTCCATAACTTTGCCTGTAGATTACTGTAGTTCGACTTCGTATACTTTCAATAGAAACAGATTCCACAATTTTATCTCCTACTATATAGAGGTTCCAAAAGATATATAAAAAATAATACAGGTTTCACAATTTTTAATATACACAGTTTACTATTTTTTCAAGTTTCACAGAAGTTCCATTATTATTTCTTACCAATATATTCTCCTAGTATACATAAGTTACATAACTTTCCTATCAGTCTACAGAGATAACACATATTTTCTGGGTATATAAAAGTTTTCTCACTTATTTATAAAAATAAAAACGCCCCATAACTATCCTTCGCGTATACAGAGGTGCTAAAAGTTGTCTTCTAAGTATTCAGATTTCATAATTCATTCATATTCACGCACGTTCCGTAACTTCTTTCTCAGCATACGTATATCAAACTGATACACAGACAGACACATGAATATGTAATAATACACCAAAATAAAACACCGAAATAGCACTGTCGACATAAAAGGACAACAATGCTTTTTCATGTCTTAAAAATAATGAAATAAAAACATTTTTGATACGAGTGTAATTGAATCAAACAATAAGAAATTGATTACATTCTTTTTATACGCTGTTCATATTGTCACATGATTAAAGCTCTATAAAAACGGAAGTAACAACAAAAAAGAAACTAAAAATGCTCTTCCATTGTTTGTGTGATAATGAGTCATTGTTTCAGAACAAACAAGTTGGCAGCCATTTTTGTTTTTAACTTAATACTTTCGTCTATCTGTTTTCTAACAGTAATTAGTTTTATCCTCCAAATTGTAGTTCTCATTTCAGCCAAAATATTTTTAAGTATATAATTCTTGTTCTTTCATGTTTTACAAATTGTCAATTTCTCTTTTTATTTGCTTTTCATCACTTATATTGGTCTTCCTTTTCTTTCTTTTTACTTTATTTTTTATTGCGTGCTTTTAAAAAATATTTACTCTGTCTTGCTTCTCTTTCGTTTGCTCACCGTTTCTTTCATTCTTCTTAGTCTCTGATTTTCCTTATTCAATTTTGGCTTTTTTTTGCCTTGGCTTTTTTTATTCCATCCATTCTTTACACTTTTTTATCTTTTTTCTTTCAGTCTATTTTTCATCTGTTTTTGTCTCTTTCATGGTTTTCCATGCATTGTCCTGAAATCTTTCTTTCTTTCTCTTTTTGCTTTTTATAATTTCCCTCTTTCATCCTTTTTCTACCGTAGTTAGTCTTTCTTACTAGTTTTGTTTTTTCTTTATTTGTTTTACATCTTTCTTTTTGTTTTTTTTGGCTACTTCTGTTTTCGTTCTTTTTTGTTTTTCTGGGGGTTTCCTCTGTTTCATATTATTGATAATATGTTTTTATTTCTTCCTTATTTTTAGTATACATTGTCCATACTTTAATGTTTATTTCTTCTAATTCTATTTCATTTGTATTCTTTCTTCTGTGTTTTATAGTTCTTTCCATCTTTCATTTTCAACGTTCGATAACACTTTCTTTTATTCGGTGTTATATAACACTTTCTTTTATTCGGTGTTATATATAATCAGTTTTTTCGGCTGCTGTTTGTTTTGATATCATTCCGTTTTGTCAGATATTTATGTCCCTTTTTTACAGCTTTTCTTCATCCTTTTCATCAACGCATTTCGTTGTCATTATCCCAAAATCCTTATTATTTTTTCAAAGAAACATTTTTAAAAACGTATTTTGGAGGGACAAAAAAACGTACACATCAAATGATTGAAGCGTTTTCCAACACAATTAACACCCCACTACCGCCAGTTGTCGGTCGCGTCTTCTCAATTCCTTTAATTATTTCCTCGACTTTTAGGCATTTTGTTTCTGTTATGTTATTGTTGTTGCCATCGTAATTAATGATAGACAATTGATATTTAATGAATATGATAATGCATTTAATTAAATCATTGAATGCATTTAATTATGATTATTGTGACATATAAAGAAGAGTCGGTGGTGGAATGGTATCAGATACTTGTAAGCGATTATTTTTATGGACCATTTTCACTGTTAGCGGAAGGATAAATGGCGATTTAATGAAAGCGGAATTTATTAATATGGAAAAAGGAGAAAGAATGCACTTTTGCTTTTAAATGAATTGACAAAATGAGGATAAAATAAGAAAAAAGGAACTAGGAGAAGACGAAAAACAAGAGTAGGTGGGAAAATAAACGGCTAAAATGGCAAATATAGAATATAAGAGGAAAAAAACAGCGAAAGGTAAGACGAAAAAGACAAATGCTGAAAAATATAAAGAACGAGGTATAAAGAAACAAATACCAACAAAGACAAATCAAATGAAGATAATGAAATTCGAAGAAACAATAGAAGAATGTAGACGAAAAGCTTGTGAATTTGTTAAGATAGAGATTGATAATTTCATTATTTGGATTATTCGTACTATTGTTCTCTCCTTGAGCGTAATTTTTATAAAGTTTCGGTCGATGTAAGCGCCGATCTTATCTAGGTATATGTTGTAGAACTTGGGAACCTTTCTGTTGAATTTGGGAATCTGTACGGAATTTATAACGGAGCTCTTTATTCAATTCACAGACTTAGCATGTCCTTGTTCCACCACTCATAATCTGATACAAGTCTTAAATAATTCGTTATTGTATACTTAGTTTAATCCGCATTGTAAATTTAATATCTAGCCTCAAGAAGAATGCAACTTTGAACTGAATTTTACTTAGTACTGCATCGAGGCTACCGAAAAACAATGCCTGTTAAGTAAAAAATGACGTCACACAATGTAGGCACGATCTGTAAAAAAGTCAGGCTGTCGATAATAAATGCCAGCTTTTTGTAAAAAAGCATTAACACATTTAAAAGCAGGAGAAAAGTACACAATTCGATTTATACTGAAAGTTAACTTTACTCAATATAAGCAGAATATAATCAAATACTGATAGAATTGAATTATGAATTTATGGAACAAACAAAGAAAAAATTAACGCAAACGATGAATAATTTGTAAGGTGAAAACGAGAGAGGAATCATTTAAGCAGTAACAACAAAGGAAAAATATAAATAATAAACATGGAACAAATCAAATTCAAACACATATTTAAATACAAACAAACAATCTAAGTTACTACTGCAGAAATATTTCTTTTTAAATCAAACTAATCATATCGATGATTTAGCTAGATGTAATGTTTCTTGAATTATTTAGATGAAGATTGATAATTTTTATTATTCGGACTAATGCCAAACATTCAACTAAATTGTACTATTTCGAGTATTCTGACTGTTCCCATCTTGCACGTTTATCTCACAACAGTTTGGGCGAGGAAATCTCCGACTTTCATCGGGTACACATTCCCAAGTTCAACGAGATACACCTGATAAAGGCCAGAGGTTACATCGACTAAAACATTGTGAGATAATCACACAAGATTAGAAAATTGGTCAGAATGCTAAAAATAATATAATTTAGTTTATGTTTGACATTTTCGGTATCTTATTAATTTATTCTTATAAATAATATCATTTTCTTTACCACAAAACTTTTAAAAAGAGAATATGAAGAGCTCCAAATAATAACTATTTCTGTAGTGTGACCATCATCACATGAGGCAACATGAAAAATAATATTGGAATCTACCAAAACATTCAATGTTATATACATGGCTAGTTGTCTTTGTTTTAGGGAATGAAAAAAAGGAATAATATTTTACCAATTTATTAGTAGATATATAATTGTACAAAACAAAAATTTTCTTATATCATTAGGATATAACAGAGAAAATTTTTTTATGCTCTGAATGTAGCTGTTTATTTCGAGTATTTCTTCCACAACGTCTCCTTTAGATATTAAATTCTTGCAACTATTGCATTTCAGTTTTCTAAAAAACTCTATAACAGCAACACTCTGCCAAGTATAAAATAACAGGAATTACTTCTTTGAATTGATTAAAATCATCCTCTGTTGCATCTATGTAAAATTTGTAAGCATCCAACTGTTGCATCTTTGCGATTTCACCCAGTTCGCGTCTTGTAAATTCCACAAATCAATAGTTTGCCCCTTTTTTTTCGTTCGCTTATTCTTCATTTCCCCTTTTTTATTTTTCTATCACGCTCGCTGTTTGTTTTTTCCAATTAAAAAAAAAGTTTTAACATTTAAACAGGGTTATATATGCCATTTTTTCGTGCGCTTATTCTTTATTTTCCCTATTATTATTGTTTTGATTTGCCTCCCACCTCATCACACCCGGGCAACGTACCCCACGCTAGTATATATATATATATATATATATATATATATATATATATATATATGTGTGTGTGTGTGTGTGTGTGTGTGTGTGTGAGGTGTACATAATGAGTCTCTTTATCTTGTTAACGTGTCGTCTGTTTTCTGATTCTGTTTAGCGTTGTGATATATAGAGTGTGTCGCCTTATGATTAAACTATTCTTCTACTGTGGATGTGTGTATAATAGATATCTGTATGTGCCGTCATACTAAACAGTTTATAGACAGAAGGAAGGATATCTTTAACATTTGTGCTGGAGAAAGAACGACATACCTTGAATCATAACTATTTTAGGCTGTTTCGACGTACACCTGTAATGTAGCCACGTCTCTCACCAAAAATTCAAACAACCAACATGTTTCATATTTATATTTATTGAGTTATTAGTTCCGAGGTAGCGCACCATTTTCTTCTTCACAACTGCATATGTTTATTTATCCAATCCAATACTCACATGGTTATCTCTATTTCACAACTCTCAGTTACAGACTGTGTAATCTAACTCTCTATTTTATATGTCTAATCTAAGACACTTCATTTTCTGATGTCACTCTCTATATAGCAACAAAACACATCACTTGTTGTTTTTCCAAAATGTATTTTGTTTATCAATTTTCTTTGTCCTAAATTCCTAAAACAACCCGATGCATTATTAGTGACAAACATAACTATTAGAATGATATTTCATCCATAAAGTAACATTCTTGGAAAATATTTAATGAAAATATTTAAACTGTAAATATTCATTTCGCTTTGATAACATTTTTCTGATATTTTAATTTTACAAATAATAATCGGCCATTATAATATTCATCATAATAATCGACTATTTTACTTTCCGGTGTTTTCCGGTAGACTAACAACATATCACCGCTTCCCTTTTATTTTTAAAAAATGTGTGACATATTTTTCTCTACACCGATCCTATTTATTGTTAACACGATCCTTAAATATTCCAAAGACCACGGCGAAGAAAAAGGTCAGAATCCTCCTTATGATTTTTGCGTTGGTCAATGTTTACTCGCTGACCACTCCTATTGTCACTTCAACCGAATTTTCTTTCGGTTTCATCACACTTATATTTGGGTGTAAGTTATTCTACCTATGACCCCAATCAGCTATTTATTTCCAGCCATCCTTTTACAGAACAGAGGCCCATCCTTTGGCTCTTATCAATCCAATGCCTCTCTCGTCTATTGGTTTCTCTGACTCTCTTTCCCATGAGTGCGCTTACCATTAGATTCCTTGTATTCTAGCCATTCATCTCATCAATCATTTTCATCCATTTATACAGACTACGTTTGGGGATAAAACAGAAATCCCCTACCTACAATATTCTATTAGCCAGCTTACAAGATAACTTTTATTGTCTAACAAAATAACACATCTCATGTGGTACCTAGTTATACTATATTTTTCTCTTAGGACCATATGTCACACATTACTTTTTATTTTTCTTAATATTTCGCTGATTCTTTCCTTATTTTCCTAATCAGTTTGCCCATGTAAGACAACAAAACAGATATACAAACATACAATTAAATATCAATTTCCAGTAAACATTACATAATTACATAAAAACTGAAGAGAAAATTTGCACATGATGCCAGGACATATAGAGCCACGAAGTTATATTTATCCCGTTTTTACAAAAACCAATCAAACAAAAAAGCTTAAAAGTTCAATTTATTCGCTTGTCTAATAAACAGAAAAAAAATCACAATTATACAAAACTCAGACGCAAATCTCTTGTCCCGGACATCTCCACTGTGCCAAAAACAAAAACAACAACAAAAACATTTATTTTTACGTTTTGTAAGCAGGATTTTGATTCACAAATACAAATTAGCTATTGTCAACTCGTTTATGATTTCGCGCAATGATTTGACAGCTCAAACATCACATTTCAAAACAATTTCTAGATCGATACAATTTCCATTTCCATTTTGTTACACAAACCAAACCTGTATATTTCTTTCTTTTTTCTGTCTTATTTTGTCTGCGTATGTGTGACATTGTTGTCTGTTTTGTTTTTATTTTGCGTAACGCGTTTATAAAATGACCTTTCTTTTTCTCGTTCTAAACAGTCAACCTCTATTATTTTATATATATTATTTTCCGCGTGTGTTTGTTTAATTTCTTTTTTTTATGTCTTTCTTATCACTTTACATGAGTAAATACATTATGTGTGTGTTTCTTATATTTTTTTTCTTTTCTTCGTAACTAGTTTAACATATATTTTGCTTCTTTTTTTCTTAATTTTCGTAAGAGATCAGCATTTGCAGTTTAACTGATTTTTTTTTCAATATCATTTTCTCTTTTTTTGACATAATTTCTTAATTTATTTTTTACGAGCCTCCGTGATTCTCAGTTCATTAAGTTTTTTCTTTACTTTTCTCATGTAATTCTAAATTTTATGGACCCTTGTCTTCTTAGGTTGTGCGTGATATCAGGTTCGAATCATGTCATCGACGCGAATTGATCATAGCAACCAAATTGAACAATGTTATGTAGACGGGTGTATAACGAGTATACATATGTGCGAACACCAAACACTTTAAGCACCTTAGAAATGAAGTTTCCTTTTGGGAACTGGAAAAGATAATACAGAGGATCGGCAGTGTGATCTACATAATCAAGCCAAACACGGAAACGTAAAACGAAAGATCAAGATGCTTTGTCTCAAGAAGTAGGGGCGATTAAAACTGTCTACGATACATTTGATATTGCCCCTACCTAAAACACACCAGAACCACAACGTTCTGACAGAAAAAAATGCTTATGGTGTACCTGATGAGAAAGAAATACTGATAAATATTTGGGAATACTCAGCTTGGTAGGGAATGCTGTGGGAGAATTGCCTATGAATGAACTGATCCATCTATAATATAAATCTCACCTGTCTGTTGACTTTTATGTATGTATGGATAAATGTATGTATGTATGTATGTATGTATTATGTGTTTTCACGGCTTGAAGGCCGTGGAAAGAAAACGGAGATCCCGAAGTGGACGCAAATTAAATAGGGACGTAAGTCTATGGCAGAAGCGGGAAAGAGGCCTAGCGGCAGTCAACTGTATTCTGCAACATGGAGAAATGATGCCAGGAGGACAATGTGTCTAATTATTGTATAATCCTGAAATAATTTCTACAGAAAATGTAATGCAAAGTATTTAATAAAATAATTTATATTAACTCGTGTAAGACTTAGGGTCAAGAACTTTATTGGTTATGTTTAACAAATTTTGAAAAATTTATGAGTAGGATTTCTCATATATAACAATGTATTATAGATACATAAACAAGAAAAAAAGAGAAAGAAAATTAACTAGAATAAGATTATTTTATTCTATTTTCGAGAGTGGAGAAGAGGCTTTACTGAAAAACCCCGCTGATCGGATACAACTCTCATAAATAAATAAATTATCAACAGTAAATAAAGAAATAAAAGAAAAATCAAAGCCATACACGTCTTATCAAATAGATTAAGCCGCAAGATCAAAGAGTAGCAGTCACAGTTCTGAAAAAAGTTATCACACCAGACGCCAAAATAAAATTTTAAAGAAAACAATATTAAGAGAAATTTTTATTTTTTGATGTCTGCAAGAAGAAATCGGAAATTATTTCTACAAGATTTGACGAAATAATACCTTACTTTCAGATTTCGCTTTTTTAGACTAAAGAATATTTTTTAGCTTCAGAATTACATCGGCAACTGATAGCGTCTCTATTATTTGAGTATTATTCCCATTATCATAAATATTAACATTTAGCGTAAACAAATTAATTTTGGGCTTAAAAAGTATAGCGTCGCATTCCAATAAAATCACTGTATATTAAAATCGTTACTATTATAATTGTTTCGACACCACTTAAAAAGTCTCTCGCTGCCATATGTCCATTTTATCTAGTGGCATTTCTATTTCTTCCGACCCGCCGTCGCATTTACACATCCATTTTCCTCGACCTCGACTTCGTTTCTACACAAGCACGTGTTGCATTTCACCCATTTTTCCCTTCCTCTTCTCGCGCACGCTTTCTAATTTGCATATGCGTGATTTTCTGCTAATGTTGCTAATACTGCTGCTGCAAATCCCTTCGCATGCTGGCCACCCTTCGATGCTACCAATACTTTCCACTCGCTCATATGCACTATGTTAAAATTCTTAAAAGAGCAAACAACAAGAATATATGAATTTAATACAAGTAATCAGAAATTAGCCTTACACCTTATGACATCATTATTTCCGTTTGTCTAATAGCTTATGGGAGTTTCTTGTTACAAGTTTTCTTATGCTTACAATCAGTGGCTTAGTTTAATTTTAGTGACACGCTCTCGTCAGTGAAATCTTACACAAACTGGAAAGGTGTGTGAGCGTTTGTGTGTATGTATGTGTGTGTGCGAAAGAAAGATAGAGAGAGAAAGACAGAGAAAGATAATGAGAGTATTGTGTATTGGGTTTACTGGATTGCATGCAATATAGGCGGAAGAAAATATTTTCGCGCTTTGAATTGATGGAAAAATGTTGATTGAAAATAATGTCAATTGTTTCATATAGTGAAACAATAATAAATAAACGTTTGACATTCAGTGCACCAGTAATTTTATTATTCTGTTTTGTGGTTTTGATAATTTGTATGAGTTCTTGAATAGACTTTACATTTACTAAAAAAAGGATTAATAGTTCATTATACTTTTAGTTAATTTATAAATTGGGGTAGTAACTTGCCAAAGTCTGGAATGGATAGGGGAGTTCATTCTTATGTTTTTTTTTACAATAGCATAAAAGTAACTTTATAGCTGTATGTTGCATTATTAGTTGTAATTGAATTGATACTTTAGGTTGTTGATGTTTTTTAATTTTTTTTTTTACTTCAGTATATTCATCTAAAATGGTTTATAATTTCATGAAATAATGATATTAATTAAGTACCAAATATATGTTGGTTTTATTTTTTAAACAATAATGTTTGCGTTGTTTTGAAGTTCATTAGCAACTTTTTAGAATAGTAAGTTATAGTTTCTTTTTTATAGAACTTGCTTTAAATGGTTTGAACTTTGATAGATCAATAATTATGGAATGTCTGGTGATTTTCTAATGGTTTTCTAATCTGAAAATAGTCATATATATATTATATATATATATATATATATATATATATATATATATATATATATACAAATATATATATTAATAAAATAACGTGTGAAATTTGCCAGCATCATCATTATCTACAGCAGAAGTGTGAGTCTTATAAACAAACTTTTTATTTTTAAAAGAGCCCAAAATCTCCAGGCGTTTTTTATACTGATCAGTTGTATTTTTGTTTTCGTCTGATTCCTACGTTCATTTATTTGTAAAGTTACACAAAAAATTCAACGAGTGACTGTCTCTTCTACAAATTGTTTGTATTGGATTGTTTTTTTTCTTTCTTTTTATGTCAAACTCATTTAATCGTACCCATCACCATCATCGTCATCCTGATCATTGAGGATTTATGACTTTTGGAACGCTTTTTCATGTGTATTTTACATTATGTATATGCGTATGTGTGCCTCTATGTGTATATGTTCGCATATGTATGTTTTCGTACATTTGTATGTATGCATGTATGTGTACATGCATTTGTACATGTATGTGTTTATTTCTATGTGTATGTGGGGTTGAGAGGCCTCCCATAAGCCGTGGCGAAGGCAACCCCTCTAGGAGAAGCAAGTCTCTGATTTAAAAAACATAAAGCGGGAGACCAATAGCCGCATTAAGCTGGTCTGCATTTTGACATGGCTATCTTGCTCTTGCTTGTTGCTGGATATCAATATTTTGAAACGAGAGAGAGAGAGAGAGAGAGAGAGAGAGAGAGAGAGAGAGATTTAGCTGTCGTACAAAGCTAAAACTCTGTAACACTATCTTTGTATAGATATTCCCTGAGGCATTTTTCTATAAAAAATAGTCCTGTGGCGATGGAAAAGTTATGGCGCGTGTAGGCCTCAAATGATGGAAGCATGTAATAATTGACTTGCCATCATTATATCTATGTATGTTTGTATGTATCTATGTATGCATGTGTTTATATATACATATATATGTATGTATGCATATTTATGTGTATATGTATGTATATATTTATTTGTGTATATATGTATGTATATCTATGTGTATGTGTATATATGCGTATATATATGTGTATGTGTATAAATGCATATATGTGTATGTGTATGTATATGTAGGTAAATGTATATGCATGTATATATATATATATATATATATATATATATATATATATATATATATATATATAGCAAAACTGTAAAAACATGAAGAATGTGCTTAATACTATTGCAGAGCAAATATATATTTTTAATTTTATTACCGTTTTATCTGTTTAGTTACACATGTTTCTGTTACCGAATCGTATCAACGATCCAGTAACTTCGTCAGACTTGAACAGAACTTCTGTTACAGTCTGACGAAGTTATTGGATCATTTATACGATTCAGTAACAGCAACATGTGTAACTACACAGATAAAACGGTAATAATATATATATATATATATATATATATATATATATAATTAAATAGAAACAGTTATGTAAAAATACATTTAGGAAGCCTTCCAGCGCAAAGAATAAACACTTTAAAAGAATGTTTATCAATATACATCGGTGAAAACACACCCTTACTAAATTCATCTGTTGTTGTTCAGCGGTGTTTTTTTTTTATAAAACCCAGGAATGCAGTTGGCATGTACAGAAAGGGATATTTGATTAGTTTCCTGTTTTAAAGACGTCGGTGAATTGGAAATTAAATAAAAACCCGTATGTAAAAATGCAGCGTCAATCGCAAAGAATAAACACTTTAAAAGAACTGTTATCAATATATTTCGGCGAAAACACGCCATTATCAAGATTTTTTTTCTCTTGCGCCGCATGCTGGTATTGTTAGCAGGACATGTCCATTTGTTTCTGTTCAAAGGTATTTGTTTATTTATTTATTTTTATAAAGTCCATGAATGCTATTTTTTCTTTTTGATTGTTTTTGCAAGTACTTTTGACTGAGTATTCTAGACGTAGAAACCTTCCTCACTAATATACCAGTTCACGAAACTATTAATATCATCATGGATACATGCTCACAGTAATAACGAAATAAAGAAACTAAAGGATCGTTTTCAAACAAATTCCATACTAGCTTTTATTTATGAATTAAATTCAAACAAGAGTATTCCATTTCTTGACGTTCTTATAGACTCCAGCAAATATGAATTCATTACTTTTCTATATAAAAAGACTATTGCAACCAATTACTGTATCGTAAACTTCAAAACTGAATTTACCTACGGAAACAAGACCGCAGTTATATAAAAAAAAAAAACCTTGTTAATCAAACCAACTTGATCTCCTCAAATAAAAATTATTCTACAGCAAATTAAATAATATCAAACAGGTCTTGATTAAGTACCAATTTCCCAATTTCTTAGTAGATAAACAAATTTAATTTACAATTAGAAACCTAGACCAAACTAATAATAACAAAGTTAATAATCCCCACCCCATCAATATATTCTATCTCAACCAGCTAAACCACAACTTTAAATCAGATGGAAGGGTATTATGAAATATAATACATGGATAGATATCCCCAGTCAATAATAAGATCCGGATTATCATCTACTAAAAGCAATCTACAACTGCTAACCTTATAAAAATGAACAACACTTCCCAGACAACAAAATCAATTATCCTACTCTGCCGCCATTTAACTAAATTTTCAATTTAGCTATTTAATTTTATTTTTTTACTATTTTATGTTTTCCATTTTTCCTTTTCTTCTTCTGTTTACTTTACTCTTCATCCTTTATCCCTTAATTTTATTTCATGTGTTATCCTTGACCTTATCTTTATCTATATTCCTTAATTTTATTTACCTTTTCCCTATTATTATTATTATTATTATTATTATTATTATTATTATTATTATTATTATTATTATTATTATTATTGTTTTTACTATTGTTATTATTATTGTTATTATAATTATTGTCATTGTTATCATTATTATTATTATTATTGTTATTATTGTCATTGTTATTATTATTAATGGTGCATTTTCCCCCTATTATCCCACCACGCCAATCGTCTACCTCCTAAATTTTCTTTTGTCCTTTTATCCACCTCCATAAACTTTGCTACCCTATCCTTATAGCTCTGCCTTATACCCTAACCTCCTCCATGTATTTCTAATAACAAAGAAGCCCTAGAATTATTGCTACATATTATCTAATATATATCGGTATTCGGAAATTTATTATTATAGCATTACAACTACCCACCCAGACCCACCCCATAACTTGCTCCTTTAACTCACTTCCGAATGGCTTGTCCTGCCTTGATAGAGTTCAAAATAGACTTCGTAGCCTTGTAGATGTCCTTTCTCTTCCCTGAAACCTCTATCTCACAGAAGAGATGTTCCGAGTTTGTCTCTGATGTATCGTTATTTTCATGGAAAGTGTTCGACTGAGCTTCAGTCTATGGTCCCCCTCGCCAAACTTTCACAAGAAACACTCGTCTAGCTAAAAACTCTATCAATAATTCCCCCCACTCTTTATCTATGCCTAAACCTAAACGTAGATTCCATGAACAAAGCTTCTTTCTTAGAACTGCACGCCTGTGGAATTGTCTTCCGTTTTTCTGCTTTCCGGCTGACTAAAATATGGTTGTCTTCAAGTCTAACGTAAATAAGTTCTTGATGAGCCGTTCCATATAAGTTAACAAATTTACCGAATTTTCATTACTAATGATTACTTTATAATCCAATTTCTACTGTACACTCTTTAACTCTTATCCTAGAGTGGCCTCTTGGCCTAGATAATGTGGTGATGGCTGTGTAAAAAAATTTCTAATCTATACACTAAATTAATATCAATGATAAAAGACAATAGGGAGTAGGGGTAGGGGAATAGTTTGAAAGGAAGAAGAAAGAAAGAAAAAAGAAAAAAATCTTATCAAAGTTGGCATATGTCATAAGTCTAGACAGGCATGTTTAAACAATCTAGGTCGAGGTTTCAACCGTTCGCATAACAAAGTTAATACATAAAAATGAGAAAAAGAGAAGGCTGACTGGGAAGCCATCAGGGATCTCATCAGAGACGCCCCATGGCGAAATATATTTTCACTTCCTTCTGAACAGTGCGCAAATGAGACCATTAAATGGTTCAAAACGGCAATTGAAGCATATGTTTCCACACGGAAATTTTATAGCAAACTCCACTCTCCACAATCGTTTACTTCTACTTGTGCAGCTGCCATTGCGCAAAGGCAGCATGCGTACTGCATATTTAGCGATATAAGTCCAGTTCAAACAAACAGAAGTATATAGAAGCCAGAAATACACGTAAGAAAGAAATAGAGACAGCTAAGATAGAATTTACTGAAACCACCAAAAACGCATCGAAGCACAGAAATTAGGAACACGCAACTTCTGGAAAATCTACAACAATGTAGTGAATAATGGACAATCAACAATCCCCCCATTATTCAACAATCATGAGGTTGTTTGCTCAGCAACCGAGAAGGCTAACATGATTGCCATTCGGTTTGCCCCCAACTCCACAATGGACTCTGCTAACAACACCCTCCCTGACTTTCCTTTGCGGACAGACGTCACACTAGACGATCTGAATATCATACCTTCTCAGGTGCATGCTATCATAAAAAATCTTGACACTTCAAAAGCATGTGAACCTTATCTCATCCCGGCTGTGCTATTAAAAAAGTGCTCCGTCGAAGTAGCTCCAGTTTTCTCCAAACTTTACAACAAATATATTAATGAATCTTGCTTTCCTGCCTGCTGGAAAACTGCTTCTGTAGTACCAGTTTTCAAGAATTTTAGCGAAAGAACTAACCCAGTAAATTATCGCCTCATTAGCCTCCTCCCACTTTCGTCAAAATATTTGAGTCCATAATTAACCAAGCTCTATTCCATCACCTTACAGATGCTAAACTTCTGACCGCCCAACGGATTTAGGCAAGCCCATTCCACAACAGACATCCTAACTGTAATTTCTGAACGTATATACCATTATCTGGACAAAGCAGGGGGTAGAACGGTAGCTCTAGATATATCTTAGGCTTTTGACAGTGTATGGCATGAAGGTCTTAGGAAAATCAGATCATACGGTATCACTGGAAGAATACTTAACATAATTACACCCTTCTTAGTTAAGAGAAAAATCCAGGTTGTCCTCGACGGTCGTACATCTAAACAATATGATATAAATGCGGGAGTGCCTCAGGGGTATATCCTTGAACCTCTATTGTTCCTAATATTCTTAAATGACCTCCCTGAAAAAATTGTCTGTGAGATGGATATATACGCTCTATAAGAGACACGACAGGAGAACAAATGAACACATATCTAAAGAAATGGCAGAAAGACTAGAGGATGACCTCCAATCTGTAGTGGAATAGGAACAAAAATGGATGGTCACATTCAATGCTGCCAAGACTAAGCTTGTTTCCTTCAATGATTACAAGAAACCTTCTCTACCACCAATAACAATGGAAAAAGACTCTTTATCTGAAAGTACATCATTTAACATCCTCAGCCTAACCTCCACAGGAAACATGAGTTGAACAATTACATTGACAGCATTGCCAGGACCGCCACGAAGAAGGTAGGCTCTCTCTACCGTGCTAGAAAGCTACTAACGCCCGAAAGTATCCCGTATCTCTATAAAGGCACCATTCGCCCATGTATGGAGTATTGTTGTCATATTTGGGCTGGTGGATCAGCTCCTAGACAAGGTTCAAAAGAGAGTCGCTAACCTGATAGGTCCTGAACTGTCATATAATCTTCAGCCTCTGTCCCATCGACGAAATGTAGCATCCCTCTGCTTGTTCTACAAGTACTTTAACGGTGAATGCTCCGACGAACTGCAAGCACTCATACCCCCTCGACGTAAATACCCCCGACGAACCCGATAAGCAGCTAACTCCCACCCCTTCACAGTAGAGATCCCTAGATGTAAGAGAGCCTTCTACTCCAGTAGTTTCTTCCCCAGAACCGCTAGAATTTTGAATTCCGAGTTCCAGCTTCCCCAACTGTACTGACATGCAGAAGTTCAAGTGTAACGTGAAAGGACATCTTGCTGCTCAACTCCCCACATAGTATCCCTGTCATTGTTAGTAGCCCCCTACATCAAAGTGGCAATGTGCCTTGTTTGGGGTGAAAATGTAATAAAAAAATATTTTTAAAAATGTTATAGGAAGGGGGATATGTATCTAACAGCGGGAGGTGGAGGAGGTTGTCTACATGCTTATCTATTGACTTTTTTCAATAATATTCTAAGAGCAGAGAGCGAAAGGACGAAGGGGGAAGAAACAAACAAACAAAAACAACTATCATTGGCTTTCTAATCTATTTTATTGTAATTAAAAGGAAATGTGCATGTCCAATATATAAAGTAAAGTCAAATGTATATAGTGCGTCTTAATAGCAACTTTAATATTAATATTTAATCGAAATTTTAAAGTTAGAGTAATCTGTGAATATATTGACTATGTTTACCAAGATGTAGTAGAATAAAATTATATAATAATAATAATAATAATAATAATAGTTATAATAACAGAAATAATAACAATAATACAATAATAATAATAATAATAATAATAATAATAATAATAATGATGATATAATGACTCTTATGATGATAATCATAACGACAATAATGATAATAATAATATTAATAATAATAATAATAATAATAATAATAATAATAATAATAATAATAATAATAATAATAATAACATAATAAAGATAAGATAAAATAAAAAAAAATAGAATAAAAAAATAAAATAAAACGAATAAATAAAATAATAAATAAGTGAATATATAAATAAAATATAGCAACAGCGAGGTTATAGGGCAACTTAGACACTTTAAAGTTTATAAATATATATTCTTGCACTATAATTAAGATGGATCTAATAATAAGTGTTAAGGCGTATACACACACGCACACACATGCACACACACAAGCACACACGCACACACACACACACACACATATATATTTATATATATCATTATTGGGAAATTAATTAAAGTATTGTCAGTTATTAAATCTTACAAATTTCTGTATTAATAATTATTTATCACAAGTTTTAATCTCATTTTATCCTAAAATGGCTGATTATAGTAAGACTAAAAAAATACTAGGGATTCAGCAATATATTATGGATTATAAGGGTTTTTGAGATCAGACGAAGAAAAATAGGAATTGGTACCCAGTACCAAATATGAAGCATTTTCGAATATTAAGAGCTTTTGTATTTTCAAATATATATATATATATATATATATATATATATATATATATATATATATATATATATATATATATATATAATGGCAAGCAATTTACGAAAGATTAATGCAAGCAACAGTAAACGTAGTCACTAGTTGTGTCTTTGCGCCAGCCTCTCGAACCAAAGTCCTTCTCCACCCTTACTCAAGGCACGCCTCCATGCTGATCTATCTTCGGCTAGCTCAACCCACTCATTCGCATCGATGCCAAGAGCGATCAGATCCCGTTCGGCACGTCTTTAAAGCGCAGCACCGGGAGACCATGGCTTTTTGATCAATTTGCCAGTTCGCTGTAGAGGATATCCTTTGGGAGACGGCCATCAGGAATTCTGCGCAGGTGTCCAAGCCAGCGCGATCGTCTTATCTTGAGTGTCTGGAACAAGGAGCGGCTGCCGGCACGTCTTAGCATCTCTTCGTTGGTGATTCTATCCCATCAATGCCCATGATATGTCGCAAGCATCAGAGATGGTAGGCATTCAGTCTTTTCTCGTGACGAGCATACGTGGTCCAATCTCTGCTCCATACAGTAGGGTACTCAGAACACAGCATTCGTAGATACGGCATTTTGTGCGAGAAGTGAGGTATTTATTGAAATATGCTCTTTCACGTAGTCGGTTGAAAGTAGACGCTGCTCTACCTATGCGCGTTTGTAGCTCCAGTTCAATGGATACTCCCTTGTTGATGTTGGATCAAAGATACGCAAAGTTCTCGACAGTCTCTAGTTCGTGGCAATTGATGGTGATTGGTAATGCGTCACCCTGGTGCATCACAACTGTCTTCTTCACACTGATTTCCAGTGCGAACTCCACACAAGCAGCGCTCCATTTGTCAAGCAGTCGCTGGAGTCCACTTGCGGAGTGCGAGACCAATGCAACATCGTCTGCAAACAGCAGCTCAAGTATTAGGACTTTTCGAATCTTGGTTTTGGCGCGTAGGCGTGCCAAGTTAAAAAGTTCTGCATTAGAGCGAGTATGAAGGAACACACTGTCTTCGTCCTCGTGATTTCCAAAAGCGTGGTACAGAAGAACTGAGAAGATGCCAAACAGTGTGTGAGCCAACACACAACCTTGGTTGACTCCACTACACACGGGAAAGTTGTCAGACATATATATATATATATATATATATATATATATATATATATATATATATATATATATATATATATTGCAAAATTTTGTTGAAAATTCAAAGACTCACGTTTTCTTTTTTATAACCTTCGTTTATTTCCTTGATTTTTCCATTACAGCCGTTTCATTAACGAGTTGGCAATTTTACGGTTTATGTTTCCGTAAAAATATCCTGTCCCCACCAACTTCTTCAGATGTTTATCCATTAGATTTTTACAACAAATGGTATATTTTTAACATGCTGGACATTGTATTCGGATAAAAAGATTTCCACAGCCATGCTTCCTTACTTCCTCCATCTTTTGGTTATATATATATATATATATATATATATATATATATATATATATATATATAGTGGGAAAATTATTTAAGGGAAAAATATATGAACTACTTAAGAATATCAAAATTTTGAATCTTTTATAAAACAAATCTTCACCGGATATATATATAAACAAACATTTGCCGAATTTCTAATTCAACCAGGGGTGTAACGAAATGTAACGAAATGTATTTGCATGTGATTGTTATCTAGTACCTTGGAAGGATTACAAGACGCGTTGGATCTCCATAGTATATGGAATGGTAAGGAGTTCAGATTTAAAGAAATTATCTCGAGCAGAAGCACGTATGGGATTATCGAATGTCTTTTGCCCGATGCCAATTTAATAATTGTGACGCGGTTAACGTTGAACATGCATCGTTGTTTCTCCAGAAAATGAAAAGAAAAGAAAAAACAAATACTCCCCACACGAAAAAAAGTATTTCCGAAAGAATTAAAAAAGGGCTATATGCCGTAGTTTTAAGTAATTGGAAAAAGAAGAAGAAAAATGTATTAACACACACGTGCGCGCACACACACAGACAATGTGGAAAAAGAAAGAATAAATGAAAACACACAGCACAGACACAATAGAAAAGAAAGAAGAATAAGAGATGCTGATGTTTATATAACGCAAATGTATCCTTATCATGGAAATTATTACTAGATTGTTTCAATGGTTGTTTTTGTAACCTGTCACTCAAATTATTTCTGTTGTCAAAAATAAAACTTGAGGAGTCATTTTGCTTAACTTAAACATGACAAAAATGTTTTTATGAAATTACATTTGTTCTTTGTTGAAGTTTTCAGCTTTCGTATTTTGTGCTTTGAGAAAAAGACAAAATTGAATTTGTTCTTTGTTGAAGTTTGCAGCATTCCGTTTTTTGGTGTTCTTGATAAAAACATTACAGAAAAATGTTTTGAGAACTGCAAAGTTAAGAAAGAGTAAAGAAAAATTATTCGTGAACATGAAATTGTGCACAGGGACAAAGAGACATAATTTTATTGATAACTTTTGTTAACTATTGTGTAACAACGCCATGATTTTTTTCTTTCTCTTTTGTAAATTCAATTGTATTGTTTTATGATGCTGCATTCCGTGATGGCGCAGGTGCATGTAAAATACGAATAGAATAAAAAGTATATCAAATATTTTTAATAAGAAAGGGGAGCTCGAATCTGTGGTCCTCTTAACCCGACTTTCACGAAAAATACTCACCTATTTGAAGCTACTATCAATAATTCCCCCACTCGCATAAACATAAACGTAGATTCCATGAACAAAACTTCTTTCTTAGAACTTCACGCGTGTGGAAATCTGTTCCGTTTTTCTGCTTTCTAACTGACTACAATATGATCATCTTCAAGTTAAACGTGAACAAGTTCTTGATGAGCCATACCTCTTAAGTAATCCAATTTAAAAATTTCTACTAAAAACCACATTTTTCCATTGACTACTGCAAACTTATTAACCCTTATCCTCGAGTGGCCACCGGGCCTTGATAAGTGGTGACTCCTTAGTAAAACAGATTACATTATAGCGAAGTTTTAGAACGCAAACTCTCTGGGCAGCGAGTGTGACCACATTTTTGCGGATGAATGTCTATTGGAATGTTGTCGACATATAGGCCAAAATAATTGAGGACGGCGACAGGAAAGTTGACACAACAACGACAAGAGTGGTGCTAGCAACACAGTCTTCTACACTCCACACCGCCATACCCATCACGCAGACATTAGATTGTCAATCTGTCATTAAAAACTTATATGTACAGAAATAAACAACGACATATTTTTATAACCAGCTGCGTGTGTTTTCTATTCCTACCCGACGAGCGCCCAAGTTCAAGAATTTACAATTTTTTAAAAAAATTAAATAGGCAAAATTTAAGATTCAGCCATCATCATCATCATCATCATCATCATCATCATCATCATCATCATCATCATCATCATCATCGTGAAATGTAAGACATACGAAATGATCATTAAAGGAAAATGATCTATAATAATTAACAAAATATATAGTTTAAGATTAAAATGACCACATCGTCAAAATATTCTGCAAATTTTCGAGAAAAGAATCTGAGCATCTCCCACTCCGCTCTCTAAAAATGAAACCACAATTCCCTACTCATTGTCGGACAGTATTACGTTAGCTTCCAGCAATCTATATAATTTGTTTAGTTCTAATTTACTCGTATAAAACTAAGGCGATGCTATATAAATAACGTAAAACCTCGTTTCCTTAACAAAAAATGAATATAAATTTTGTTGGAAGAATCAATGAACGAGGAAATTGAATTCTTTATTAATGTGCGAGCGAACGATACTGGAGGAAATGTTAAGAGAAAATGTCTGTTTATTGCATTTCTGTCTGGTCAGTTGACAATCACTTTCTGATGCTTTCAGTTTGACGTTTTTCGTCCACGTTTACTCTCTTTTTATATTTTATTTTTTGCTTTTTAGTCAGAAAATTCCTACTTCCTGTAGGTCCTTCATCAGTTGTCTTGGAAACTCGGACAGACAAAAAGTAGTTAAAAGCAGAGAAGACAAGCTGTCGGAAATCCAGCCGGGATGAAATCGGACATTTTCTCTTTGATCCTAGGAAACATTACGTCATCGCGTTTCTCATGGTAAATAGACGCTGCTAAATGTATTATTATTATTATTATTATTATTATTATTATTATTATTATTATTATTATTATTCATTTATTTGTTTGTTATTGTTTTACTCACTAGAAACACTCACACGGGTGAGTCTCACTAGCAACAATAGTTCCTTTCTATTCCTTAGAGTTTGACTTACAACAAATCTGCCTAGATTTCTAATATTCTCCCTTTATTTTGATGAGCGTTTTAAAACATTCAACTGTTAGATATCCCTGGAATTTCACTAGCATAGACTTGATTCGACCAGTAGACGATCACACGACGTAAACCTTTATTAGATAAATATACAATAAATACATAATTTGGTGATCCTGTACCAGTCACCTCATACAAGGGTGGGTGTGGAAAAAAAAGAACTTCGGTTACCACGGAAAACACAACGTAGGGTCCATTAAATAAACCACGATAAAAAATATAGACACAACGGGAAAAAGAAGAAACATAGACACATTAACATTATATATATATAGATTTATATTCTAAATCAAGAAGAAATAAGAGAAAAATCAGCTCGATCGACATACAGATAACGAATTGTTGATTTTGAATATGAAAATTGAAAACAGAAGAAAAAAAAATTAATACAGGCAATGTGAAAATAGAAAGAAAGAAAAAAGAACATTACAGTGTAGAAAAAATAACCAGAAGAAATTGAAAAAAAAACCCCAGATATATTGATCGACATACAGATAATAAATTGTTGATTTTGAATATGAAAATTGAAAACACAGAAGAAAGAAAAAATATTAATATAGACAATGTGAAAATAGAAAAAAAAAAGAAAAAAGAACATTACGATGTAGAAAAAATAAACAGAAAAAATTTAAAAAAAACAGATATATCGATCGACATACAGATAATAAATTGTTGATTTTGAATATACAACCAATGTGTAAAACAGACAGAAAAAAAGAAAAAGAACAGAATAGAACATATAAACTTTAGTTACAGTGTGTGGGAGAATAAACCTGTCACATTAAAAAAGAAACACGTCAATCAAAAATGTTTGTTATGAATTAGAATGTTACACATTTACACACACTTAAAATGTTGCAATTTTTAGACTGTAAAACTCGGTGTTTTTTTATGACGAAACAATGGACAGGTTCTGCCAATGTGATTATTTTTCTCCAATTGCACGGTGTTTTTCTTATGAATTTTTTTCTGGTGTGGAAAAATGTTATTCATTGTATGTAAATCGATGTAAACTGCTTTATGGAATGTTAAAATGTATGTTTTTTAGATTAAGAAAAAAAGAAAAAACACAAGTGTTGTCTTTGGGTGATGGGATTTCCATTGATTTCGAGTAGGCATGGAAAAATTCATGTGTGAAATCCTGATATTTTTCGCTAAGCTATATGCCTTGAAAGGCAGTCGCAAGTAACCATCTGGAAAAAAAGTTTTTTCCAATATAGCAGAGCGAAATATATTTCTGTCCAGCTTCAGGGAGCAAATGGAATTCCCCTAACGTGGAGTAAGTGGCAGAAGAGTAAATGGCAGAAGATATCATAATAAAACTCACTCGGATAAGTAAAAGGTGATATATTTTTTCTTTTTCAGAAAACCCTAGTGTTAGGTGACGTGGACAATTTTAGTTGCCATCGATTTGTTATTTTGTTTCGTGAAGGATTGTCTGGAAGTTATAAGTGAGTGGTTTTTTTTTGGAAACGACTATATATTTTAATTGTAAATGTCTATGTATTTTTTGTAAACGACTGTGATTTTTTTTATTTTTGATATTCTGTGAAATGGTAAAGGTGATGCAGCCGACCTCAGAATTTGATGACGTGGAAAAAATTGGCTTTCTACAAATCTGTGTTTTGTTACTTTGAATTTTGTTATTGGTCAGATGAGAATTTGTGAATGCTTATAAGAATTTTTTTCTATTTTTATTTTTTACGTAATTGATGTTTTCTCAAATCAGAATTGTGCAGGTTTTTCTTGTTCTGTGACATGTATTTTTTTTCGCAGAATGGAGGAATGAGTCCTTGCCTTGTAGGGCTTATTGAAATAATTGAAAAGTAAGAACTTGTTGTTAATTAATTAATAATAATAATAATAATAATAATAATAATAATAATAAAATTGGAAAAAAGAGAAAGTAATAAGATTTAAGACGTGTAAGAAATAATAATAAAAAAGACACACTACTGAGTTAAGAATAAGGGGTCAACTAGTTCTTAAGTTTTGGAAGAGTCAATTTTTCAGTCGATATTTCGAAATGCTTGTAGAATTTTTTTGTTTCGTTTTTTTTCGTGGGATTTTTCGTCGAATGCGTAATTAGGCGGGAGACAAAGGAACATGCTCTCGTAATGTTATAAGAAAAATCTTTTATCTCGTAGGAGTCATGTGCTTATGGAATCGCGTTATAGTTGTGACGAGAGATTATCGTGATCTCGGCATGATCCTAAGATACGAGATGGGGACCATGGGGCCACAGGGAGGTTGACCTTCGAGGGCGTTAGGATTAGCGCCACATGGTATTATTTGTGGATGTTATTTTATTTATTTGATGTTATGATTTATTGGATAATGGTATGACAGTTCCTTTGCCAGTGGGGTGAGCTTCAGTTTCCCTTAGTAGAAAGTGGGTAGTAAAAAAATACATTTTGATAAATAATGGGGGGAGGAATGTTAGAGAATGGATCGAGAGAGAGAGAGAGAGAGAGAGAGAGAGAGAGAGAGAGAGAGAGAGAGAGAGAGAGGTGTAAATTAAATATGTACACGTTGACCGGAAGTCAGGGTCAGCTGATCGGATTACGTGTGAGTCACGTGATCAGGTTGGCTAAATCGAGGAGATTGCGTTTGGACTTAGAAGGGCACGGACGGCCTAATAGTATTCTCCTCTCCTTCACTGGGGGGGACGCTGATGTGTGTAGAAATGAGACCAAGAGTAAAGCATGCAAGCCAGGGATTCACTTTCCATCCATCTGCGAGATATCTGGAAAAGTGAATAAAAACTATAAAACCAACTTTTTGTCTTGGAGTGAAATGAATCTTCGTCCAAAACAGGTATTCGTCTCCTCTCCAAGACACAAGATGAATCCAGATAGACCAACATCAAACAGGCATGAAGGTATTTCCGAAAGTACATGACCACACACACACACACACACACACACACACACACACACACACAACGGCATATGAACATATCATTCAATAGAAAGAAAAACTAGACGATCACATATGACCCCTTTATGATACAACAACACAACACTTTTTGTAGACTTTCACTGGAAACCTAAATAGTGATATTCTTCCTAAACCTATGTATTTTTATTGACGCTTCATAACTATTTTTGTGAATCCAGCCGATGCCAGCCTGACCTTGGAGGTCATGGGAATAGATATCATTTTGGGTCTCAGATTTCAAATCTGGTAATATTGGCTGAACTGCACATCCGCAATTCGCATATGGGGAATCCCCAAGACACGTATCTTATTTTAATTGGCTTGGGAGATTTTCAACCCCGACCCGACCCGACCCGTAAATCTTTTGTGAAATTAATTTTAGTAGAATAGAATTTCAATTAATCTTTCCGCTTCCAGAGAATTCGTTTTCAGCATACCTGGATTTCATGTGATAACCTTTCGAAGAACCAGACATCACGAGCCGTAGACGATCAGGAGTCTTTGCGTAACCTTACCAAGAAAGGCGGGGTCACATATTGGTAGCCGCGACAAGTACGGGTGCTATACTGTGGTTCCGTTCAATAATCCCATTCCCGCTCGGTACATATGCACATCGGAACAGCAGATGTACTCCCCAGCCATTTGCAAACTTTTTGAATTGTTCACTCGTGAAAGTGGTGCCGTTGTCAGTTAGTATCTTCGTTGGGGGGCCGCGTTCGAGGAAGATGCCGTTTAGCTAATGGATGACTGCTGCCGTATCTTGCCGGCGGAACGGCCGCCATACCTAGATTGGCCGCAATCAATGAGCGTTAGGTAATCCTCGCCCTTGTGGTGAGTAACATCTATCGCCAGCCGGCTGCAGTGGCTCTTTACGTCCATTTTTCCTTTTTCCTAGCGAACGTATGCCGGGTCAATTGATTGGCAAGCCACGCAGCTCTCAACCCCTCTTTTAACGTCTATTTTTCGTACTTTAGGGACATCCAACTTGGCAAAATACAAGGTTCGCTTGATCCCTGGATGTCTATTTTGTTGGTGGACTCTCTTGATTCGATCAAACTTTGCAGAACATAGGTTGTATGGGTTCGATGGTTCTTCTAGTGGCGTAAATCCATCTGCATGTTAAACAATCGGCCTTGTTCAGGCTGGATCTGACCAGGGAGATTTCCATTGACAGAGCATATTCTTCTTTGATCCTCATGAGGGTATCGAGCCGCCGTCGGATCAGCATGTCGCTCGTAGCTTAGTTCGTACTCTGGCCCTCCCGGTAAGGGTGTCCGAAATCCACTTGTCGACGCAGGCAGAATCTGTAAACAGCAGCAGGGTAATCGACTTCCAGAGGATCGCCAAGTTTATTCTCTAAATGACGGCATCAAACTCTGCCAGGTTTGTATGCTGTGAGTCCCGTTCTGGGCGTAACCAGCAGGTTTCTTCCTTCACGGCCACATCATGGACTATTGATACGACGTGGCAAGAGAGCTCGCATCAACCTAAACACGTCCCGGCTGTTGTCGCACCATCTGCTCAGCGTAGGGTCCTCCTTGCGCACTCATGTGAGGACTTCCTCCAGCATTGTGTTGAGAGGGGCGTCGTGAACCACATCGTCCCATCCAGTGGTGACCTCAGACGCTCTCCTCTTTATGAAAACCACCGTAACACGAAGCCAGCCGCCCACAGGGAGGTGTCCAATCAATTTTCGCACCAAGAAAATACGTTTCTTCACGTGACATCACGGGGCATGTCTGGGACTTCATTTCCCCGTTTCCAATGCAGGACGATGTCTTCTCCCCGGACCTTTAAACCGAGCACCCGGGCACCATCTTGTAGTCTCTCCGGCTCCTTACTGAGAAGTCCAAAGTGGCGGAGATGTTCCTTTACACGCGTCACGGATACAACCACGTACACGTCATCAATATATGCAGATGTTGCCTGCCTTATGCGCTCATCGTGAGCTAGAATGGTGTCAACAATCGTTTGCATAATTGATGGCGCCACGTTGAGTCCGACTCGGTTAAGCAGTATCTCTTCCCTTTAACCAGAACTGTCTGATAAGGTCTTAGTGACTGGTGTACACGCACATAAAGGTACGCCTTCCGAAGATCAATCACGCACACACTAGACCCTGCTTGCCGCCATTCTCGTAATTTATCAGCACACACGTCTGCGCGGGCCGTAAGGAGTCCACGTGTTTGTTTAACTTCCTATAATTGAGCACCGGCTTCACTTTTTGTTTGTTTGACTGGATGACCGCCATTAATGGGGTTAAACACTTTAGAGGCCCCAATGCCTTCTCAGGATAAGGAACCAGCCATCCATTGTCGATCCAGGTATGTAGTTCCTTATCATACTCTACGCGAGCTCCAGGGGAAATCTTGTACTCTGTCACTCTATTGAACATTTTCTTTGTTGTTCGCCCGACCACTTCCACACGAAAATCAGGCTTATTTAGGGCGAGTGCCGCGCAAATGCACTCTTCGCGTTGAGAGAACGTCACGTTCCCGGCCCTATCTACTACGACTTCTCCCAGCTGCACAATTTCGTCCATTCCTGGGAGCAAATCGTACCAAAATAGCTACCTGTCCGTAATCAAAGCTTGCACGGCTACTTCAGGCCCGCTACCGATGCTTATGTCGATGACACCCTCTCCGCAAGAGGACAACGAGCTCCCGCCTATAGTCAGCACCGGAGTTCTTGTCGTTTTCAAAGTGTCGCAACGTTATTTGCGCACAAGTGTCTTGGCGTGACCCGTGCCCACAAGCGCGTGGCACTCACGCCAGTTAACGCGTACGCTCACCGCAGGTAGCGCCTTGTTTAATGACGATCTGGGGAGAAGATTGGCGCTGTAACTTCCTACCCTAGCCCGTTTCTCAGAGAGACACGAGCCAGATGTCCCCGGTTTTTGCATTTCTGACACCGCGGTCCGCTAGGCTTCTTGATCGTTGACCGTGACGAAAGGAAATCACAGGCCCAATGGTTTGGGTACCCGCATGTGAAGCAGTTAACACTTTTGGTGTTCTTGCTAGCTGTAGGCAGTAGTATAGGTGCACATGCGGCCTCTCGAGGTTGCACCGTGGCGACGACCTCCTCTGTATCCATCAGCACGGTACGAGCCCTCTTTCAATGACAGCTAGGCCATTCGGGTTGAGGCTCTCAAAGGTCTCTTTGCATGGCATGGTATCCATTCACGAAGGCTCTCTTTATCCAACACACTAGTAGATTTTCACCTACCAGGCGTGCTAGCCGCTTCAAATCCGTCAAAAACTCATCCACGGTCTCCCCTGGCCGAAGGCGGCGGGCGGCGGACTGTTTCGTAAACGAATCCGTCCCGTAAGCCTTTACAAGGGCACGTTTGATTTCCTCGAGGTCACTCCGTCGGTCCTGCGAGAGTTGCCGATACGTCTCACGAGCCGCACCCTTCAGCCGCAGCCGCAGCGGTTGTACTCGCTCTACTTTAGTTACCTCGCATAGCTCACACGTTAACTCTACATCCTCTAGCCATTCTACTATTGGAACGTCCGTTGCTGTGCCTCTGAACTCGTGGATGAGTCGGAGGTCAAACTGTCTTAGAGCCATGATTAGAATGCAGCTTGAATAGCTTGTACCAGAAGTCTTGTCTAACGCAAAGCAACAAAACGTTTTTGCTAAAACGTCAAACAGAGGTGCGCTAGTCACAAGTTGAGTCGAGTAGAGTTCGTTGTTCACAACACGAGATACACGTCGATGTTCTTTATTCACATGTCTTTAACGCTTCTCCCACTCCTCCCTTCGACTCGCCTTTTATAATGTTTGCATATACCACACGAAACTGCTCGAGATCTACGCGTAACCGGAGGCTTTACAAGCCTCTTTTTTTCTTTTTCTGTCTTTCAGCCTGCTGACGAGACAGATTCTCGCCTGTTTCTGAGGTAGGTCCTCTCTATGTCTATCACACTGCTTTCCCAACCGTATTGACAAGTGTAATGTGAACAGATATCTTGCTGTTAAACTCTCTACATAGTATTCCTGCAACGTATGACCCTGGTAGTAGCCCCTTACATCAAAGTGTCACTGTGCCTTTTTTGACCGAAAATGTACTAAAAAGTTCATCGTATATTTTTCTCAAAACTCTACTAAAGTCTACGTAACTTTAAAATGACTTCTACGTGAATGTCGTCAGATTCTTGAGTTAAATCTATTTTAAATTATTGTTTATGTTCTACATTCTTTACTTTACTCTCTCTCTCTCTCTCTCTCTCTCTCTCTCTCTCTATATATATATATATATATATATATATATATATATATATATATATATATATATACGCAAGAGCTTTGCATTTCAAAATACAACCGCTAAGAGTCTGGTTCTTCTTTCTCCATCTTAACAGCATGGCAAGAAAGAAGAAGAAGAAGGAAAAGAAAAGAAACAAATATACAACATTCTTAAGATGGAGATTCTTCGAAATATATAAACTATAAGCTTCAAACAAATAAAAAATGTGTTTATTTTCGTAATGTTGCGTTGTGATTTGGCTTTCGAACGTATATGATACGTATTTTATTTTATTCAAATTAAATTATCATGAAACACAAACCACTTTCACTTATACACACAGTCATATATATATATATATATATATGTATATATATATATTACTGGTAATGTTAATATATTATCAAACACGATCAAAATGGCTAGAAACTTATCGTGCATATATTTTATTTAAATAATTAACTTTTATCCAAACAAGGACATAATTCAATCATGGAAAAATTATTGTGTATGTCCCTCGTTAAAAACAGAAACGGTAAATTACAGAAGTAAAATAATCTCCCTCCGTATCATGGAAAATTAAAAAAATCAGACGAAATATGACTTTTCTATGGAGTTATGCCCCAAAGCAATCCGAAAATTATATGTCCTATTCAGAAATAATCGATTGTGCTTACTGGCAGGAAAGAGAATGAAAGCTTAAAATTACATACGTTACCAACTGAATCGAATATCCTGGCTTCATCTCGTACCGATAACAATATACACTCATTTAAAGAGTCCCCTGTGCCAGCTATCGGCCATTGTGAGACGCAGACCATAAATAATGAATGAGAAGTGGCCATCACGACCTTCAGGAGAGACTTCAATTTTACGTTAGTTGGCTTCATTGATAATACTGGTTCGTTTTTCAGAAATATTCCCATTCAAGTGTCCGTAGTCATCGAAGTGTAACGCGTCCCAGCTTATTTTATTCCCCACTTTCTTTTTTTTTGTTACTATTATTAAATGTAATTTTTTCTGAATAGTTGAAATTGGGTCCAGTGGTAAGGAATCCGGTAATGGTGGGTTTGGTGGTAATGATTTTCGCGTAATTATGTGGCACACTCACAGCGTTTTCTTTTTCTCGTCAATTATTACTATTTTTATGTATTCTTTTATTATCAAAGAGAATAAAAGCGGAAGAATTGAATCGATTAAAACTTAAAATAGGGAGATGTCAAGCAAAAAGATGACAAAACAAAAGACGAAGAAAACGCGAAGAAGATCAACGTTATTTCTAAAATGGAACATTATTTTCCAAAATAGCTAATAATGTAGTGCATCAGGATGATGTTTGCGCAGAGTAAATTTATCAGCTAGTCTTTCTCTGGATCGGGATATATGTTGTAGGGATTATTGCCGGTGGAAAATCATTCTTCTTTGATGACACTTGTTACCAAGGGCTCGTATTTGCATCCGGATGCCTGTCTTATTATTAAAAGATCATCGTTTTTATTAACGTTGAAACAAAAACTAGATAATATTGATTTTGCAATGTCGTCAAAACACGATACACACAAATGAGTTAGTAGTTCCGATTGATATAAATTGAGAGTGTCGCACCATGAATCCACCAATAAAGTTTATTGTGATAAAGGTACAAGTATAAGGGACGTACACTATAAAAAAATACGGGAGTCGTGCATAGGGATGTTTATACGTCCACTTGCTGTCTTCCCGCAGTTAGCCCAACCCACATGTAAAGTTGTATTTATAATGAATGATACCTGAACGCTAGGTGTGACAGGTTCTTCCATTGCAATAGATTTATCAACGGTATATGGCACAGAAAACTCTTAAAGAAACTTTAGGATAGTACGTCTATTTCGTCTCACAATCCAATTAAAAAGACACGGCTGGACCTCCTTTTCGCTACGTCCTTCGTTATTACCTATCTCTCGAGCAGCGACTTCACATGTCTTCTAACCCACGTTTATCCCATTTTATTACATGAGATCTAATTCGGTTAAGTCTTCTGGGACTACTCGTCTAGTACTTGCTCCTTGATATTACATAGGGGAATTTTAAAGAGTTTTTTCTCAGCTATTGTTTACCCTTTCAGTATTTCTCTTCGAGTGAGATGAATTTTTCTCCTAATTCAAATTGACTTCAGTCAAGCGGTAAAGGGTAAACAATAATAAAGCCGAGTTCATGAAAGCTTAAATCACGTGACACATTGTCCATTGTCTCCATTGTCTCAGACATGATAATGATGAGGAGGATGATGATCATCATCATCTCTTTGTCTCCCTTTTATTTTCGAACCTGTATTTGACATAGCCTTTTAATATGCCTTCATCACCCCGGCAAAATGTTAAAGAGCAACAGGAAGAACTTGAGGATACAGAAGAAGAAGTACAGTTTTTACATTATTTCGATAATATTTTATTCTGTTCTACCATTGTTTTTAAAATAATTCTTTTGTCTTTTTACCGTTTAGTCTTGATGTGTTCCGGGGTTTCTTTCTTTTACTACGTTTTTTAACCTTATTGTATTCTTTCATTCTTCTTTCATTTATCTTTTTAGACTTGTTTTTCCTTTTTCTTTTTCGTGTCTGATCTATTCCGTTATTCATTATTTCTACTTTTATTTGATCATTTTACATTCTCTTTTTATTTCTGCTGACTTTCCGTTTGGATTATTACGAGGGGTGTGCAATAAGTAATGCCCCTGACCACTTTCCATATCAGTAGAGCAACGAAACTTGGCACAGTTATTAGTCTTTCTCTACATAAGAACCACCCAGAGTTATGCATTTCTCCCATCGTTTAATGCAGCTCCGGAGACTGTTTTTGTAGAACACCCCAGGTTAGTCCTCCAACCATGACGTGACTTCATAAATCATCTGGGAAACACTTTCCTTTAAAAAACAACTTTATGGCTGGGAAGTGAAAGTCAGAGGGTGCAAGGTCAGGAGAGTAGGAAGGATGGGGAGAATTTTCATAGCAACACGCCCGTGCTTCTGATCTGGCGACATGGGAGTTGTGGACCGGAGCGTTGTCCTGCAGGAGGAGGGTACCTTTGCTGATCTTGTCCCGCCTCTTGATTCTGATAGCTTCCCTTAATTTCCTTAATGTATTTTTACGGCTAAAAGTTGACGACAGGAAATTTCACTTAGAACCTTGTCTGGCCTTAGATGAACCCCAGGGTCGGAGGTCAGAATTGACATTTATCCTTGAAAACCATACTTAGATTCAGTGTGGGAATTTTACCCACGCAAAACCCTGGGGCTTAGGATTTCGTGGAGATTCGTGGCGAAATCTTATTGGCTAGGAAGAAGTACTACCCCATCCATTTACCTTACGATAAATACTACTGTCGTGCGAAAATTAGTCAGTTTCAGGAAACAGCGAGAAGAGTTGAGTCGAACAGAGTTCAGATCAAAGTAGAGAAGAGAGGACCCCTCCCCACCCCATCCATCCTTCGGTCGCTGTCTGTGAAGAGAGTTGAGACTTTGAAAAGAACTTACAAAATCTGAATGAGAATTGTAAAAAACATTTGTACATAATTTTATGAGAATTAAGCTTTTGTAGATAGACTACAATCGTCGTCTTTCTTCCTGCCTGCCGCTTCGATATTCGCTTTCAGCATACCAGATTATGTAACAACCTCCGAGGAGTCTAGACGACCATGTGGCAAGAATCTAAAGTCCTAGCCACCTCCTCAAGAAGGGGTGTTACACCTGACTCAAGTCAAACACCTGTAAAACTGAAAACACAATTAGTTCAGAGCTGTAATTTGCCACATCACCCGCAGAGATATAAATCATTGCACATACAAAATTTCAGCTAGATCAGACAACTGGAAGTGGGTCAGGGGCATTACTTATTACACTCTCCTCGTATTACTGATGTCGTTTTATTTTTACTTTCTGTCTGACTTATTTCTTACTTTTTTTCAATGCATGCTATATAGCTTTCTTGGGTACATTTTACAATTTTTCATTCGTTTTCTTTCTTTTTTTATTCTGCTTCTTTACTCATTTCTTTCATTAGTTTTTCATTCTGCGTCTTTTCCAATATTTCTTTATTTTTAGTTTTATTTGATCTTTTGAGGCGTGTCTCTGTGTATTTTTTTTTCTTATTTCTATATTTTATCTTTCCTCTCGTATATTTTCCTACACTCTTTGTTGATGTCGTTCCCGTCATTGTTTTAATCTTTTTCTATTAGAACGTCTTTTTACGTTTTCTTACCTTCGTCCTTTTTTTCCTTTTTCTCAAAGTCTGTTTTTCTTATTTGTGTTATTGTTTTTTCTTCATCTACAGAACGACGACGAATGCACTACCATTACAACAACCCATAACTACACTTTACCATCTTTTTATCCCTTGTGAAAGTTCCATATGTTAACATGGATGCTCTCTAAATGCATAATACCTGTTTACGGGAAACAAAAAGGTTTTACGATAAACATCTTTGGATTTAGTGCCTTTGGAAATTCTAAAATCTCCGAAACAATGGTATGTCGAAATGCATCTGCCGGCGATTGAATGACACTAACCTCCCTTGCTTATGAAGGGGTTTGAAGAGGAAAATAACAGTTGGACCCTTGTCCGAAGTAAGGGAATGAATAAAGAGTAAAAGGTGATATATATATATATATATATATATATATAATATAAATATATATATATATATATATATATATATATATATATATATATATAGAGAGAGAGAGAGAGAGAGAGAGAGAGAGAGAGAGAGACGGACAGACAGACAGACAGACAGACAGGGACAGAGAGAGACACAGAGAGAACAGTTACAGATAAGAGAGAAATTGGAAAGGGGAAGTACGAGGTTAGATAGAGGATATTCCCGTAGAAAAAAATAAACAAGGGTAAGGAATGGTTAGAATGTTTAATAGGGAGGAACGATGTGAGAACTCGAAAAACCCAATGCACATGCAATAATACATATAAAATAAAAGATAGGAGTAGAAGGGAGAAGGAAGAAAATAATTAAATAAGACGGGAATAAGTATGCAGCAAGGTGGAATAAAGGAATGAAAGTATAGAAAGGAAGAATGAAAAGAATGAATAAAAGTTTGGAAGAAATGAGAGTATGCATGTGAAATATTTTCTTTACGTTTGTTAACCGCTGTTAACTGTCAATGTGTATTTTATATATTAGAATTAATGTTCATGTTTCATGCTGATATATTATGACGGATTTTAGAAATTGAGTTTGAAATTATACTATCTCTGCTTAGGATTTTATTTATCTCTCTTTCTTTTGAATCTAACCTTATCACTTCCACCCATGTTTTCCCATTTTCCCCTGTCGACTGGCTAGCCTACAAATAATTGCGCAGTATTTATTGTTATCGCTCTGTCTATATTAGTTTAAGTTGTTTTTAAACTGTATATCATTATTTCTTAGGTTTCAGTTACTAGATAAACCAGAGACAAATTTTATTTTATTAGTAACGGGAGTACCCGGCGTAGCCCGAGTGTTTGGAGGTGTGTGTGTTGGGGGGGGAGCAAAACAAAAAGGAAAATTAATCCTGTTTAAATATAAAAAACTATGTTAAACTTCTTAAAAAAATTAACTAAATTAAGGAAAAAGCCATCTTATCGTTAAACTCAACATCATCTCAGGCGTCATCGTGTAATACTAAACTGAACGAATAGAACACACAATTTACCACTAATTGGATATAGGTGAGTACACTATGTATACTAAAGAAAAACACCCGGAAACGATTAACTAAAATAATCTATGGGTCTGCCACGCTTGTAATTGGAATGCCCCTAAAAGAAATATTATCGTAAAGCAGCGCTACATGAGGAAACCAACCGCATAATTGGCCCCAAATGATAACTAAGTAATTTAACTAGAGAACTCTAGGAACGGAATATTTCACAAATATAGATAAATATATGCTATTATGCACCTGTTTGCATTTGTATTGTTTGAAGAACCTATCCCTAAAACGAAGCAGATAAACCTATCAAATAGATACATATTCTAGATTTGGAAACAGGATGAACAGCCGAAATGAAAGAATGACAACCATCAAAATTAAATCTATATATAGATATATAAACCTTTGCCAGGATAATTACCCCAAACACGGAGAGAGAGAGGGAGAGAGAGATAGAGAGATAGATAAATAGATAGATAGATAGAGAGAGAGAGAGAGAGAGAGAGGGAGGAAATATATCTACCGTTATAACACCTTTATCTAAATCATATAAATAAGCCCACATATCTGTTCAACTAACTTTTAATTTGACCATATGCACAAATATATAAGTAAATAAACAAAAGAATAAATCAATAAATAAATAAAGAAAAACATCAAAGAATTTGAAGACTAGAAACAAATTCAGGGATAAAAAAGAGATGGATAGTATAATAAATAAAAATAAATAAATAAACACATAAAATATAAACAAAACCTGTCAATAGAAAACTAAAGTCAACACCAAAAAAGAAAGTAAACAACCATAGGTGCGATAAGAGTAGAATATAACTTCAGATACAAGTAAAAACTAAGACTAATAAACAACCGCCAAGTTAAAAAGAATACTAAAACCTCCCCACTGTGACAGCTTAACACGCAAAATCATACTTCCTTCTCCTCCTTCACCCATACTCCCTTTTTTCACGACACCTACATCTGAAAATCCTACCGCTCACATTCACAAATTATACACCCCACTTTCTTCCAGAACGTAAACCATACCATAATATCTTATAAAAACTAATGTAATTTTGACTCTCGTGTCAATATCGATTCTTTTTTGGTCTGATAAAGTGCTATTCCTGCCGTACGATTTAGCTGTAACATGTATCCACACATGTAACGAATAATGCTTGTAAAACAAATTAAGTGCGAGCTCTGCGAAGTATTGGGCTTCTTTGATTATTATGCAAGTTGTTTTTTATTCAATTTTCACCCCAACCAAGGAACAGTGTCACTTTGAAATAGGGGCTACTATCGGGGACATAGTTTGCGGGGGCATTAAGAAAAGAGATGAGTAGAAAGATGTTTGTTCGCATTACACTTGAACTTCTGCATATCAGCACAGTTGGGAAAGAAGAATCCCGGAAGAGAGTTCCAAAGACTTGCAGTTCTTAGAGACTTAGTTACTTGCCGGATTTGTCTAGGGTAGTCACTTCGAGGAGGTACAAGTGCTTGCAGTTCGTTAGAGTATTCACCATTAAAGTACTTGTAGAACAGGCAGAGGGATGCGACATTTCGTCGATGGGACAGAGGCTGAAGCCTAGATGACAGTTCACGACCTATCAGGTTAGCGACTCTCTTTTGAACCCTGTCCAGGAATGAGAGACAAGCAGCAGATGCAACAGCCCAAATGTAACAACAGTACTCCATACGTGGGCAAATGGTGGCCTTATAGAGGTACAGGATACTTTCAGGCATGGGTAATTTTCTGGCACGGTTTGCAGCAGCCTTGGCAATGCTCTCAATGTATATATTCAAGTTCATATTCCCTGTAAATGTTAGGCCGACGAGTTTAAAGGAAGTACTTTCAGGCAGTGTGTTCTTGGCCATTGCTATTGGTAATAGAAAAGGTTTCTTGTAGTTATTGAAGGAAACAAGCTTAGTCTTTGCAGCATTGAATGTGACCATCCATTTTTGTTCCTATTCCACTACAGATTCGATGTCATCCTTTAGTGTTTCAGCCATTTCTTAGATATATGACATAAATGCGGGTGTACCTCAGGGGTCTATCCTTGGACCTCTATTATTCCTGATATTCATAAATGACCTCCCTGATAAAATTGTTTCGGAGATGGGTAGATTTGCCGATGACACCACTCTCTATAACAGATATGAAGGGAAAACAAATGAACACATATCCAAGGAAATGGCAGAAACTCTAGAGGATGACCTCCAATCCGTAGTGGAATGGGGACAAAAATGGTTGGTCACATTCAATGCTGCTAAGACTAAGCTTGTTTCCTTCAACAACTACAAGAAACCTTCTCTACCACCAATAGCAATGGCCAAGAACACATTGCCTGAAAGTACTTCTGTTAAACTCCTCGGCCTAACGTTCACAGGGAATATGAACTGGAATCGATACATTGAGAGCATTGCCAGGGCTACTGCAAGGAAGGTTGGCTCCTTCTACCGTGCTAGAAAACTACTTACACCTGACAGTATCCTATACCTCTATAAGGCAAACATTCGCCCATGTATGGAGTACTGTTTTCACATCTGGGCTGGTGCATCTGTTGCTTGTCTCTCGCTCCTGGACAGGGTTCAAAAGAGAGTCGCCAACCTGATAGGTCCTGAACTGTCATCTAGGCTTCAGCCTCTGTCCCATCGACGAGATGTTGCATCCCTCTGCCTGTTCTAAAAAACTTTAATGGTGAGTGCTCTGACGAACTGCAAACACTTGTACCTCCCCGACGTAACAACCCCCGACAAACCCGACAAGCTACTAAGTCTCATCCCTTTACAGTAGAGATCCCTAGGTGCAAGAAAGCCTTTTACTCCAATAGTTTCTTCCCCAGAGCTGCGGGTCTTTGGAACTCCCTTCCGGGATTCTGCTTTCCCAACTGCAATGATATGCAGAAGTTCAAGTGTAATGTTAACAAACATCTTTCTACTCATCTCCCTTCATAATGACCCCCCTTATTAAGTCCCTAATAGTAACCCCCTGCTTCAAAGTTGCACTGTGCCTTGTTTGGGGTGAAAATTGAATTTAAAAAAAATGTGCTAATTTGTTCCCCCCCCATGCCTGTTATAGAGGGTGGTGTCATCGGCAAATATATGCATCTCCGAAATAATTTAATCAGGGAGGTCATTTATGAATGTCAGGAATAATAAAGGTCTAAGTATAGACTCCTGATGTACTCTCGCATTTATATCATATTGTTTCGATGCACGACCGTCGAGGACAACTTGGATTTTTCTCTTAAGTACGAAGGATTTAATTACATTACGTATTCTTCCAGTTATACAATATGATCTAATTTTCCTTAGAAGACCCTCATGCCATACCCTGTCGAAAGCCTTAGATATATCGAGAGCTAGCGCTCTACCATCCCCCGTCTTGTCTAGTGAACGGTATATACGTTCAGAGACTACAGTTGAACGGGCTAACCTGAATCCATATTGTTTGTCGATCAGGAGTTTTTCAGCTGTTAGGTGTTGAACTAAGACTTGATTAACCAAGGGTTCAAATATTTTGACGATATATATATATATATATATATATATATATATATATATATATATATATATATATATATATATATAAGAGAATAATTGAAATAATATTCTGACGATAAAGAGAAATAAAATCAAAAAACCGAGTTATGTGTGCATCAGCGTTTCGCATTTATTTTGAGACTTCCTCTCAAACCATAGAAACACCCCATATAATAATTAAAAGATATAATCTCAACCAATAAATTACATAACTGTTGTGGTTCTGGTAAGGGGTAACAATATTAAGGGGAAAGAGTCCTGGTGTTCACTATGAGCGGTTAAACTGTGAGTGTACTCTCTGCTCGACTGCAGAAATTTTTGGCTTACATAGGGCCTGACGAATCTATATTATCATGAATATAGGGGTGTTAACTACCTCAATACACTCCCATCCAGATATTTATTTCCTCGAAATGTAATTTTATTCTCGGGTTGACCTCCAAAGGGTCCGTCCAGTTTGTTTTTTTCTGCCAGAACGACGGATTTCGGTACTAGTTTAAGGGGATTCCAGGTCAAATGCGTCATACATTAGGTCCAAGGTCTCTTCTGGTGGAGCATCACTTAACACGTTCGAAGTGCGTTCGCGTATCTGTTTCTAGTGTTTCTTATGCGTTGAATGTGGTCCTTACACCATGTAGACCATACGCCGATTTTTTTCTTGATTCTTCCTTGCTCTCAGAAAGTATTATTATCTTTGTGCATCTGGAAGACTATTTTTTCTCCCGGCACGTAATTCTTCTTGGGAACGGTTGTTTGTGCGTGTTTTACATTTTTGGGCAATAATTTGTCAAAGACTATCCGTATTTTTCTCGCGAACATCACTTCCGCCGGAGACATATTGGATGGTGTATTTTCATTAGTCCTTATGTGGTATACCTGAAGAAAGTGCTGCAACTGTTTTTCGGATGTAGTGTCCTTTACCTTCTTCAAAGCCCTCTTCAAGGTGTCCACAAATCTTTCGAACTGTCCGTTTGACCAGGGGTGCTTAGTCGGAGGTGTGATAGAGTTCACTTTGAAGTCTTCCATGAATTTTTTAAAGTCCCCGGATGTAAACTGGGTGCCGTTATCTGAGACTAAACAGTCGACCACTTCGAACCCTGCTAATAACTCATGAAACGTGTTAATAGTAGTCAGTAGTTGGGTTTTTGCACCTAAAGACTTCAGGCCACTTAAAGAAGCTGTCTACTACTATCAGATAGTACTGTCCATCGAGTGGTCCTGCGCAGTCCACGTGTATCCGTGATCATGGGTAGTCAGCTTTGGGCTATTGGCTAAATTGAATTATTGGCGCTTTAGCAGCTAGTGCACGTCTTCTGCATACTTTCACCTTTTCTTCAAAATCCCTGTCCGTGTTTTCCAGTACACGTATAAACGCATTAACATTTTCATTCTGGTAGTCCTGTTTGAAGATCCTTTAAGATTTTCTTTCGGGGTGGAGGTCACTGGAACAACTACTCTCTCCATATATAATAATACCTGGTCGTTTGTTGATAAAACATCTGCTACCTGTTTATCAGTCTGCAGTTTTTGATTGCTCTTATAAAATCGTCGCTTTCGACTTCTTACCTTATATCATCCAGAGCAACGGAAAGTTCTTTCACAGTGTTGCATAGGATCGAACTACATTCTCCCTCTGTAGTTATGCGTCTTTAAGTGTTTCATCATATCTTTGTATTAACCGTGATAGCCCATCTGCATGTCCTAATTTCTTGTACGGAAGGAACTCCATATAAAAGTCTGAAGCTTGTTTGCCTTATGTGTAGGCAACCTTTTCTTCAGGCCAAATATAGAGATCAACGGCTTGTGATCCGTTTGAAGTTTTAAATGTCGTTCATGGAGAAATCTGTAAAATCTTGTTACCGCGAAAATGATGCTTAAGGATTCTTTCTCTATCTGGAAATAATTCCTTTCCGCAGGTAGTGGGGTTCTCAACGCATGTGCTATTGGTTTCGTAGATCCGTCAGGCATTTTATGCAGGATACACGCATCGATTCCATATGCGTTCGCGTCACTTGCGACGATAATATCTAAATCTGGGTTGTAATAAGTCAAGTATAGCGCGGATGTGAGCATCTCTTTTAGTTTTTCGAATGCCATCTTGCATTCTGTTATCCAGTTCAAAACCTTCTCCTTCCTCAGTAGTCTATTTAAAGGTGCGCAAAATGTGTGCATATTGCTACTGAAGACTTGATAGTAATCAGCTAAGCCTAAAAAAAATTGCAGTGTTCTTATGTCGTGTGGTTTGGGCATATGTTTTATTGCTATGAACCTTTCTGGATCAGGCCGTTTATCATTCTTATCTATTATCTGCCCTAGGTATTTTATTTGGCCGGGAAAAATTAACATTTGGTGTCTTTAAGTGTGAAGTCGTACTCGTTTATCTTTTCGAATACCTGAAACACGTGATTACTATGATAGTCCACAGATTCACTTTTCATTAGAATATCGTCCAGATATCCGATGGAAAAATCAAGGTCGCTCAACATCGTGTCGAATATCTATTGAAAGATAACTGGTGCAACTTTGATCCCGAAATCTAAACTATTGAACTTAAATAGTCGCTTGTGAGTGGTAATGCAAACAAGTTTTGGGCTTTCCTCTTAAACAGGAATCTGGAGGTACGCTTCGCTCAGATCTATTTTTGAGAACATTTTCCCTCAATTTAGTTTTGTAAAAACTTCCTCGGGACTGGGTAGCGGATAATGATTATCCTTAAGTGCTGCATTCAACCTGGTCGAGAAGTTTGCGCAGACTCTGATATCGTTTGATTTTTTCTTTACATACACGATGGTTTCTTTAACAACTACAGAAGTGTTCCCAACCATCGATTACCATAACCAATATCATCGTACCTAGGAATATATCTGTCAAATTCCCCGGCCTAACATTCACAGGCAACCTGAAGCAAATACATTTGGGAAGTTTTCAAAGATGCTGCAAAGAGAATAGACTCCCTCTACCTTGGGAGAAAAGTACTCAGACCAAAGAACATCTTATATCTTTACAAAGCCACAATTCACCCATGCATAGAGTACTGCTGTTACACCTGGGCCACAGGAATTGCCCTCTTACACAACGCCACAAAATGTTTCTAATATATTAGGTATCGCAGTATCAGTCAAGCCGCAATGTCGCATCATTAAGATCATTAGATGCCTGGAAGTCTTCTACCCTAATAGTTACTTCCGTTGCACTTCTGGACTTTGGAATTATCTCCCTGTGTTTTTCTGCTTCCCCAACTGTAATAGCATGCAATGCTTTAAATGTAATGTGAACAGACATCTCGCTGCCTACTCTGTTCAGTAACCTGCTAGGAAGTGGCAATATACCCTGTTTTGTGTGCAAATAAATAATAAAAAATTATTATTGATAGCTTACAATTAAAGATATTATGTTAATGGAAGATACCACGATTTGTATGTTCAAATGTAACCACTTCTGTTGAACAAAGTAATTTTAACAATAAATAATATACAACTTATTCCATGTGAAATATATGTATTTAAACAAAATGCAAATAAAATATAAAAGAATGCCTAATACAATTCAAGTTTATTGGAGGCTGGAATTTGACATTTTTATGAGTATTGATTAAGGCCCTTTAAAGAAAAATAAATGCTTAAATAACTTCGAATATTCTTTTTTTATTACATTTTCACCCCAAACAAGGCAAATTGCCACTTTGATGTAGGGGGCTACTATCAGGAGCACCAGCTACTGGGGCACTATGTTGGTATTTGGGCAGCAAGATGTCGGTTCACGTTGCACTTGAACTTCTGCATGTCAGTACAGTTAGGGAAGCAGGAACCTGGAATGGAATACCAGAGTCTAGCGGTTCTGGGGAAGAAACTACTGGAGTAGAAAGATCTTTTACATCTAGGGATCTCTACTGTGTGGGGGTGGGATTTAGCTGCCTGTCGGGTATGTCGAAGGTGTCTACGTCGTGGGGCACAAGTGTTTTCAGTTCGTCAGAGCATTCACCACTAAAATACTTGTAGAACAGGCAGAGGGATGCAACGTTTCGTCGATGGGACAGAGGCTGAAGCTTAGATGCCAGTTCAGAGCCTATCAGATTAGCGACTCTTTTTTGAACCTTGTCTAGGAGCGAGAGACTAGAAGCAGATGCTCCAGCCAAAATGTGACAACAATACTCCATACATGGGCGAATGGTGGCCTTATAGAGGTACACTATAATTTCAGGTGTCAGTAGTTTTCTAGCACGGTAGAGAGAGCCTTACTTTTTCGCAGCGTCCCTGGCAATGTTTTTAATATAATTGTTCCAACTCATGTTTCCTGTGAACGTTAGGCCAAGCAGTTTGAAAGATGTACTCTCAGACAGGGAGTCACTTACCATTGCTATTGGTGGCAGAGAAGGTTTCTTGTAATTATTGAAGGAAACCGGTTTAGTCTTGGCAGCATTGAATATGACCATCCATTTATGTCCCCATTCCACGACAGATTGGAGGTCATCCTCTGGTGTTTTTTGCCATTTCTTTAGATATGTGTTCAGTTGTTTTCCTGTCATGCCTATTATAGAGTGTAGTGTCATCAGCATATATACCCATCTCAGAGGCAGTTTTGTCGGGGAGGTCATTATATTCTGTATATTATTGAGTTAGACTTGAACAATTGTATACGAGTAAAAGTGATTTTTAGTGATTTGATGGAAATGTACTCCCTACGTTTGAGGGATTTCATGAAATTATTTTTATGGCAGCTTTATTACTACACTATCAGGCTATTAGAAAACATTGTGTTAGCAAAAGTCATATTTGAAATTTACAAAAAATTACATATACATATTTTTATTGACTTTTCATCAAAAACAAGGCACAGTGAAAACTTTGATATAAGGTGCTAATATTTGCGACAAAATTTACTGGTATACTATGAGCAGCAACATGTCTGTTAATATTACACTTGAATTTTTGCATGTCAGGGAAGCAGGGGTCCAGGTGGGAATTTTAAAGATTAGCAGTTCGAGGAAAGAAACTATTTGAGTATAATGTCTTCCGGCATCAATGGATCTCTACAGTGTAAGAATGTGATTTTACTGCTTGTTGAGTTAGTCAGGGGCATTTACATCGAGGTGTACAAAGGGTTGGAGTTGGTAGGAGCACTTTCCATTAAAATACTTGTAAAATATGGACAGGAGTGCAACCTTTCGTCGATATAGCAAGGGTTCCAGTTTGGTTGACAGTGTGGGGCCTATTAGATGTATCACTCTGTTTTAAATCTTGCATACGAGTAAAAGATTAGTAGCAATGCACCAGCCCAAATGTGGCAACAATACTGTGAAGAAAAATCATTCTAAATAGTATTTTTTGTACAGCATGCAGTGTTCGCATCAAGCAAGGAGAATACAGAAAAATTGGTCGCTGTGTTAACTTATATTCTGGCGATTTCATGAGATAACGAGACTTCAGGGCATTTGAAATATGCATATGAAAGGAAGACGTTTCAATAAAAAGCCTGTTGATAAGAGAAGGGCATTCTTTTTAACTAAAGTAAGTCTTTGCCAATATTTATTGACTTTGGAGACCGAGAATTGTGAGAAGGAAAAGAATTAGCTGATTTTGAAAATTTCGATACCGAGAATTCTTAAGAAGGAGAAAGAATAGTATACTGCAAATATTCCATCCATAAACGAATCGTTGTCTTGTAGAGATACTGGAGTACTCTCGGGGGTAAATAAATTTCTAGCACGGTAGAGAGAACCCACCGTCTTCGAAGCAGTATTGACAATGTGCTCGATATAGTTGTTTCAATTCAGGTTCCCTGTGAACGTTAAGCTGAGGCGTTTGAAAAAGAGGTTTCATGTATTCATTAGCGATGGTAATCAGTTGGTTGGTTGAGAAGATTTCTTGTAATCATTAGAGGAAAGAAAATTAGTCTTGGCAGCATTAAATATTACCATCCATTTATGGCCCCGTTTCTCTACACACGCAGAAAGAGAGAGAGAGAGAGAGAGAGAGAGAGAGAGATAAATTGAAAGATACATGATAAAACGAAAGTGAAAGTTTCTGTTTATTGAATAAATATATATATATATATATATATTGAATATATATATATATATATATATATATATATATATATATAATGAATAAAATATATTTATATGATAAATAATTTTATAAATAAAACTAACATAATATCTGAAAGATAAACCAAAAGACGAAATAACGTATCCCACTACGCCTAGGTTTAAAGTAAGTCAACTTTCTATACAAAAAAGGATACATCTAATCCTTCTCCATAAAACCCACAAAGAGAGTGTGAACCTATACATTTGTCTTGTAAGTTCCTGACCTATTATTGATAGTGCAGTTATAACTAAGAAGCGGATTGGCTAACTAGCACATTCAATACGATGTGTGTATATAAAAATGCGCGATAACCACAGCTCTTTGCATAAGCCTGACAGTTTCTCACAAGGGTGAAACGAAGAATATTGTGCGTAGCTTAATTGCTATATATATATATATATATATATATATAAGTGGATAGTCCTTAATCCGCGGAGTTTCGAAGAAATACTTGCCTTCTCCTCAGAGGGTAGGAATTAGCAAAATGCGGGATCGGATTTTGCATACAAAAGTATTTGATGAAACTGCAAGTGAGATCAAGATCTTACTTGATAACAAAAAGTGAAGACAAAGGAATATTATGAAGAAAAAGGTGATTTCACGTGAATGGATAATCTGGTGAAAGAAAAGTATCCAATGACGGTAAAATCTAAAAATGTAAATACAAGAAAGTTAATTAAATTTCCATTCGCACAAGTAAAATCCAAGGAAATCGCGTAATTGGAAGATGGTCCAAAATAATCCAAAAGGCCGAAATCCGTGGAATAATTCATAAATATGTACAAGTAAAAGGGGAAAAAATTCCAATAATTTTAATAAATAAAAATAAAACATGCATTTAACACGGCTGCCGAGCAAAGTTTAGTATATATATATATATATATATATGCATGCGAGGCAAGCACTCTTGCGTGCGAGGCAAGCACTCTTCCAACAGAGCAAACACTCCGCACACAAGGAATGCTATTAACTAACACAGATCAATCATACCGCGCCGAAATCCGATATATATATATATATATATATATATATATATATATATATATATATATATATATATTTATATATATATACATATATATATATATATATACACACAAATATATATATATATATATATCCGATTTCGGCGCGGTATGCTTGATCTGTATTAGTTAATAGCATTCCTTGTGTGCGGAGCGTTTGCTCTGTTGGAAGAGTGCTTGCCTAGCATGCAAGAGGCTCGGGTTTCAAATCCTGAGTTCGGATGTGTCTAAGTGATGAGCCCAAATAAGGGCGTTTTGGAGTTCCGGTTCGTTAACTGTCATGGCTCTTGTGGGCTGCGACGGTGTTTGACTTTGGAATTTATTATGTATAATCCCTCACATTCTGAATATGGTTCGAGTGTTATCACGTCTACTGCATCACTTTCACTAATGCCACTTGAAAAGGTACGAATCTATATATTCTTAGGCCAGTCAAGGATATAATAGCACAGGCAAGTCTCTCTAGCGTTCGTTTTATACTTTTAGACAACTGATGCCCAAATCACACAAATCTTTCTCTGCTTATACCAAAATTTAACCAGCTGTTCTGGATTTCTTGCTACTGGACTGACATAAGATCTGGAGATATTCAGTTGTGATTATACGCTTTCTTAGTCGCCATAGACTTCCCGTACAATATCTTTATCTTGTGTGTACACTGTCTCCAAAGACTGAAAAAATGTCTCATATATATCAGTTTGTTAAATTCGATTATATCGACATATCTATCTACCCTGTCACAAATAAATGATTGTAGAGAAAACGATCGGTTGGGTATATACGTCCTATTGACAGTTCGTATCTCTTGATATCATAGATCCCATCCTTCTTCCTTCCCCAAGAATATTTGCGAAGCTAGCTGTGGTGAGCTAAAACACTTACCTTCAAGCGTAGAAAAGTGTTTGAAATGTTTATTGGTCTATCCGCCACAAAAGCACGCTTTTATGATGACATGAAATATTCAGAGGGTTTCAATATTCCATTCCCCGAGCCGGCTTGGATGCTTCAAAAGTTCAAGCGGGCGCCTCTTTCCCCGCGCGCGCTGCAAACAGACACTCGTACACCCGAACGTTACTCCTATCGAACTGTCTCAGTTTATCGCTTCCGACATCTACTTTTAATCTAATCTAATTTTTACATATATATATATATATATATATATATATATATATATATATATATATATATATAATTATTATTATGAGTGACGTACGCTGATAGACCAATATTTCGACATTAATATGATTTGTCGGAACTCCAAAATCAATCTTAAAATTAGAAAATAATTTAAACTAAAATCATCTAAACAGACTCTGCCTAAAATCTGCGTGTAAAATTTAATGCTTCTTCATTCCCGTACACGTTGTTACTCGTTTTACTATAAAATTTACTATAAACCCGCATTTTATCTGCTTAAAACTGTTGTGTATTGGGGGTAGAATGTCTATATGACCGTGCATATCGGTACCAAATTATCATTTGCTGTATATATGTGTTTGTGACGTATGTGTGTTGCGAAGGGGTTCTATATATGTGTATAATGTTTGCATCGTGATGTTTAAAATGTTTACGTGCCACTACAAATGTTTGTTCCGTTTTTATCATAAAAGAACTATATGTATGTAACTATGTACGTTGTGTAACAAACTGTTGTCTTCTTCCTAAATGTTTATTTTAGCGGCCGTGATTCGTCTCATCTAGTGGTGTTAGTGTGTGTTTGTGTCAGAATATATAACAAATACATGACGACATACCTGAATCTGCTGGTTGTTTTTTTTCTGCGATGTTCGTCATTCGTCTTCGAGGGAGCTGCAATTTGCTTACAGGAACACTCGAGGCAGGGCCCTAGACGATGTAAGATTTTATGTGTTTTATTCACTTCAAGGTATTCGTCATAGCAGAAGGGAGTTATCGACGATCTTTGGCTTGGGGTGGTTCTTCTACATCTCCACTCTGAGAGTTCCTCCCTCATATGAAACCTATTTTAGCTTTTCTGGTGCAAACTAAACGAGTAACGACATTAAAGCTCTGTTCTCCACTCATCACTAAATAGATAGATAATTATATAGACAGATAGGTAGATGGATAAATATGTCCGATACACCGGTCAGTATGCAAGCCTTCTAGACCTTTTCCCCACAACTTCCCCTGAGCTATGTTCATGTTCCGTTCCATCTCTTCTGGGATCCTCCGACCACTCCGTTGTAGCAGTTAAGATAAAAATGAAATGTAATAAGTCTTCAGATGTACGTTGCTACCGTACTGTATATCGATACTCTATGGCTGACTGGGATAGCTTCTGTACATTCATATCTGACCTACCTTTGCATTCCATGTTTAAAATGAATGTGTCCTCTATAGTATCAGACCTGACCGAATGGTAAATTGGAGGTATAGACCGATTCATACCATCAAAAAAAATCCAACAAAGATCTAACAGCCAGCCATAGTTCTCCTCAGAATGTGCTGCTACCATCACGCACAGAAATCACCTTTTCCATAGCTACCAACGAAATAGATGTACCAAGACTAAAGCTGCTTTCAGAACTGTACGCAACCACTGTAAAAGAGTAATAAAAAAATGCAATAGAGCTATATGCTCAGTCTGTTAAATCCAAAGTAGCTGAGCAGCGGCTTGGTTCCCACCAGTTTTGGCAAATAGCAAACAGGATCCTGAACCGAAGCGTGCGTTCTATACCAACCATCATTAATGGACCGGAGGTTATCTCGTCAGCATCAGACAAGGCCAGACTATTTGCCAAGAACTTTGCAGCTAATTCTAACCTATGCGACGAAGGCCATAAACTCCCCGTATTTCCTCCTATAACAGACAACACGCTATACAACATACAAATATCTGTGCGTGAGGTTTCCAAGCTAATCAAGAACCTTGATTCCAGTAAAGCAACTGGCCCTTGCGGTATTCCAGTTATAGTGCTGAAAAATCTCCAAACAGAACTTGCCCCCATACTTACAAAACTGTTTAGCCGTTGTCTTAAAGAGAACTGCTTTCCAACACCCTGGAAGACCTCATCAGTATGCCCTGTATTTAAGAATTCAGGTGATAAGTCATCTCCCTCTCAGTACAGACCAATAAGTCTCCTGTGCGTCATGAGTAAGTTATTAGAATCCATATTAAATAAAGAAGTAGTCAACCACCTCAGCTGAAACAAGCTTCTTAGTGACATGCAAAATGGTTTCCGCTCCGCAAGATCTACAGCAGATGTGCTAACGGTTATATCTCATAGGATTAGTGAATCTCTTGACAAAGGCTTCCTTTCCAGGGCAATTCCTCTTGACATATCGAAGGCCTTCGATAAGGTATGGCACAAGTGCAAGATTTCCAGCACCAGTATCACTGGTAATGTTTTCTCAATCATTAAATCATTTCTCTCCGATAGGTTCATAAGAGTAGTGGTTGATGGGTAGAAATCAGAGGTCCACAGTATTAATGCTGGAGTCCCTCAGGGGTTAATCTTGGGCCCAACTCTCTTCCTTATCTTCATCAATGGTCTCCCAAAACACATACTTAAATCATTCGTTGACATCTATGCTGATGACACGACCATCTATGGCAACATATCAAAGGCCGTAAATGACAAGGTTCTCTCTAATTCTCTCTCCTCTGACCTTGAGCACGTGGTACAGTAGGGAAAGACGTGGCTTGTTACTTTTAATACATCCAAAACCAAGCTTCTATCTTTAAATCATCAACGCTCTGATCCCCATCTGGAAGCAATTAAAATGGATGGCCTTCGTCTTGGGGAGGCTCCATGTTTTGACGAGCTTTTGGGTGTGACCTTTACTCCTGATCTGAAATGGAACACGTACATCAGGTCTGTAGCCAAGGACGCTGGGAAAATGGTGGTATCCTTCTACTGCTCCAGAAGTTATCTCATTACTGATGCAATTCTCTATTTGTATAAAAGCCAAGTACATCCAATGATGGAGTACTGCTGCCACATCTAAAACTACTGGCTGAAACTACTGTCAATAATTTTCCAACTCTTTATCTGTGTCTAAATCCAAACCCAGATTCCATGAGCAGAGATTCTTTCTCAGAAGCGCAGACTGTGGACCTTTCTTCCGTTTGCCTGTTTCCCACCTGACTACAACTTAGATGTCGTCAAGTCCAAGATAAACAAATTCCTTACAAACCGCCCCCCTAAGTAAGACACTCTATCAAATCTCCAATACTAATGATTTCTACAATACTGTCTCATTGGTTACTGCACACGCAATAACCCTTATCCCCGAGTGGCCTCCGGTCCTTGATAAGTGGTGACCTCCATGCAAAAAAATATATATAGATCGATAGATTGATAGATAGCTAAATAAACAGATACCTAGATAGATACACAGATAATTATATAAACAGATAGATAGACAGATACACAGGACATTTACTGCTTCTGCCCGCTATTCTCTAACAAAACAATCTCAAATAAAATATGTAAATAATAAGATATCAGACTAATTTAATTAAATATCACGATTGAAATTTTCTTCACGAAAAACTATATAAACTACTTGAAAACTGCATTTTGAAGGTTTGTGAAAAAATTGGATACATTACGGGAGGAATGGAAAAATAAACATGATGAAAACTACTAAAACGAAAATCGAGACACATGCAAGGGCAATAAATTATAATATTCTGATATTTGCTTGATGCTGTCGAAAAAATGAATGAATAATAAATGTTAATACGAAAGACCTGTCAGATGAAAAATTTAAAAATTGGTTTCATTAATATGCGCTGATGAAATTGCCTAGTTGTACAAAGTTATAATTTATAAACTGTTCTATACATGTATGCCAACATTTAAATCAAATCAACATGATATAAATGCGTGCATGCACCAGGGACCAATCCTTGGAGTTATCATTCCTGATATTGATAAATGACCTATCTGATAAAATTTTCTCGGAGATTATGGTATTTGTTGATTACACCACGCTCCATAACAGACACAGGAATAAAACGAATGAACACATATCTAAGGAAATCGCAAAAACTCTAGAGAAATGCCTCCAGTCTGTTGCGGAATGGGCCATAACTGCTTGGTAACGTTCGATGCTGCCAAGAATAAGCACATTTCCTTTAATAATTATAAGAAACCTTCTCAGCCACTGATTGCCATGGCTAATGATACACTGTCAGAACGTACTTACCTCAAGTTCTTAGGGTTAACATTCATGGATAACATAAATTGGAAAAAAAAAATACATTGAGGCTGCCGCGAGGAAGGGGGGGGGGCTCTCCCTACCGTGCTAAAAGGATACGCACACCTAAGAGCATCCTGTATTTCTACAAGGCCACGGTTATCTTATGCATATAGAGTAAAGTTGCCACATCCAGGATGGTGCATCTACCACTAGTATCTTTCTCTCTCTCTCTCTCATAGACAGGTGTAAAAAAAAGTCGCCAACCTAATGGGTCCTGAATTATCAACTAAACACCAACGTCTGTCCCATGGCATCCTTGTACCTGTTTTACAAGTATTTTAATGTCAAGAATTCCGAGTACTAGTGTCCCCTTAACAACAATACCTTCGACAAACCCGACAAGCAGCAAAATTCAACTCCTACACTTTAAAGATCCTTAGATGCTTAAAAGTCTTCTATTCGAATACACAGTAAAATTGAATTATAAGTTAAGTGACAATCTATAAAACATAATTAAAAACGCATTATCAACATTCTGAATTATACAAATGAACATAAATAGAGTGACTAAATTATGTAACTGCTTGAATACAAGTGAATTTCTATTTAATGGGAAGTATTTAATAAGCTCTATAGTATATAATCCAAAATATTCATCAAAGAGTACTCAAATATAAATAAATTGTATATTGGCATGCCTCGTAACAGATTTGAGGAAAGGTTCTCCAGTCATACATGATCTTTCGAGAATCCAAACTATAAAGGTAAATGATCACTTTATATTATAATTGACTAATTGCACAAAACTTAAAAATATGAAAACTCAAAAATATATTTCTCCGTTAACTAAACTTGTTATTTATGTCTTGTTGAAAAAATATATATTACGAGATTTAAAGATAGGGATGAAAACAAAAAACCTTTTTAGATTGTCAGCATTTAAAAAAACAAACAAACAAAACAAAACACACTATCTCAGCAATCTAAACATTATTTTATAAACTAAATGTAATTATTTAAAACTAAACTTTCCTTTCAGTATAAATATTATATAAACTATGGACAGCATATACTTGTTAAACAAATACATATATGTATGTACATACTTTCATATACATAAATATATGAAGATAGATTCCCTGTTTTCATTTTCATGAGCTCGAGTATAGTGTTGCCTGGCAATGTCATTTAAGACTGAAACAGTAGATTTATTATAGCAACTTATACTTTATTTGTTTATTTAAATTGAATAAAATAATATATGTGTCTTTTAATTGAGCATTATCAACAACCTCGTGAAAAAATCAATGTATTTTACATTTTGATATTTCCAACTTTAAATATATATATATATATATATATATAGTCATCCACATACAGTACAGTTTCGCTGTTACATAGCTAATCAGTGCGGTTAGGAAAGCAACTACCTCAACCCAGAATCGAAACCCGGCCGCCCAAATGAACTTCGGAGCTTCTAACCGTTGCGCTATTCGGTAACTACTATTCGAACAGTGAATTAACAATGTTTTGACATTGACCAAATACCCAAGCTCAATTTGTTTACCAAAAGAGCATCGCTTAATACGCTATGGTAATGGTAATTTTATGTCAATATCGCTTCCCGAGAGTTACTTGGTTAAGGAACGTTCTAGGAACGCAACCACCTCCCCCGGTGAAATAAACGATATCCAACTATAGGCACATAGACGTAGCAACACAATGGGTCGAGATTTCGTCGTCTATAACCGGCTGGCATGGCTCGCTTCTTATCTTCATTGCGTCGTTCAAGGCATTAATGGCATGCTGGAATTTAACGCTGGTACAAAAATAGCGAACAAAGTTTATTTTTGTAAATATATAAATATAATTTATTTAAACTTTAACAATAAGGTGCATAGGTTTATAAAAGCCAGTTGAAACCAGACGCATGCTATCTTGCGTCCGCTGGCTCCAAAATGCAAGCTTCAACTGTTTTAACAATAGAATCATATTTCAGTTCTCGATTTCTCCATTAAAAGAGAGATAGAGAGAGTGAGAGAAAGAGAGAAAGTGAGTGAAAGAGAGAAATAGAGAAAGAAAGAAAGAGAATGAGATGTTCATCGCCCATATTTTGTTTTTCAAATTATAATGTGCACTGGATACATAAAAACCTGTCAATATTCGTGTGCCGACAGTTTTAAACATTTAAAAATGTTTCTTCTCTCAAATGTGTGTTCTTCACATAAGTATAAACCAAATAAGACACAAGTTTTATTAATGTAGAAGCTGCCAGCTCCTTCAAAGGGGGCGCTCATTATTGTTCTCCGATTTGTATATCACTTCCCAATATCTTCAATCCAAGATGGGGAGCATTATAGTCATCCACACAGAGTACTTTTTCGCTGTTTCATAGCTCATCAGTGCGACTAGGCAAGCAACTACCTCAACTACTATGCGGGCAGTGAATTAACAACGTTTTGACATTGTTCAAATCCCTAAGCTCAATTTGTTTACACAAAGAGCATTATTGTAATTTGTATATCACTCCCCAATAGGCTAAACCCAAGATAGGGTGCATTATATATATATATATATATATATATATATATATATATATACATATATATATACGTATATATATGTATATATATATACTTAAAATAAAATAAAAGATCTTTGACTTACTTGTAGTTTCATCAAATACTTTTGTATGCAAAATCCGATCCCGCATTTTGCTAATTACTACCCTCTGATGAGAAGGAAAGTATTTCTCCGAAACTCCGCGGATTAAAAACTATCCACTTCTCAAGTGTTTCCTTTTCAGATTAAATATGTTTTTTTTTAACTCTTTTTAAAAGTGTTTTTAACATGTTTTATTAAATGTTTGCTCTTATATATATATATATATATATATATATATATATATATATATATATATATATATATATATATATGCATAAACAAATCCAGGCTTTAGATGTTCAAACATACAGACTAATGAATACAACGAGGTTGTTTGATAGTGCTCGATAACAAGAGCAAAATATTTTTATTATTTATTCGCAGGTAAATAGTTACATCTGTTTCAGTCTTAATTCAATGAGACTTCGTCAGGCGAATACGGCATTAACAATTAGAAACAAAATACAGTACAGTATATAAGACACATGTATATAATCAAATAACATTAAAACAACTAAGTCGGGGCAAATACCATAAGCTGGGACCGTATCCTAGGGCCAATGTGTCCCGGGATTCTACTGTATTTGCTATTTGATTTCTCGCTCTTATTTCATAATTTTTTCACAAACTTTCTATTTTACCTCCTTTATTGCCTTCTCGCGTTTTCTTTCTAAATCTATTCCATTCTCTTTTTCTCCTTCCACTTTTATCTTTATCTCTCTTTGTTCATTTACAAATGTAATAAAACTAACTATAAAACAGGAAATTAGAAAAGTCCATCATGAATAATAGGTAATTTCACACATATTTACAATATTTAACCCATAAATAAAGAGGAAAATAGATGTAGAAAGAGAATGACAAACAGAATCATAAAGAAAAAGGAGATATAACAAACAGAAAGACTTATATTTTTGAAAATTTAATTGGCATTTCAAAGTTACTTTTATCTTGATTCAAAGGTTCTAACCTTAGTTTTATGTGTGACCCAACGGGTCACATTTCAAATATAATTTTGTATGCTTACGCATGTGATCACACACATACACACACACGCATATATATATATATATATATATATATATATATATATATATATATATATATATGTGTGTGTGTGTGTGTGTTAATAAAAGAAATATATACTAAATGAAATAAATGGAAAAATAGAAAAGGGACATTAAAAAGAAGGCTTTTCATCTATTTCATTAAAAATAAATTCTCTTCAGCGTAAATCTATAAACAATAAAGGAGGTCATCTTCGTTACGCTTTTCAGGCGTTATTTGGCAAGCAGCCATACTGACACGTGATTTTGCTTTGAAGTTTGACGATGCTCGACTCCATTTCATGTTTTTTTTTCTAAGTGACGACAGCTATCCACCTTTCCTGTTTTGTTCTCCCATTTTGTAGTTGTCAGTGTCGTTTCCTTCCTCTCGTCTTATGTTGTTTATGTACTGGTCTATCAGGCTTCTGTTTGAAATAATATATTCATCTATCTTTCGTGTTTAGATTATATATATATATATATATATATATATATAGTGCCGGCAAAAAAAAGTCCGCACTTGTAATTTTCAAAAACTGCAAATTTAAGCAACCTATACCTCATTTGATTCGCCTATTATTCCTCTATAATTTTATCTGTTTATATTTGACTTTTACTCGAAATATTCTAGTGTTCACCTCAATTTAAAAAAATAACATCAAATTGAGGAGGCAAAAAGAAAGTCCGCAGCAAGAAATTTGCTTAAAACCAGCTTAAATCATCAACCCTTAGTAAGTTTAAAATATTCACCAACAGGCAACAAAGCATCTCTAATCGTAATTGTTGTTGTTCCAGATTATACAACGTAATATTTAGTCCATATGCCACGACTTTCTCTTAGTGATCGCTAGGAACTTATTAATCCCCACCTTTCTGGTTTATCCAGTCGCGATTGAAATGTGATAAGGAAATAGTACGAAAGACTGCAAAAGTACCAAAACACCGGCAGTGTTCATGATACCCCCAAATCTGATCGTATCAGAGTTACTTCTATCAGGAAAGACAATGCTATCAAGATGCGCAGCCAAAGAAACAGATTTTAAAGGGCTCCACAAATTCAACAAAAGTGCAATCTTGTTAAAAAAGTGCTCTCTTTCTACTGTCCAAAACAGAAAAGGAATTTAATTTGCGAGAATATGTTGCAAGACGCATACCAATGATTTCTGTAAAGAACAGAAAGCGCCGTCTGCACTTCGTCGGATGCAATGAAGTTCATGACTCTACATATTTGTCAAAATGTTTTTTAGCGACGAAAGCAAGTTCAATAGGCTAGGCAGTGATGGTAGGCAGTACGCCCGTCGGAGGAAAGACGAAGAATTTAATCCTAGGTGCTCAGTTTCAACGTTGCAAGGTGGTGGAGGTTCAGTTTTGGTGCGAGGCATTATTAGTACCAATGGTCCAGGGTCTATAGAATTAATTCTAGCAAAGTACATTAATATGTTGACTGAGCATTTTCTACCCTACTTTGGTCGTAATTTGGATGATAATCCCATCTTTATGAAGGATAATGTTCCCATTCACACAGCTGGCAATGTCAACAGGTTGCATAATATTTCGTGTTCGGGTTGGCCTGCACAATCTCCAGACCTCAATCCTATCGAAAACGTATGGCATTACATCAAGCAACAGCTACGCAATTATAAATCTCAAATTTGAAAAAATCTTTGGACAAAAATTAAAGAAAAATGGAAGGCCCTTTCCCGGAGTATTGCTGCAGTCTAATTTAAGGAATTCACAAAACATTGCAGGCTGTCAAATTGCAGAAGGGCTATGCTACTAGATATTAACTAGTTCATTGTGTTCATGTTGTATGTGTGTTGCATTAATGTCCTAAAGTTACATTTAAATAACAATTTTCCATTGTGCGGACTTTCTTTTTGCCTCCTCAATTTGAAGTTATTTTTTAAATTGACGTGAACACTAGAATATTTCAATTAAAAGTCAAATATGAATAGGTAAAATATAGAAGAATAAAAGGTCAATCAAATGAGATATAGTTTGTTTAAACAGTTACATTAAATTTAGCTAAATTTGCAGTTTTTGGAAAACATTAAAAGTACGGACTTTCTTTTTGCCTCCTGTGTATATATATAATTTTCGTTCAACTACTCTGCTTAAAGGAAAATTGATGTTCTCTTGTAAGAAACTGTTTATTTATATTTTCTGGGGATTCTTGAATACATTTCCGTAAAATCTGAATAATGTCAGGAACGATGTTGGCAACTGTAATTTTTGTGGGCATCTCTCACGCTATCTGTCTCTAGAAATGTGGCCACCAAACATTTTAATTATTTTATTACGTAATTTGTACAACCGCTAGTTTAATAAAATTGGAAAGGAAAGAGCAAATAAATTAGATTGGTGCATATGTTATTTATCTCATGCATGAAAGGTGTTCATACAAAATTGATTAGAACGATAGATAATGTTTATTTTGTAATGGAAGAATAAAAAGGGAAAAATGGATGAATAATGAAGAGAAAGAAGACAAAGTAGAAGGGTATACAAAAATAGACAATTGTGGTAGTTATTTGGACTTTTTAAGAGGAAAAATTGTTAAGGGATTTGATTGTTATAATATATGTAAAACTTTTAACAGATATGCTTAAAATTTTAATTTCCCTTTGGTGTGAGTGAAAAATGAAAAGGAAAACATGATGTATAAATCCAAAGAATACTGTATCATCTTGATATTTTTGTGGTCTGATTGTAGCGAATGTACATTGATAGATTCTTTTCATAAGTGCTTTTAGTATTTTTTTTATCATGAAAATATATCAATGGAATGGGCAGAAACCATTGTCTGAGAAGTAATTTTGGATAAAATCTAGAATATTTTCACGTATAAGCATCATATGTTCATTTATATCTATAATATACAATAATAAACATATATATATATATATATATATATATATATATATATATATAAATTGTACCGTTTTCATGGTAAGACAGTATTATGAGTGTCAGCGGAAAAACTCAAATAAAGTACTCTCGTCTACACCTCTCTCTGTTAGCCAATAAAATGAAGAATTCGGATTGCCCTCACTGACGATCGATTCGTAGATTACGAGACTGACAAACAAATAGACGTATGGAAATAAATGATAACTAATAAGTAGAGACTGCCTAGAGACCTTGCGAGTTTGAAAAAAAAAATGCAATTGAATACAGGATATATAGACAGTTTTTATGCGGTGACGACAACCGTTCTTCGAAAGGGTTAGAAAAGGGCCGAATTTTACTTCGTGTTGGCAGCACGCTAAAAGGGAAAAATAAACATTTCATTGGTCGCGGCAGGGTTTGAGAATGGGGGTGGGTTTTTAGTATATTTATATCTTTCTGGTTTTGTTTTACTTGCAATCGCCGAGAAGTGATCGATCGAAAGACTTTTGAAGCGAAACTTCAGCGGATATCAGTTTTCTGCAGATCAAAGCCTTGTCCAGAAACAAGAGAAACAATCGCTTATATCATACCAATTGATACATCTACATCAAGACACACGTGCACAGCGAACAGTCTCCGCATGCATGCGCAAACGAAAAGACAAGAACAGTGACAGCGAAAGAAAAGAGCTAAGCAAAATAAAATTAGCCGTATAATAATAATAATAATAATAATAATAATAATAATAATAATAATAATAATAATAATAATAATAATAAGTTCTAAGATTAAAACAAATGAACAAGTAAATGAATGCAACACAGGATTATATTCAAAATATAAAGGAGGACATTTTGAATAAAAGTATAATGAACTAAAAGTATAGGGAGGAATGCCACAAGAAGCAATAACTACAAAGTTATCATTATATTACGAAAAGAACAAAGATGTCGAGATATTAGGAACAACAAAGGAAATAAGAATATAGAGAAGCAACAAAAATGCCAGTTAGAATGATGAAAATAATTGAATGTATTATACCCAGTATTCGTAGTATTAACAATAATAGAAGGAAAACAAGACGAGGAAACAAGATCGCAAAGAAGATAAAATTTAAAAGAAAAGGGAAAGAAAAGAAGATTGTGAAAAAAATAAGAAAAAATAATATAAAAAGATATAAAATCGGAAAGAAAACGAAAAAGGAAGAAAAAGAAGAAAACATGAGAAAAAGACAAAACGATTAAGTATGTTTATGATTAATTTTGTACATAAAGTAAACCTCAATGGTTCCACGTTTCTGTGATTAATAATGAGAGCTGAAGTCATATTTCTGTCCTGACATAAACATCTTTTTAGCAGAGTTTATCGCTTCAAACCTTATATTTCCAATCGATACGTACAATGTCCAGAACGATATTTTCATTTACGTCAGTGATGATCAGACAAGCTTGGAGACTTTTCACTGACGAGATATTTTGTACTAATTTTTTTTATTATATTTTCACCCCAAACAAGGCACATTGCCACTGTGGTATAGGGGGTTACTATCAGGGGCAGCAGCTACTGGGGCACTATGTTGGGATTTGGGCAGCAAGATGTCGGTTCACGTTACACTTGAACTTCTGCATATAAGTACAGTTGGGGAAGCAGGAACCTGGAATGGACTTCCAGAGTCTAGCGGTTCTGAGGAAGAAACTACTGGTGTAGAAGATCTTCTACATCAAGAAAGACACAACATGCCAGTTGGCAATAAGACGCTGGACCATTCTGGCAAACGAACGTTAAGTATTTTAAAAATTCATCCTAAATGTTTTCATGTTACCTTGTTTAAACTTGTTTTTCTTGTTTTATTTATGTATTTATTTGTATCTACTTTCCTGTCTTATTCGTCCCCCATGCTACAAAGTAAATTAGCGATGAAAAACAAAACATGACGGGGATTATTTTTCTCTATTAGAGTAAATAAAGTTAGGACTTTTTTTTAAAACAAAAATGTAATTTTAATATTTACACATCTGAACGTAACTACTTTTATTCTATAAATAGATAGGAACACGTGCACAATTTATCCGGAAATAGAAATCTTCTTACGCTGTAGAAAGACACAACATGCCAGTTGGAAAAAAGACGCTGGACCATTCTGGCAAACGGACGTTAAGTATTTTTAAAATTCATTCTAAATGATTTTCATGTTATCTTGTTTAAACTTGTTTTTCTTGTTTTATTTTTGTATTTATTCTTATCTACTTTCCTGTCTTATTCGTCACCCCCATGCTACAAAGTAAATTAGCGATGAAAAACAAAATAAAATGACGGGGATTATTTTTCTCTATTAGAGTAGATAAAGTTAGGACTTTATTTAAGTAATATACTTAATATATACTATTACTGCAAGCTTGTCTATATTGAAAATGCTTGCTTCCTAGCAAGCCAATCAAACCATCTAATATAGTTAGTCTTATTTTCTATTATATTCGAAATATAATACAGTGACATTAGCAAAGAAAAATCACCTATGAAAAAGAACCTCCTAAATTAAAACCTTGATTAATTATCTTAGCTCGAATGTAAATTAATATTAAGCCGACTTTTACAAATTGATAAAAGTTAATTATTGGATTTTAATTATAAAGGTGAACCTCCATTATTCAAACTCGAGAAAGATAACGACAAACTTCAACCCATTAATATGGGACGGGAGATTATCATCAAAAGTGTCCTGAACTTAGCACCGGACTTACAACTTAGATATAAATAAGTCACTTGTACCAATTCCCCTCCCCACTTTTTTTTTTAAATGGAGGGTGGATAATACAGTGGATGTGTTATCGGCAGCTCCAGTAACTCTCACTTCTCCTTTTTTGTCCCTCAGTCCTCATTCAATGAGTGATCTTCCTGACAAAAGCTGAAGAAAAAGCTCCTTAAAGGTCGGTAGTACTTGGTGACCAGTAGTCTGAGATGGAAATTTTTCTGTCTCTATGTCTGTCCTTGTGGCCATGTTACTAGTAAGGGTGCTGGAGGTAAGCGTTTTGTGTGGGCTGACGTTATCCGCCTGATAGTCAGGGACCCGAACCTTGGATTAACCACTAAGGAGGCTGTCCTATCAGCAGGCGCAAAGTACTGGGACTGCTGTATTGCCATTTGGTGAGTGGATCTGGACTATGCAGAAATCTCTGGTGGGGCCTCTCGATGCCATACTAGTGGGTAATTGTTACGGCTTTACCTTTTCGTGTGCTACAAAACAAAATTCCTGTCTTTTTCTCTCTTATTTTCCCTCTATGTACTGCTCTAACAAAGTATGCCGACCTATTCCACAAATCCCAAAACCTAAACATGAAATATCTCCGGAATAAAACCTCGATTAAAGCTAGAACCCCATCTTGCAACGTAGACTCCTACTACCAGGTCTCCTTCTCCAACATCAGGGGTCTACGTTCCAACTTTCCAGAGGTTGAAACCCAATTACAGGAGACGAAACCGAACATATTATTTCTATTTGAAACTGGAATAGGGCCGACCACTTCCCTAGATGAGTTCATAATTAACGGATACTCTAATTTAACAGCTAAAGCTGACCCCCAAGATCGCCAGGGGCCTGGAATGTGTGCCTACATTAAAGATGGCTTCCCGTTTGGAAGGGATATCTCTAGAGAAGATCCTAACTTACCCTATATGTGCTTCCAGGTTTCACTTGCTTACACCACTGCATTTATATTTGCCCTCTATCGGCCCCACAACAGCGGAGTTACTATCTTTAAGAGCATATCTGAGAAAATAGACCACATCCTGTCTGCACATCCCTCGACTAACATCCACATCTTTGGTGACTTCAACTTCCATAACGTGGAATGGCTGACCCATTCAAATAAGACAGACGATGAAGGGAGATTTTGGTCATGATTTTGCCATTGCTTATGACCTCACTCAGATTGGTCGCGAACTCTCCCGTGTGCCCGATACGCAAGCCTTCTAGACCTTTTTTCTCAAAACTTCCCCTGAGCTATGTTCATGTTCCGTTCATTCTCCTCTAGGATCGTCCGACCACTCTGTTGTATCAGTTAAGAAAAAAAAAACAAAATGTAATAAGTCCATAGACGTACTCCTCCACCGTACGGTATACCGATACTCTAAGGCTGACTGAGATAGCTTCCGTACATTCATATCTGATTTACCTCTGCACTCCATGTTTAAAAAGGAAGTGTCCTCTATAGTATCAGATCTGACCGAATGGTTAATTGTAGGCATAGACCAATTCATACCATCTAAAAAATTCCAACAAAAACCTAACAGCCAGCCATGGTTCTCCCCAGAATGTGCTGCTGCTATCGCGCAAAGAAATCAGCTTTTCCAAAGCTACCAACGTAATAGATGCACTGAGACTAAAGCTGCTTTCAGGACTGCCAGCAACCACTGTAAAAGAGTAATAAAAAATGCAAGAGAGCTATATGCTCAGTCTGTTAAATCCAAGGTAGCTGATTAGCGGCTTGGTTCCCGCCAGTTTTGGCAAATAACAAATATGATCCTGAACAGAAGTGTGCGTTCTATCCCAACCATTATCAATGGACCAGAGGTCATCTCGTCAGCGTCAGACAAGGTCAAACTATTTGCAAAGAACTTTGCAGCTAATTCTACCCTATGCGACGAAGGCCATCAACTCCCCATATTTCCTCCTATAACACAGAACACGTTAGGTAACATACAAATATCCGTGCATGAGGTCACTAAGCTAATCAAGAACCTTGATTCCAGTTAAGCAACAGGCCCTGACGGCATCCCAATTATAGTGTTAAAAAAGCTTCAACCAGAACTTGCTCTCATACTTACGAAACTGTTTAAGCGCTGCCTTAAGGAGAAGTGCTTTCCGATACCCTGGAAGACCTCATCAGTTTGCTCTGTATATAAGAATTCAGGTGATAAGTCATCTCCCTCTCAGTACAGACAAATAAGTCTCCTGTGTGTTGTGAGTAAGTTGCTGGAATCCATATTAAATAGAGAAATAGTCAACCACCTCAGCAGAAACAACCTTCTTAGTAACACACAATATGATTTCCGTTTTGAAAGATCTACCGCAGATGTGCTGACGGTTATATCTCACAGGATTAGTGAATCTCTTGACAAAGGCTTCCTTTCTAGGGCAATTGCTCTTGACATATCAAAAGCCTTCGATAAGGTATGGCATAAGGGTCTACTTTAAAAGGTTTTCAGCTACGGTATAACTGGAAATGTTGTCTCAATCATTAAATCATTTCTCTCCGATAATCTCATAAGAGTAGTGGTCGATGGACAAAAATCAGAGGCCTGCACTATTGATGCTGGAGTCCCTCAGGGGTCAATCCTGGGCCCAACTCTCTTCCTGATCTACATCAATGACCTCTCTAACCACATACTTAAATCATTCGTTGACATCTATGCTGATGACACGACCATCTACAGCAACACATCAAAGGCTGTAAATGACAAAGTTCTCTCTGATTCTCTCTCCTCTGATCTCGAGCGCGTGGTTCAGTAGGGAAAGACGTGGCTGGTTACCTTTAATGCATCTAAAACCAAACTCCTATCCTTACATCATCAATACTCTGATCCCCATCTGGCATCAATTGTGATGGATGGTTCTCGTCTGAGAGAGGCCCCGTGTTTTGACAAGCTTCTGGGTTTGACCTTTACTCCTGACCTCAAATGGAAGACGTACATCAAGTATGTTGCCAAGGTCGCTGGAAAGATGGTGGGATCCTTCTACCGCTCCAGAAGATATCTCACTACTGATGCAATTCTATATCTATAAAAAAGCCAAGTACGTCCAAGGATGGAATATTGCTTCCATATCTGGGCAGGAGCTGCTAAAAGCAGCCTATCCTGCCTTGACAGAGTACAAAATATACTTCGTGGTTTAGTGGGGGATACCTTTTCTCTAGCCTGCAACCTCTCTCCCACAGAAGAGACGTTGCGAGCTTGCCTTTGTTTTATCGTTATTTCCATGGAAGGTGCTCGTCTGAACTCCAATCTCTGGTCCCCCCTCGTTAATCTTTCACGAAAAACACCCATCTAGCCGAATCCACTGTCAAAAATTTCCCCCACTCTGTATCTGTGCCTAAATCAAAACGCGGATTCCATGAACAAAGCTTCTTTCTTAGAACTACGCCTGTGGAACTCTGTTCCGTCTGCCTGCTTCCCATCTGACTACAACTTGGGTGTGTTCAAGTCCAACGTTAACTAATTCCTAATGAACAGCCCCCTTAAGTAAACACTTCATCAAATCTCCACACTAATGTAATGTACTTGCAATAACCCTTATCCCTGAGTGGCTTCCGGGCCTTGATAAGTGGTGACCACTGTGTAATAAAAAAGGGATCTCTACTATGTGGGGGTGAGATTTATCTGCCTTTCGGGTTTGTCTAGAGTGTCCCCGTCGTGGGGGCACAATTGTGTGTACTTCGTCAGTGCATTCACCATTAAAATACTTGTAGAACAGGCAGAGGGAGGCAATGTTTCGTCGATGGGACAGAGGCTGAAGCTTAGATAAAAGTTCAGGGCCTATCAGATAGGCGACTCTCTTTTGAACCTTGTCTAGGAGCGAGAGACTAGCTGCAGATGGACCATCCAAATCTGACAACAATACTCCATACATCGGCGAATGGTGGCCTTATAGAGGTACACGATACTTTCAGGTGTCAGTAGTTTTCTAGCACGGTAGAGAGAGCCTACCTTCTCCGCAGCGGCCCTGACAATGTTTTCAATATAATTGTTCCAACTCATGTTTTCTTTGAACGTTAGGCCAAGCAGTATTAAAGATGTACTCTAAGACAGGGAGTCACTGGCCATTGTTATTGATGGCAGAGAAGGTTTCTTGTAATTATTGAAGGAAACCAGTTTAGTCTTGGCAGCATTGAATGTGACCATCCATTTTTGTCCCCATTCCACTACAGATTGGAGGTCATCCGCTAGTGTTTTTGCCATTTCTTTAGTTATGTGTTCATTTGTTTTCTCCTCATGCCTGTTATAGAGTGTGGTGTCATCAGCATATATACCCATCTCAGAGGCAGTTTTGTCGGGGAGGTCATAATTAAATATAAGGAACAATAGAGGACCAAGGATAGACCTCTGAGGCACTCCCACTTTTCTATGACACTGTTTAGATGTACGACCGTCGAGGACAACCTGGGGTTTTCTCTTATCTAAAAGGATTTAATTATGTTAAGTATTCTACCATTGATACCGCACGATTTAATTTTCCTGAGGAGACCCTCATGCCATACCCTGTCAAAAGCCTTAGATATATCTAGAGCTACCGCTCTACCCTCCCCAGCTTTGGCCAGTGAATGGTATATACTTTCAGAGATTACAGTGACGATGTCTGCTGTGGAACGGGCTTGTCTAAATCCATATTGTTTGTCAGTCAAAAGTTTAGCATCTGTAAGGTGATGGACTAGAGCATGGTTAATTATGGTCTCAAATATTTTGGCGAAAAGTGGGAGGAGGCTAATGGGCGATAATTTGATGGGTCAGTTTTTCGCCAGAATTCTTGAAAACTGGTACCACAGAAGCAGTTTTCCAACAGCCCGGGAAGCATGATTCATTAAGGCAATTGTTGTAGAGTTTGGAGAGAACTTGAGCTACTTCGGCTAAGCACTTTTTTAATAGCACAACTGGGATGAGTTCAGGTCCACATGCTTTTAAAATGTCAAGGTTTTTTATGATAGCATGTACCTGAGCAGGGGTGATTTGTAGATCGTCTAACGTGGCGTCTGTCCGCAAAGGAAAGTCAGGTAGGGGGTGGTTGGAAGGGTCCAGTGGTGAGTTTTAGGCAAACCGGCTAGCAAACATATTAGCCTTGTCGGTTGCTGAGCAAACACTATCGTGATTGTTGGTTAGTGGAATAATTGCTGATTGCCCATTATTTACTACACTGTTGTAGATTTTCCAGATGTCACTAGTTCCTAATTTTTGTGCTTCGAGGCGTTTTTTAGTGATTTCAGTAAATTCTCTCTTAGCTGTCGCTATTTATTTCTTAACGTTACTTCTAGCTTCTATATACTTATGTCTCTTTGAACTGGACTTATGTCGGTTAAATTTGCGGTATGCATGCTGCCTCTGAGCAATGGCAGTTGCGCAAGTAGAAGTAAACCATTGGGGAGAGTGGGACTGCTATAAAACTTTCGCATGGAAACATGCGCTTCAATTGCTATTTTGAACCATTCAGTGGTCTCATTTGCGCACTGTTCAGCAGGAAGAGAAAAAATGTTTCACCATGGGGCATCTCTGATAAGATCTCTGATGGTTTCCCAGTCAGCCTTTCTATAATATCTCGTTGTTTTGAGCACTGGCTCTTCAGTTTTGGGTCTAGAGTTTAGGGCGATTTCGACCATTATCACTGCATGATCAGCGTTCCCGAGTGGGCTGTCAGCATTTGTTATACACTCCTCGGGAACAGTGGTCAGAAACAGATCTAAAAGTTATGCGTGTTGTTCTTGCTGGTCAAGGAAACGGGTTGGAAACGTAACCATTTGTGATAGGGAGTGAGATATAGCGAAGCTATGTGTTGTGCTGCCCGCTGCATCTTTGTGAGTAGAGAATCCAAGCCAGTTTTTGTGGTAAACATTAAAGTCACCAAATACATGTACATGTGCGCTAGTGTCGAGGGAGAGTGCTGTCTATGCTGTCAGAGACTTTATTTACAATGGTGCAGTCCTGGGCCGAGGGAGAGCGGTAGAGAAAATAAAAGTAGCTAATGTTATGTTGTATTTTTAATCTAAAGCACATAAAGGCTTGATCGTACGTTTCTAGATTCGTTTCTCTAGTCAGGGGGAGCGTGTTACGAATGTAGGCTCCAAGTCCGTGCATATATCTGTCAGAGTCCTTACGGCAGAGTGGGAGATAGCCAGGCATTTTAAAGTGGTAAGAGGGGATTGAGGAGTGTAGGTTAGGTTCACTTAGTGCTAAGATATCCGGGGTATTTGTTAGGAGAAATGCTTATACATCAGCTATATTAGTTCTAAGCCCACGGATGTTAGTGAATGCAAGCCTTAAGGGAGGAGGCAAGTTGGATTTGTTTTTCCCTAGGCCTGATTTAAGCTTATTTTTTTATTGTACTGTCATCATGTTTTAAAAAGTTTCAGTTAGGTAAGGGGGAGCTGAACAAGCGGTTATGCAGGGTATCAGACATGCCACACAAGTAGACCATTAGCTGACCTTTCTTCAACTAGGACTGTGGCCTCAGGAAAGCCCATCGTGGATGAGTGCAAGGCCCCTTTCCGTGCGCAACATGGCACTACAAACATCCCGATATTGTACAACTGTTGATGGAGCAGCCGCTCTAAGCGCTACCAAAGAGTTAGGACCCCTGTACTACCAGTTGGAAACAGCAGCCAGTAACTGTAAATCCGGTACCCTCTACCCATCAGAAGAAGGTCACACCAATCTAATTGCACAGCCACCTGTGGTACTCAAGCACTCCCAGGTGCCCAGTTTTGAGGGGTGGGATATGTCGGGAGTGAGGAAACGGCATTCCTTGCCCTAGACAAGAAACAAGATCTACCACTAAGTGTTTTGTCGTTTCACTGTGATAGTGTCTCTGCGCCTGACTAATAGGCAGAAAGGAGTATGGAAGCCGGGCGATAGGCAGAGCCTATCTACTCCTTAAGCAATTTAGGTTTGCAGACCGGTAATTAGTTTGAGTCACCAGCTCTATAAAAGTTGTCATCCAAGACTGGAGAGGCCTCCCTCCACTTTGGTTTTAGTTTCAGAGTTTTTCTTCTCCTAGACGGGTGATCTGGGAAGATCTACTGGGTCCATCAGCCCTGAGAGGGTTTGCTACGCGCCTGGGTCCTAATCCAGGTATTTCTGCGACCCCTCGTGCTAAGTTAATGTTACAGGGTAAGTTTGTAGAGGTTATATATCTAATGAATAGTTACACTCCTCAAAGTGGTTTAGGGACATCCAGTGGAAGCAGTTATGTGAGCAGGCCTGTTAGAAAAGCATTAGTGCGGATTATGGCTTTTACCTTTAGGTTTTTCCCTGTTTTTAACTTTATGTTTGTTTAGATACAGGATAACGTTATAGTGTTTGTAAGTATTAGGAATTGAGCTAAGAAGTTTGCCCAGTCACTGTATATTTAGATTTACGAGGGTTAAGATGTAGGTGCAGTATAGTAAGGGTATAACTGGAGGTACATTTTAAGCCATGGCGTATTCCGTATGTATAATTAAGTAAATAGATATTAGGGCAAGTTTTCAGTAGATGCAGATAGATAGAAGTTGTGTTAGTGTTTCTACTATTGTAGGGGGATAATTTCAGTTTTCATTTAAGAGTCATCGAGCGTTTTGCTTAACAGGGAGTATCGGATTTGGTTTAGTATTGTTCGTTGCAAAACCATCTAGGAAGAGGCAATTGTTATGTAATGAAGATCGCTTTGCATCCGAGTGCATACTTTGGTTGGTAAGTACGAAATTGGATAGGAATGAACTCTAATGCATGTCAGAGGTAGAAATGTATAGATGTTTAGTGATGACTGTTAGGTGGTTAGCATGTGAAAGTTAGGAGCTTGAGGCTAAGACGTGTGTATAATGTAGGCTTTTAGTGGCAGCTAGAGGGGTCAGATTGTAAGTTTTCAAGGGTCGGGGTTCTTAACTTACAGAATAAAGTAAAGTTTCATTAGGATTTAGAGTTTTAAGTATTGTTTTAGCTTGGGAGAAAGGAATAAAATTTTTCCCTTCTTTTCTCCTATTTTGCATGCAGGTTAGACATAGGAAAACCACCACTGATGAAAATCTGGCACATGTTCCGTAAGAGATATTTTTGTAGAAGCGTTATTAATTCATATTTCAATCCTGCTTGCTGCAATCATGTGTTTTTGTCTCTAAAGACAACATTCACGGAGAACTTTGTGGAGAAATGCGTGACTTACCTGGATAGACCACGTGCGGGTCGGTCACCGAAAATAAATAAAAAGAAAGAAAAGAAAACGGTCAAGACTCTTATTTAAAGAGTAGTGATCACGTGTTAGAAGAATATGCAAATAGAGGTGAACGATTTTGCGATATAAAAAGCCTGTGTTGTTAAGAGGGGGGGGCGAGACTGTTGGTAGAAGTCAGTGCTGTCAGACGTGCTTTAGAGTTTTGTTATTATATGCTGTGCTCGATTATTGGAGAGAGAAGAGAAGAGGAGGAACCAAGAATACATCCTGCAGGTACTTTGATACAACGGGGGCGCAATTCAACAATCAACTATTTCCTTTGGTTTAAGAACACAAAGGAATCGATATACTTGACTTTGTGTTGGTTTTAAGCTATTTCGGCGCTTGATGTGCGGTGACTAAAAATGGACAGATTCGACATTCGCTTAATACCCGAGTTCGACGGATCTACCACTGGACCGGCTGTCGTCGAATGGATTGAGAAGGCAGAGAAAATCTGTAAACTGTGCAAAATTAAAGAACCAGCCACAGTTATCCCTTTGAGGCTAACCGGAGGGGCCTATGCAGTCTACCAACAACTCGGGGATGAACCAGACTGGGATGAAATCAAGCAGAGCCTGTATACAGCGTTTGGTACAGATCCATTTGTTGCGTGGCAACAGTTCACGAGCCGGAGACTTCAACCCAAGGAAACAGTCGACGTGTACCTAGCCGACCTGCGAAAATTATCTGTACCGTTTGGTGGAGTCAACGATAAAATATTAAGCTGTGCTTTTTGGTAGGCCTACCCGAGGAGGACAGTAAACTGTTGCGGGCATCATCAAGAATCGATGAATTGTCAACTGATAAGTTATTGGCCCGAGCTCGAAACATCTGTAAGGAACAGGAACCAATTGCGGCAGCAGCTCGTTTTCGACATGGAGGCAATGTGGACTCTCTCCCAGATAGTAATAAGCATGCCACCCCAGCGTGCTATAAATGTGGGGAGGCCAATCATTTTGCTAAAGTGTGCCGGAGTGATAGGAGAGGTGTATATCCACAATCAAAGAGACCAGTGCAATGCTATCGCTGCAATAAGTTTGGGCACATATCTCGCAACTGTTCGGGAAACGAAGTTGGGGGCAAGGTACTATCGCTACCCTTGCCCCCTGCCAACCAATAAACACAGGATTGACTGTCATTAGCGTTAAACTTGATGATGTGCAGTGTTCAGCACTTATAGACACGGGGTGTTCCCGGTCTATAGTTAGTGCCCATTGCTGTCCGGTGTTGTAGAGGAACCCAGTCGGCGTTATGACCATCAATGGCTTATCACGAGTATGTTGTGGTGAAGGGACAGTCACAATCTGTACTGAGAAGGGTGACACAGCTAAAGTTGACGTTCTGGTGGTGCAGGAGAAACCCCTTGGCTACGACATGTTGCTTGGAATTGATGCAATACAAGCACTAGGAGGCGTTACAATCACAGCAGCTAGAGGTATCAGGCTTGGAGAAGGGAAAGGCGTCTGTGCAGCCATGTCGATTGAAGAAAAGGACTTCAGTGCTACATTTGATGACAACGAAAGGGTGTGGACTGCAAAGTGGAAATGGGCCATGGGCCAGGAACCAGATCGGCTGTGCAACACGATTCCAGAGTATGCAGTTTCTACCAAGAATAGGGCCGCATATGAAGAAGAACTTCAGATGTGGATTGACAACGGTCGGTTAATACCATACCCACAGGAACGTCTGGGACCACCCAAGGGATTGATTCCGCTCATGGCTGTTGAACAACCTACCAAAGAAAGAATTCGTCCCGTAATGGATTACCGAGAGTTGAATCAGCATGTTGATGCGTTTACCGGAAACGCAGATGTGTGCGCTGCTAAACTGAGAGAGTGGCGTCAAAAAGGGAGCAATGTGGCACTTCTGGATCTAAAGAGGGCCTACCTGCAGATACGTGTCCATGAGTCATTATGGCCGTTTCAGACAGTACTACTCAAACGAAAACTATATTGTTTGACACGTTTGGGTTTTGGCCTAAACGTAGCACCCTTGATTATGACAACCATTATTAAAACTGTTTTGATGCAGGATGAGACCACAGCAAAAGCTGCTTCAGCCTACATAGATGACATCTATGTTAATGAGGACATAATGTCTGCGGATGCAGTTCGAATAAAACTGAAAGCGTTTGGGTTAATAAGCAAAGACCCTAAGCGCCTAAAGGATGGAGTGCCCGTGCTAGGCCTAGAGGTCTTGGAGGAGGGCAATACGTTGCGATGGAAGCGAGGGAGCCCACTTCCAAAGTTACCCAATGTATTAACAAGACGTACTGTGTTTTCCATATGTGGTAAATTGGTAGGACATCTACCTGTCTGTGGATGGGTCCGATCGGCAACAGGAGTGGTGAAAAGACGAGTGACTACAGTAACAAAAGGATGGGACGATGTTGTGGATGATGATTCTCTCCAACAAATGATGGCTGAAATGTTGTCCAGGGTGCATAGGAATGACCCTGCCCGGGGTGAGTGGCAAGTGTCTGGAAACGAACTAAATGCATGGGTTGACGCAAGTTCGTTGGCTAAAGGTGTCGTGTTGGAGCAACTAGGTGTTGTTGTGGAAGATGCATGCTGGCTTCGTCCGAAAAATGATGCCACGTTAAAAGGTCTTAATCTCGCATTGCAATAGCAGACTAATGTTGTGCATCTCCACACTGACTCATTGTGTGTTTACCATTGGTTAACCGACACCTTGGCTGGAAAGGCTCGAGTTAAGACTAGAGCTGCAAGTGAAATGCTAGTACGAAGGAGACTAGCAATAATTAAGCGTCTAGTTGATGAATACAGCTTGCAGGTAGACATTACGTTAGTCTCGTCGATGCAGAATTTGGCTGATAGCTTGACTCGAGTACCAAAGAGGTGAATCGATGCAATGAGACAGGGATCCGATCTTCAACAACAAACATGCGCGACTGTAACGGATCAATAACCACCTGACCAGATCCGTATGATACACCAGCAGAGTGGACATCCTGGAAATCAGAGGACTGCATATTTTGTCCGAAGAGTATGCCCTGCAACTACAAAAGTATCAGTGAAAACAGCCATACGTTCGTGTGAAGAGTGTCAGAGAATTGATCCTGCACCATCCCAATGGAAAAAAGGGAAGCTCGAGGTGGAGGGCAACTGGCAGCGAGTACGGATGGACATAACACATTATGGGGATAAACATTTTTTGACCATGATGGATTGTGGCCCGACGCGTTTCACAATATGGCGCCTGTTGACACGACAGGATGCAGCCAGCATTATACGACAGTTGAGTGCCGTCTTTTTTGAACGTGGTGCCCCGATTGAAATTCTGACTGATAATGCCGCCACATTTCGATGTCAAGAATTTCAGAAATTCGTGCACGAATGGGGGATTAAAATGCATTATAGGTGTGCATATTATCCCGAAGGTAATGGTATAGCAGAACGGTGTCACCGCACCATCAAAAGAATTGCAGCCAGGACGCAGTGCTCTATTCCAGAAGCTGTGTACTGATATAATATAACACCCAAGGACAATGCAACACCAGCAACTGCACCAGCCAATGGGATTTACCAATATGAACAGCTTGTGAAAGGAGTTGATGCCATGCCATCAGTGGTGAGTGTTGTCAATACACCATATCAGGTGGGAGACCTTGTTTGGATAAAACCCCCGAATGATGGGTGCACTACGACATTTTTCCGGGGGAAAATAGACGAAATTATAAGTCCTTAGACCATGTTGATTGGTGGCATACCACGTCACGTAAAAGATATCCGCCCTTGTTATACCTCTTCTGATTCTGCGGACGATGAGGAGGATCACACACCGTTCAGAGATGATCCTGATCACTTACTGCCCCTTCAGGTGAGCATAGAAACACCACCAACAGAACCAGACGAAGGAATGATGGGACATACCGATGACAATAGTGAGGAGAGCGATGGACACAAGGAAGTAATGCCTCATCGAAATACTCGACAGAGACGAATGCTGCCCACCCCTCGTGATTGCGAAACCCCGCGAGAAGGGATGATGGAACACACCGAGGAGATGACGCCTCCGATTCTTCGAAGAAGTACCCGACAAAGACGGATACTGCCCCCCTGCCCTGATTGTGAGACCACGCCTATGGAACCACGAGACGGGATAATGGAACAGACTGGTAGTAATGATGGTGGTAATGAAGAAAACAGCCATGAGGAAGTGCTGCCCCCGATTCTTCGAAGGAGTACCCGCCAACGACGATTGCCTGCATGTCCTGTTTGTGATCATGAGATCAGGGGGGAGTGTGGAGAAATGCGTGACTTACCTGGACAGACCACGTGCAGGTCGGTCACCGAAAATAAATAAAAAGAAAGAAAAGAAAACGGTCAAGACTCTTATTTATAGAGTAGTGATCACGTGAGTTAGAAGAATATGCAAATAGAGGTGAACGATTTTGCGATATAAAAAGCCCGTGTTGTTAAGAGGGGGGGCGAGACTGTTGGCAGAAGTCAGTGCTGTCAGACGTACTTTATAGTTTTGTTATTATATGCTGTGCTCGATTATTGGAGAGAGAAGAGAAGAGGAGGAACCAAGAAGACATTCTGCAGGTACTTTGATACAACGGGGGCGCAATTCAACAATCAACCATTTCCTTTGGTTTAAGAACACAAAGGAATCGAGATACTTGACTGTAGGATATCTGCCTATCTCATCATCGGCTTTACTCTCCTTCGTTTTCTGGCGAATCCCAGTGAATAACGAGGTTCTGGATGGTGTCACTGTTGATCCTCAGCACGCCCATTTCCCTTTGTTGCTCGCCATTTCTCAATGTTGCCCGCAATTTCTCTATGTTTCCTGCCATTTCTCTATGTTGCCCTCAATCGTTTCAATAACAAATCGTTCTAAGATATCCTCAGTGTAGACTGTAGAATTGTTGATCAGTATAAGTATAGGTATGGCAGCTCCAACTACGGTATATCTGGAAATGGCTTCTCATTTATTAAATTGTTTTTCTGTGATAGGTTCATAAGAGTAGTGATTGATGGGAAAAATCAGAAGCTCACAGTATTAATGCTGGAGTCCCTCAGGGTACATCCTGGTCCCAACTCTCTTCCTGATCTACATCAATGATCTTCCAAATAACACCCTTAGATCATTCGTAGACATTTACGCCGACGACACTGCCATTTATGGCAAAAAATTAAAAGCCATAAAAGATCATGTTTTCTCTGATTCTCTTTCCTCTGATCTTGAGCACGTGGTACAATTGTTGTGTGGCGGGGAGTTCGTATTGGAGACATGTATAACGAGGGCTCAGATCAAAACATGATAATACCATTTATATACATTACATACACAGTTCATATTTTTAACACATAGGAAATGCGAATTCATTATTGAAGGAAGGGAATGTGTAATTCAGTTCTTTTACATCAGAGAGGGAGAATTAGTACTGATAATGGAGAAGAGGAAAGACCAGACTTTGAGGGTGTTACACAAAGTTCATTTAAGAGAGGATAGACAAAACACATTTACCTTTGCAGTTGGTGGAATGATGACAGACGAAGACAAGTTTACAAATAGTAGATGTTTCTTTATTCATGCCAGCTGGATGATTGATGACTGTCAGGGATTCAAACCTTTACGACTACATGGTCTACTCTTACCCATTTTCCTTTAAGGGGCATCAGCTTCCAGCCTGACTGAAACTCTCGAAACCTCCCTGGCTATGAATGTGTTTATGATTATCTCTAACTTCGAACCCTCTCTTATGATATTGGGAATCTCCTTTCTTTATGACGTAAGAGGTGTGGTCAATTAATGTGACTTTATCACGTTTCAATTTAACCGTGCCCTTCGAGCATGTATCTGTAGACCTCTGATAAACAAAAGAAATTCCTTAATTTAATCGTATCTCTTTTAACCTATTTTGTTAATTATTTCTCAAACTCGTATTTTTCATTCTTTTAACTGACATAAGTAATATTTAGTTATTTGCGAGAACAATGACAATCCTTCCGAATTCTTAGTATTTTAATATCAATTATCTTTTAACACCTGCCTTTTGGGTTCGATTCTAACCTTTTTCAAATCTCATTTTCAAACTTATATAGTTTTGCTTTCTTACTTACTGAGGTCTGCCCCTTTTCATAAAACTTCTCAATTTTTAAAAAATGTAAGCGTTTTTAAATTCCAGTATATTTCCTCTTTATATCTTTACAACCACTTGGCTAAGAAAGTTCAGACACCATAAAAGATTCTTTTAGTCAGCCATTTTCCAACTGACTCCCTAATTACTTTTAGACTAGAATCTCCATCCGATCCCTCTGGAATATTTTCTATTCTGTGTAGGGTAGTACCTCCTATGATACTGTAGCAGAATTAGCAGTAACCAAAATGAGAAATAAAGAGCTTACCTCGGATACGTCTGTTTTGCGCTGAGCGAAAGAGAGAGTTCCAAGATGGCGTCCATGGGCTTTTATTAGCGTTTACCCAATGTAATTATCGTTGAATCACGTCTGCTCTCGCGCGATTATGCAAATATGTCGTTCCCGGCCATAAAGGCAGGACACTGGAAAGGGCGTTTTGCAGATTGTGTGTAGGTGATTCTGGCGAGTAGATTTTGCTTGTTACAAACCACGTGTCTGCGAGAATCGAGTTTTTGTTCCGTCTGTTTTTAGTTGTATTTTTTTGTTGTTTGTTTTGCCTACTACATTTTTGATTCAACCTATTCGGCCCGACTATGGCGAAGGTGCGGATAAGCAGCGATATTATCAAGCCGTTCTCTGGCGAGGGAGATGTTGTAGCGTGGCTGAAAAAAGTGAGACTTGTCGTACAACTTCAGCAGGCGGATGATGTAGCGAGTCTGCTACCTTTATATCTGGAAGGTGATGCACTGGCCCTCTACATGGAAATGGAGGCGGACGATCAAAGAGAAATAGACCAGATTGAGGCCCGATTAAAGGAGGCATTTACCGACGACGCGTTTGCAGCATACAGAAAAATAACTATGGTTAGATGGGCTGGCGAACGTGTGGATGTTTACGCCAACAAAATTAGGCAGTTGGCTGGATTGGCCGGATTTACAGGAGATGGCTTAGAGAGACTCACAAAATTGACTTTCGTCACTAGGTTCCCTGACGCTATCTCAATTTCTCTTCAACAGGTGCCGAACATCAAAGTCCTGACCATGGGGAAACTAATGTCGAAAGCAAGAATTTTGACGACGACTGGGGAACACAATCAGGACGTGGTTGCGGCCACACGCTCACCCAACAACCACAGGGCCCAGAATATTCCTGTTAGTGTGATCTGTTCCAAGTGCAATACGAAAAGCCACTTTGCAAAAGACTGTCGAAAACGTAGAACACGGTGTTACCGTTGCGGTGAGAGTGGACATTGGGCTCGGAATTGCTCGGGAAACGAGCACGGGGAGGACGCATAAGCGCCAGTCTCCTTCCCCACCAAGATGTGTGTAAGAAAAAAAATGTAAGGAAAAATTAAAGATGGCGCCCGACTCTCTCTTTAACACGGTAAGATATCCTCAACACGGCACAAGAAGCAACAGCCACACGATTCCCCAGCCAACTCAATCGTCACTCCCCACGTCTTTCCCCTCACCCGCTTTTATCGTCGTTCTAGGCCGGCTAAATTTGCATATTCCGAGAATTCGTGTGACTTTGCGAGACATCATACTTTACAAAAGACGGCGGTCGCCATCTTGGTCCATCTTTTCTATTTTTGGTCGGTAACGCTGAGCTGGTCTCGAGGTAAGTCTTTTTCCCCTCATCCGTCTCTCCCACGTACTCACACAACACGCAAACACGCGGGCGCTTATCTCCTGGATGCACGTTACACTCCCCCCTTATCTGATGATCACATAGAGAGCACTGGGGGGTGGCCTTTTAGTGCGTGTGCTTCTGCGAAGAGGTACATTCACTGTTTCAGATTCGGGCTCTGGATCTGGTTCCGCCTCATCAGATGAAGTATCGCTATCAGTCTCTGGAAGGGGCTCACTGAATCCGTGTATCGGCAGCTCATCGCTAGACGCTTCACTGCTTTCTTCTATAGTTGTATGACGCACCTCGGTAGCTGGGCGAAGATCTCGCACATGTCGTGGGGTTCCATCGACCAAAAAAGACTGCTGGCTAATCACTCCAGATATGTGTCCTCGCTTAAACTTGTCGGTGCACCGATTTCCTGGAGGCCGCACCCACACTGGATCTCCCACTTCATATCTGTTATATGTTCCCTTGTCGGTTGGCTGCGTAGTGTTGATTCCCTTCACTCCGACTCGGTACGTGTAAATAGCATTCGCAGGTGCGGTTGAAGGGGACGTCCCGTCCTTTGGCGTAATGTTGTACCAATATGTTGCTTCCGCAATAGTACATCGCTTCCTGGCAGCAATTCTCTTGATGCTGCGATGGCTTCTTTCAGCAATGCCATTTCCTGATGGCACGTGCGCACATCGCAACCGTAGACGGACGCCCCACTCATCTAACAACTGCCGGACTTGCTGGCTACAAAACGCTGCATCATTGTCAGTCAGGAGCTCTTCCGGCACACCTCGCTCAAAAAAAATGGATGATAGGTGGCGAACAACATTTGCTGAATCCTGTCTGGTCATCTGCCGCCACACCGCAAATCTCGTAGGCCCGCAATCAATGAGAGTTAGAAAGGGCTTGCCACTGTAATGGGTAATATCCATGGCCAGCCGCTGCCACACACTCTCAACTTCCAAGCGACCCTTCTGCCATCGCTCTGGTGCAGGATCAATAGACTGGCAAGCCTCACTATTTCTGACGCTCTGTCTGACATCCATCTTGGTCACTGCTGGGTATGCACGCCTCACAAAATAAAGGGTCCTCTTGATACCCGGATGTCCGCTCTGTGCATGAATTTTTTGTATTTGACATGGGTCGATTGCAACTGCACAAGATCGAGCAGTAATCTCCATTCCCATCTTCGCGGCTTCATACCATTTGTGAGGTACACGGGTCAGTTGGTCAGCACGATTACAATGTGATGGCACCAGAGTGACGCTCAGTGATAGCCCATACTCAGATACCAGGCTTTTTAGCGTGTCTAGCCTTCTCCGTATTAACGTTTCGCTTGCTGCCTTGGTACGGATTCGTGTCCGTCCTGAAAGTGTGTCAGACACCCAGTGGTAGACACAGAGAGAATCTGTGTACAAGGTCAACTTCTTAGACTGCCACTGCAGGGCCAGATTTACCCCCTTTACAACAGCGTCCAGCTCTGCCAGGTTGATATGCTGAGAATCTGTTACGGGCCGCAGCCAACACGCATCCTCGAACACGTTTCCTCCTTGCTCCAACGATACTCCCAACGCAAAAGAACTGGCATCAACCCACACACCTACGTTGTCTCCGTTAACACACCACCGCCCACAGGCAGGGTCCTTCTTGTTCACTCTCTCCAGTGATCTTTAATCATCAGAGTTAGTAGGACATCATCGGATATGTCATCCCAACCCGTGGTTGTTAAATTTGCTCTGCGTTTAATCACACCAACAGCTGCGCGGAGCCAGCCACAGACCGGTAAGTGACCAACAAGTTTTCCACACCAAGAAAAAACGGTCCGCCTTGTAACGAGGTTGGGGATGCTTGGAATTTCACTGCCACGCCTCCATTGTAGGGTGCCATCCTCTTCATAAACATCCAATCCCAATACACGTGCTCCTTCCCTTAAACGTTCGGGATTCTTGCATTCCAGACCAAACTGACCCAACTTTTCTTTGACACACGACGCAGACTGTACATCTTCATTGACGTATACGTCATCAATGTAAGCTGACGTTGAGTCCCTCATGGGCTTTTCTTGGGACAATACTGTGTTGACAATAGTCTTCATGATCTGTGGTGCCACATTTAGGCCGAAGCCAAGGCGTGTAAGGCAGTACCTCTGCCCCTGGAACCAAACTGTCTGGAACGGCCACAACGTCTCATCAACTCGCACCTGTAAATAGGCTTTTCGTAAATCCAATATTGAGACATTAGTGCCTTTCTGACGCCATTCCCTCAACTTACTGGCGCATACGTCAGCATCGGCAGTGTAGGCTTCAATATGCTTGTTAAGCTCCCTATAGTCCAGCACGGGCCGTACTTTCGACTTGTTATGCTGGACTACTGCCATCAAGGGTATTAGACCCTTCGGAGGCCCAAGCTTGTCCTCAGGGTAGGGGATTAACCAGCCATCTTGGATCCACGCCTTTAGTTCCCTTTCGTATTCTGCTCGGGCCTCACTGGGTATAGGGTACTCTGCAACCCCATTCTTGAGTTTAGTCGGTGCCATTCCCTCGGTCCACTTCCAAGATGCAATCCAGGCCCTCTTGCGCGAGTCGTAGTCCACTGTAAAATCCGGCCGATCGATATGGAGCGCTGCACACACTGGGGCCTCTAAGAATCGCACCTTTCCATCCCGATGAATTGCGACTCCCCCCAGCGCCTTGATGGCATCGTATCCGAGCAACAGGTCAAACCCCAGGAGATTTCCTTGGGTCACGAGCACATTGATCTTAGTGGCTGCACCGGTGTCCGTGTAGATCTTGACAGTTCCAGCTCCACAGCATGTCTGGGTCTCGCCTCCTATCGTGGTGACTTTGATCTTCCTCTTAGTCCAACTTGGACACAGCCTGGTGCTCACTATAGTATGCGAACAGCCTGAGTCGAGAAGTGCTGAGCAGGGTATCCTGTTTACGTAGACGGTTATTACTGGTTGCGCCTTGTTCAAATTTTGCTCGGGGAGCAGGGCGGCGCTGACGTCCTCTCCCCTGATACGTTTCCCGCACAGTTTTGGGCTAGATGCCCCAAACCGCCACACTTAAAACAGCGCACACGCCCCCTGTTGGTGCAATTCCTTGCAAAATGTCCGCGTCGGCCGCAGCGAAAACATTTCCCATTGCTTGCAGGATTCTGATTCGGAATCTCCCGAGCGCCAATCTGGCCTGTCTGTGTCGCCATCACAACTGGTTTCCCCAGGTCCTCCTCATCTTTGATGATGGCTCGAGCACGTTCCATCAAGTGTTCCATGGTCGTTGTTGAAACGCTGGTTGAGGCTCTCAGTAGCTGCTTCACCCGAGTGGGAAGACCCGCCACAAACGCGTACGCGAGCGTCCGCTCCGACACCCCTCCACCGAACAGAACTGCGAGTTTCTTTAACTCAGCGAAGAACACGTCCACGCTTTCCTCCGGTAGAAGTTTTCGGGAAGCAAATTTTTCATAGGCCGTACAAGGATCCATGGCAAATGCCTTGTACAGCGCAGCTTTAATTGCGGTGACATCTCCCTTTTCGGCAGCACTGAGTTGCTGATATACACTCAAGGCACCCCCAGCCAATCTCAGGGGAATTACAGTGTGTACCCTTTTCACCTCACAAAGGTCGCACGTCAGCTCGACCCTTTCAACCCAGTCGACGATGGACGTGGACCCGTCAAACTCGGGTATGAGCTTTAAGTCAAATTTCGACTCGGTCATAGTCCTAGAGGCCAAATGGCCGAAATAGCTTGTAAGAAAAAAAATGTAAGGAAAAATTAAAGATGGCGCCTGACTCTCTCTTTAACACGGTAAGATATCCTCAACACGGCACAAGAAGCAACAGCCACACGATTCCCCAGCCAACTCAATCGTCACTCCCCTCGTCTTTCCCCTCACCCGCTTTTATCGTCGTTCTAGGCCGGCTAAATTTGCATATTCCGAGAATTCGTGTGACTTTGCGAGACATCATACTTTACAAAAGACGGCGGTCGCCATCTTGGTCCCTCTTTTCTATTTTTGGTCGGTAACGCTGAGCTGGTCTCGAGGTAAGTCTTTTTCCCCTCATCCGTCTCTCCCACGTACCCACACAACACGCAAACACGCGGGCGCTTATCTCCTGGATGCACGTTACAATGTGAGCACGATGTTCCCGGTGATAAGTATCCATGTTGACGGGACGCGATGTTTGGCGCTTATTGATACAGGATGCTCTAGGACTATTTTACATGCAGACCGGTGTCGGTCTTGGAGAAAAAACGAACGTAGATGTCAAAACGATTGGTGGAATCTCCCATGCGTGTAGAATCGATGTGTTGGTGGTGCGTGGCAAACCGATGGGGTTTGACTTACTTCTAGGGATCGACGCCATTAAAGCTCTGGGCGGTGTCGTTAATCCTACAGGATCAGTGAGGCTGGGCGACAGGAAAGATTAAATGCGCAGCCATTTCTATTAATGAACCAGATTTCACTGCCACCTTTGATCATCAAAACCGAACGTGGACCGCATCGTGGAAGTGATCTGAGGACCACCCCCCTGAAAGATTACACAACCGAGTGTCAGAATACCCAGTGCCGGCAGAAATCCGTGAAGAATACACACAGGAACTCCGCACCTGGATAGATAATGGTTGGCTCGTGCCGTACCCAGAGGATAAATTGGGACTAATTCCACTGATGGCTGTGATGCAGCAGAACAAAGCCAAAGTGCACCCGGTAACGGACTATAGGGAGCTAAATCATTACGTAGACGCGTTTACGGCCAACGCAGATGTTTGTGCGGCTAAGCTGCGCGAATGGAGACAAAAAGGTGCTAACGTGTCTCTACTGGATCTACGGAGAGAATACCTACAAGTCCGGGTCCATGAGACACTGTGGCCATACCAGACTGTGGAAATCAATGGGAAAAAAATATTGCCTGATCCGTCTGGGGTTCGGTTTGAATGTGGCTCTCCTGATCATGAGAGCAATTGTCAGCGAAGTATTGTCTCAGGAAGAAGTTGTAAGCCGCGCAGCATCTGCTTTCATCGATGGCATTTTTGTCAACGAGGACGTGGTGCCCGCTACCCATGTAAGAGAACATCTAGCGCAGTTCGGGTTGGAGTTCAAGAACCCGGAGCGGTTGAAGGATGGTGCACGGGTGCTGGGATTGGCGGTCTGGATGGAACACAGTGAACTACGGTGGAAGCGAGGAAATGCAATTCCAGAGGCTCCCAGCATTGTTACGCGACGAACAATGTTTTCTGTGTGGTCGACTTTTTGGGCACTTTCCGGTGTGCGGTTGGCTTCGTGTGGCTTGTGGAATACTTAGAAGGAGAGTAAGTTCGGTAACGAAGGGCTGGGATGATGAAGCAAGAGACTCCGTACTGCATCGTATGATGTTCGAAACCTTGGAATCTGTACAGCGGAACGATCTGGTCCGGTGAAATTGGTGTGTGGCTGGCAAAGAGCTGAATGTATGGGTCGATGCTAGCTCCCTAGCAATTGGTGCAGCCTTGGAGATTCGCGAAACTGTGTTGGAAGATGCATGTTGGCTGCGACCTGAAGGTGACTCGCAACATATCAACTTAGCCGAGCTGGATGCCGTATTGAAAGGTATCAATTTGGCTCTACAGTGGCAGAGCAAAGTGCTATACATAAAGACGGATTCTGTCTGCGTATACCATTGGGTCTCGGGCACGCTAACTGGAAAGGCGCGAGTACGCACCAAAGCAGCAAGCGAGATGCTTATTAAGAGGCGACTAAGCACTCTAAAGGACCTCGTGAAAGAGTACAGGCTTACAGTGGACGTGATGCTGGTTCCATCAGTACGGAACATTGCTGAGCGATTGACACGAGTACCACAGACATGGTTTGAGGCAATAAAAAAGAAAAACGGGATTTACCCGGTGATAGGCGCGGTTCACACAGACGAGCTGGATGAGAGTCAAATCATGGCTATTCACAAAGGTAGTGGACATCCGGGGGTGCGACGCACTGCCTACTTTATCAGGAGAAGTTGCCCAACCACGACAAAAGCAACCGTTAAAACGGTCATACGGAAATGTGAGGAATGTCAGTCCATTGACCCAGCGCCAGTCAGGTGGGAAAAGGGAAAGCTGGAAGTTAACGAGAATTGGCAAAGAATTGGAATGGATATCACGCATTATTGCATCTTCCATTTTTTAACTCTAACAGACTGTGGTCCATCGCGTTTCGCCATTTGGAGGAAATTGGCAAGGCAGGACTCGGCAAGCGTGATCCATCAGTTGGTAACAGTGTTCCTCGAGCGTGGCTCGCCGCATGAAATCCTTTTAGACAATGACACGGCTTTCTGCAGCAACGCATTCCAAGCATTTGCACATAAATGCTGAGTTCACTTGCGTTTCCGTTGTGCGTACGCTCCAGCCGGAAATGGCATAGCGGAGCGATGTAACCGTACAGTGAAACGAATAGCGGCTAGAATGCACTGTCTCATACAGGAAGCTGTCTACTGGTATAACATCACACCAAGAGACGACACATCTCCCTTCACTGCGCCTGCCAACAGGATTTATCGATACGAAGTGCGAGTAAAGGAGATCAATCTCGCAACTGCGCTCACAGATCCCAAGGACAGCTCTTACCAGGTTGGAGATCGCGTGTGGGTCAAAAGACCGCAAAATCGATGTACCCCGAGGTTCGGCAAGGGTGAGATGACCAAGGTAATCAGCCCTCAATCGATTTTGGTGGACGGTGTGCCTCGCCACGTGAAAGATCTGCGCCCTCGCCATTATGTTGTTACATCGGAGGAAGAGGAAGACTGTACAATGTCTTCTGAACGAGCAGAGAGTATAATGCAGGACGATTGAGAGCTATATAATGCACATACTGAAGAATCGGAAGAGGGATCACCCGTCTTGCCTTTACGAAGGAGTACCCGACAAAGACGGATACTGCCCCCCCCGTCGTGATTGTGAAACACCGCCTATGGAACAGGCTGGCGGCAATAACGGTGGTAATGAGGAAGATGACAAGGAGAAAGTGCTGCCTCCGGTTCCTTGAAGAAGTACCCGACAAAGACGACTGCCCCCATTCCCCGTTTGTGATCATGAGATCAAGGGGGAGTGTAGCAGAATTAGCAGTAACCAAAATGAGAAATAGAGAGCTTACCTCGGATAGGTCTGTTTTGCGCTGAGCGAAAGAGAGAGTTCCAAGATGTCGTCCATGGGCTTTTATTAGTGTTTACCCAATGTAATTATCGTTGAATCACGTCTGCTCTCGCGCGATTATGCAAATATGTCGTTCCCGGCCGATATAAAGGCAGGACACTGGAAAGGAGAGGGGAAGTTCTGCAGATTGTGTGTAGGTGATTCTGGCGAGTAGATTGTGCTTGTTTCAACCCACGTGTCTGCGAGAAGCGAGTTGTTGTTCCGTCTTTTTTTAGTCTGATTTTTTTTGTTGTTTGTTTTGCCTACTACATTTTTGTTTCAGATACATATCAGCAGCTCAATATAGCCGCCTTTATGTCATAAACCGAGGTCCCATTTTACCTCTTCACCAAATCCACGACTCTTAGTCCAAATTTGTCCTGGCACTTTGTTTCACATGGTTGTTCTACTAATTAGTACTTTGTCTCATTTTCTAACTATTTTATTTTTTTGAAATATACATCAAAGCTCATTGTTTCAAATCTTTGTGGTTGGCTTTTAATTATCAAGATATACGTTTTCATCATACTGATTCACTCGGATTGTTCTCACTTGGACTCTTAGAACGAGAAAATAGGAAACATCACCCTTAACTCAATAAGCCACATCCCCTGCGCCAAAATTCCTACTGAATTCTGAATTCTAACTATGGCGAGGATTTCGTTGATTTCTCCTTTTCCCATCAGAGCGTCCAAGATCCCAAAACAGGGATATCCCACATACATTAATGCCTAAAAACATTACAAGATCATGTCTTTTGTTCCTACATATTTATGCAATATTTTACTTTGCCCCCTTCTTTTTTTACTTTTTCCTCTTCTATTACTGTTTGTGATTTTCCCGTGGTACTGACAATTATATGTCCTTTGGTACCCTTAAGAATTCTTGTATTCTTCAACGTCTGCATTTTTAATTATTTTTTTTTTTATTAAATTTTTACCCCAAACAAGGCAAGTGCCACTTTGAAGTAGGGAGCTACTATCGGGGACATAATTTGCGGGGGAATTATGAAGGGAGATGAGTAAAAAGATGTTTATTCACATTACACTTAAACTTCTGCATATCAATACAGTCGGGAAAGCAGTATCCCGGAAGGGAATTCCAAAGACTTGCAGTTCTGGGAAAGAAAATATTGGAGTAAAAGGCTTTCTTACACCTAGGTATCTCTCCTGTAAAGTGGTGGGACTTAGTTGCTTGTCGGGTTTGTCAGGAGTAGTCACGTCGAGGAGGTATAAGGCTTTGCAGTTCATCAGAGCATTCACCATTAAAGTATTTAAGAACAGACAGAGGGATGCGACATTTCGTCAATAGGACAGAGGCTGAAGCCTAGATGACAGTTCACGACCTTTCAGGTTGGCGACTCTCTTTTAAACCCTGTCCAGGAGTGAGAGATAAGCAGCAGATGCATCAGCCCAAAAGTGACAACAGTACTCCATACATGGGCGAATGGTAGCCTTATAGAGGTACGGGATACTTTATAGCATGGGTAATTTTCTGGCACGGTAGAGAGAGACCACGTTCTTTGAAGCAGCCTTGGAAATGCTCTCCATACATATATTCCAGTTAATGTTTCCTGTAAACGTTAGGTCGAGAAGTTTAAAGGGCGTACTTTCAGGCAGCGTGTTCTTGGCCATTGCTATTGGTGGTAGAAAAGGTTTCTTGTAGTTATTGAAGGAAACAAGCTTAGTCTTTGCAGCATTGAATATAACTATCCATTTTTATCCCCATTCTACTACAGATTGGAGGTCATCCTCTAGTGTTTCTGCCATTTCCTTAGATATGTGTTCATTTGTTTTCCCCGTCATGCCTGTTATAGAGGGTGGGGTCATCGGCAAATATACCCATCTCCGAAACAATTTAATCAGGAAAGTCATTTATGAATGTCAGGAATAATAAAGGTACAAGGATAGACTCCTGGGGTACTCCTGCATTTATATCATATTGTTTGGATGTACGACCGTCAAGTAAAACTTGGATTTTTCTCTTACTTAAGAAGGATTTAATTACATGATGTATTCTTCCAGTGACACCATATAGTCTAATTTTCCTTAGAAGACCATCGTGCCATACCCTGTCAAAAGCCTTAGATATATCAAGGACTACTGCTCTACCCTCCCCTGTTTTGTCCAGTGAACGGTATATACTTTCAGAGACTACAGTTAGGATATCTAATGCTAAATGGGCTTGCCTGAATCCATACTGTTTGTCCGTCAGGAGTTTAGCAGCTGTTAGGTGTTGGACTAGGGCCTGATTAACAAAGGAGTCCAATATTTTGGCGAAAAGTGGGAGGGGGCTAGGGAGGCGAAAATTTAGTGGGTCAGTTCTTTCACCAGAATTCTTGAAGACTGGTCCCACAGAAGCGGTTTTCCAGCAGTCGGTAAAGCACGATTCGTTAAGGTATTCATTGTAAAGTTTTGAGAGAACTAGAACAACCTCAGCAGAGCATTTTTGAATAGCACAGCCGGGATGAGATCTGGCCCACATGCTTTTGAGGTGTCTAGGTTTTTTATAATACCATGCACCTCAGAAGGGGTTATTTTAAAATCGTCTAGTGTGGCGTCTGTCCGCAAAGGAAAATTGGGGAGGGAGTAGTGTGCCGGGTCCAGTGTGGAGTTTGAGGCAAACCGACTAGCAAGCAGATTAGCCTTGTCGGTTGCCATACAAGCAACCTCATGATTGTTTGACAGTGGGGGAATCGTTGACTGCCCATTATATACTACACTGTTGTAGATTTTCCAAAAATCACGGGTTCCTAATTTCTGTGCTTCGATGTGTTTCCTGGCGGTTTCAGTGTAATCTGTCTTAGCTGTCGCTATTACTCTCTTACAATTCTTCTGTATACTTCTGTCTGTTTGAACGTATGTTGGTTGAATCTGCGGAACGCATGCTGCCTTTGTGCAATGCCAGCTGCAAAAGCAGACTTAAACAATTGTGGAGAGTAGGGCTTACTATAAAATCTCCGTGCGGGAACATGTGCCCCAACTGCAATTTTTAACCATTCAGTGGTCTCATGTGCGCACTGTTCAGCTGGAAGAGAAGATATATTTTGTTATGGGGCATCTCTTATGAGTTCCATGATGGCTTTCCAGTCAGCCTTTTTGTAATACCTTGTTGTTTTTAGTAATGGGTCTTCAGTTTTAGTGCGAGCATTTAGGTTGATTTCTACAATTATCACAGCGTGATCAGCATTCCCGAGTGGGCTGTGGCCATTTTTTGTACACTCATCGGGAACTGTTGTCAGAAATAGATCTAGAAGGGGGGCATATTGATCTCGCTGGTCTGCGAAACGTGCCGGGAATGTAATCGTCTGAAATAGGGAATGAGATATAGAGAGGCTATGTGTTGTGCTACCAGCTACGTCTGTGTAATTAGAGAATCCAAGCCAGTTACTGTGGTGGACATTGAAATAAACAAATACATCCCAACCATTATCAATGGACCAGAGGTCATCCCGTCAGCGTCAGACAAGGCCAAACTATTTGCAAAGAACTTTTCAGCTAATTCTACCCTATGCGACGAAGACCATCAACTCCCCATATTTCCTCCTATAACACAGAACAAGCTAGGTAACATACAAATATCCGTGTATGAGGTCGCCAAGCTAATCAAGAACCTAGATTCCAGTAAAGCAACTGGCTCTGATGGCATCCCAATTATAGTGTTAAACAATCTTCAACCAGAACTTGCTCCCATACTTACGAAACTACTTAAGCGCTGCCTTAAGATGAAGTGCTTTCCGACTCCCTGGAAGACCTCATCAGTTTGCCCTGTATTTAAGAATTCAGGTGATAAGTCATCTCCCTCTCAGTACAGACAAATAAGTCTCCTGTGTGTTATGAGTAAGTTGCTGGAATCCATATTAAATAGAGAAATAGTCAACCACCTCAGCAGAAATAACCTTCTTAGTGACACACAATATTGTTTACGTTCTGGAAGATCTACCTCAGATGTGCTGACGTTATATCCCACAGGATTAGTGAATCTCTTGACAAAGGCTTCCTTTCTAGGGCAATTGCTCTTGACATATCAAAAGCCTTCGACAAGGTATGGCATAAGGGTCTACTTCACAAGATTTCCAGCTACGGTATAACTGGAAATGTTTTCTCAATCATTAAATCATTTCTCTCCGATAGGCTCATAAGAGTAGTGGTAGATGGACAAAAATCGGAAGCCTGCAATATAAATGCTGGAGTCCCTCAGGGGTCAATCCTGGGCCCAACTCTCTTCCTGATCTACATCAATGACCTCCCTAAACACATACTTAAATCATTCGTTGACATCTATGCTGATGACACGACCATCTACAGCAACACATCAAAGGCAGTAAATGACAAAGTTCTCTCTGATTCTCTCTCCTCTGATCTCGAGCGCGTGGTTCAGTGGGGGAAGACGTGGCTGGTTACCTTTAATGCATCCAAAACCAAACTCCTATCCTTACATCATCAATGCTCTGATCCCCATCTGGCATCAATTGTGATTGATGGCTCTCGTTTGGGTAAGGCCCCGTGTTTTGACAAGCTTCTGGGTTTGATCTTTACTCCTGATCTGAAATGGAACACGTACATCAAGTATGTTGCCAGGCCGCGTGAAAGATAGTGGGATCCTTCTACCGCTCCAGAAGATATCTCACTACTGATGCAATTCTCTATCTATAGGGAAATTTTTCACAGTGGATTCAGCTAGACGGGTGTTTTTCGTGAAAGATTGGCGAGGGGGGACAACTGATTGGAGTTCAGACGAGCACCTGCCATGGAAATTACGATAAAGCAAGGATAGGCTCGCAACGTCTCTTCTGTGGGAGAGAGGTTGCAGGGTAGAGAAAAGGGCATCCCCCACTAAGCCACGAAGTCTATTTTGTACTCTGTAAAGGCAGGATAGGCTGTTTTTAGCAGCCCCTGCCCAGATATGGAAGCAGTATTCCATCCTTGGACGTACTTGGCTTTTATATAGATAGAGAATTGAATCAATAGTGAGATATCTTCTGGAGCGGTAGAAGGATCCCACCATCTTTCCAGCGACCTTGGCAACATACTTGATGCACGTGTTCCATTTCAGATCAGGAGTAAAGGTCAAACCCAGAAGGTTTTCAAAACACAGGACCTCACCCAGACGAGAGCCATCCATCAAAATTGATGCCAGATGGGGATCAGAGCGTTGATGGTGTAAGTATAGGAGTTTGGTTTTGGATGCATTAAAGGTAACCAGCCACGTCTTCCCCCACTGAACCACGCAATCGAGATCAGAGGAGAGAGAATCAGAGAGAACTTTGTCATTTACAGCCTTTGATGTGTTGCCGTAGATGGTCGTGTCATCAGCATAGATGTCAACGAAAAAGTTCAAAATGGACTTTGTAACCTCGTAGGGGATGTTCTTTTCTTTTTCCTGCAAATTCTTTACCACAGAAGAGACTTTGGGTGCCTGTCTCTGCTTTATCGTTATTTTCATGGCAATCTATGGGCCCCTCGCTAAACTTTCACGATAAACACTCGTCCAGCTGAAACCACTATCAATAATTTTACCCACTCTTTATCTGTGCCTAAACCTTAACACAGATTCTATGAACAAAGCTTCTTTTTTAGAACGACACTTCTGTGGAACTCTCTTCCGTTTACCTGATTTCCAGCTCACAATATGGTCATCTTCAAGTTAAGCGTAAACAAATTCTTAATTAGCTGTTCCCCTTAATTAATCCAATTTACCAAATTTCCACTACTAGCGATTATTACTATATTGCCTCATTTACTATTGTACACTCTTTAACACTTATTCTCGTGTGGCTTTTGGGCCTTGATGCGTCGTGACTCCTACGTAAAAAAGAATAAAACTTCAAGTACTTACAAGTGCCAATTTTCAATTTTAACTCCCTACCATCCCTCTTTACTAGACGAAAATCGATGAAATTTTTCTCCACGTGTGTGAATACTCTATATACCAAATTCCAAGTATGTAGATAAAAAATTCGTTGAGTATATAGATTGAGAAGTGTCTTCACACACACATTTTTACTTTTATATATATATATATATATATATATATATATATATATATATATATATATATATATATATATATATATATATATATATATAAAGCGAAAGATTTTTAGAATAACGATTAAAACCACATTACGATTAGCTAGTTTTAGTAATGTCAATTCAATTCATAATTTAACCGATGCTTCATTAAGTAAATATAGATTTCAAATCCTATTTTAAACAGCAATGCGGTAAAAAAAACAAATCCCCACAACATGAAAAAAAAAAAGGAGAAAAAAATCCCAAACAACGTCAGGTAGAGAAAGCTCGTTAATAAATTTGTATCAGTCCTGTTTATAACGATCATCCGGTATCTGCCGATCTGAGTTTAGGAGTAGAGCAAATCTAAATTGTCAGTTTCTGACGTTTTCTTTCTGCAGACTATGAAGAATAATAAGAAAACACATGAATATATATATACTCCTATAATTTATTTTTTATTTGATGTATAGATATTGATATTAAAAAACATTTCTTTCTATTTATTTAGGTATTTATTTTTCCATCATGAAAGTAAATGTGACGCAAGGTTGTTTTTAATGTAGGGCAAAAACGAGCTCACCTTAAACAAGGGCAAAAAGGGGGCACTCTTGCAGTATCCAAAAATCGTAATTGGCTCAGTATAGAGGGGTTTCCCTTCATTGACCAAGGACAAATTAACTTAAATGCAGCATCAGAACAAATACTACACTTTAAGTTATATATTTTTATTGACGCTGTAAAGGCCACTCAAAAATTAGTGAGATGGTGTTCATGGTCATCCTCGTCAATGTACCTTTGCTTATCTATCTTGATTCTAGATAAACTTCTCATTCGCCACAATACTTCAAGCACACCAGGGGGTCGTCCTACCTAAGATTCACAAATAATATTGTGCGTGTGTGTGTGTGAGCGTGTATGTGTGATTTCTCCACACCTAGTTCCTTATGTAGTTCCCTTCTAGTGAACCGTGAAAAGTCGCTGGAGCTTGGGAGGTTCCTTAGCGCAGTCCCACACTCTCACAAGAACTGCGTTTCGCTCCATGGTTTTCGACGCGTCTCGACCTTGTGGTCGAGGATGAGATCGGGAACGGCAGCCTCGACCGTGAGGTTCCACGCAGACGTTTTTGTCAACGCTGGATTAGGAAGGCGAGCCTCTCGCCGTCTGGGTGACATCTCAAGTCGGGCATTCCTAAACTTCCCTCACACGCACGTTGAATATAGACCTGTTTGCGAACCCAATGTTTCCCTTTATTCCAAAGAAGCGAAGACAAATTGCACTGTAGGGATTTTAGATAGTTCTCAGACAGGGGATGTACAGCTAGTCGATAAAGGATATGCGGAAAGATGTAGGTATCACACGCCTCCGCCCTGCCCTTCAAGGATAGTTTCCTTCGAACCCACCAGTCGATCGCGGCTGCGACTTTTGACTTTACCTTGAACCAATTCTTTCCTAGTTGGAGGCCCGGTCATAATGACACGCCGAGGATCCAAACCGGGCTGTCTGTCCAGTTGAAAGGGAGCGGGAAGGGAGTCCTCCAGGCTCCCAACCGCAGTCCGGTCGACTTGCTGTGGTTGGTTTTGGCTCCCGTTGTCTTTTAGTACTGTGTGAATGCCTCTGTCACCGCTTTGATGCCTCGGAAACTCAACACAAATACAATGATGTCATCAGCTAATGCGGAAATTCTGGCTCTCGATCCGCCAGGTAGAGCGATCCCGTCCAGGACCGGACTTGCCTCATCTCGCCTCAGCCTGCGAAGAAGCTTCTCTAACGCAAGAACATAAAGCAGGGGAGACAGCGGAATACCCTGACGCACGGACCGAAAGATAGCGAAAGATTTTGAACGCTTTCGTTTACCTGTACCATTGCGGTCGGCACGCAGTGAAGAAGTCCGGTTGGAATCCGGCAGCCTTCAGAACAGATGCCAGGAAGCGTTGCCGACTCTATCGAAATCTTTGAACTGATCTAAATTGATCAGCGCGGCTTCCGTGTCGTCTTCTCTCCCTCCGTCTAAGATCGTACAAATCAGGTGCAAGTTGTTTTGAATCGATCTCTCCTTCACAGCATAGTTCTGTGTTTAACAGAGTTATGGACCTTTACACAACCACACAGCTAGGAAAGATCAAGCTTTAAAAAAATCTCTTTCAGTCAGCCCTCCTCGGCCGACTTCACAATTATTATATTTTTATAAGATCAGAACCTTTCTGATCTTCTTGGCATTTACTTTTTGGGTGTAGGGTCTTTACCTATGATTCACATCAGCTACTTTCCAGCCACCCATATGCCGCAGACTAGAGGTTTCCACCTCCCTCGAAATGGACGACTTCCTTGCTCCCAAAAGTGTCCTGATCGTCTCTTTCTGCATGGTTAGTCTTATCAAGTATGGCTTTTTTTTATTCTATAACTATCTTATACGGGACATACCAAAGCTCATAACCAATATTCTTGGTTGGCTTTAACTATCAAGATATACCTTTTTTCTCTCATATGGATTCACTCGGATTTCCTTGCTTGGATTCTTGAAACTTCCCCTAACCAAGATCCAGCAGATATATCTTACATTCATGCGTCTCTAAAAAAATACAAGGTTATATCTTTCTTACGTAATCTACGGCATATTTTTGCCTGTCTCTTACTTCATTAAGCTATATGTGATTGCCTCGGGACTACCTATCATCGGTTTACTGATCCCCTTTAGAATTTTCGTATTCTTTCCAACGCCTGTTTATTAATTAAGCCAAGTCTTACCACTTGCTTGGAGTCGTTACGTGCAACCAGCTTATTTTTTTTTATTTTTTTTATTACATTTTCACCCCAAACAAGGCAAATTGCCACTTTGGTGTAGGGGGCTACTATCAGGGGAAACAACTACTGGGGTAGTATGTAGGGATTTGGGCAGCAAGGTGTCGGTTCACGTTACACTTGAACTTCTGCACGTCAGTACTGTTGGGGAAGCAGGGACCTGGAATGGAATTCCAGAGTCTTGCGGTTCTGGGGAAGAAACTATTGGAGTAAAAAGATCTTTTACATCTAGGGATCTCTACAGTGTGGGGGTGGGATCTAGTAGCCTGTCGGGTTTGTCGAGGGTGCTCGCGTCGTGGGGGCACAAGTGATTGCAGTTCATCAGAGCATTCACCACTAAAATACTTGTAGAAAAGGCAGAGGGATGCAACATTTCGTCGATGGGACAGAGGCTGAAGCTTAGATCCCAGTTCAGGGCCTATCAGGTTTGCGACTTTCTTTTGAACCTTGTCAAGGAGCGAGAGATTAGTAGCAGATGCACCAGCCCAGATGTGGCAGCAATACTCCATACATGGGCGAATGGTGGCCTTATAGAGGTACAGGATACTTTCGGGTGTTAGTAGTTTTCTAGCACGGTAGAGAGAGCCTACCTTTCTTGCAGCGGCCCTGGCAATGCCTTCAATGTAATTGTTCCAACTCATGTTTCCTGTGAACGTTAGGCCAAGGAGTTTGAAAGATGGACTCTCAGATAAAGAGTCGTTGGCCATTGCTATGGGTGGTAGAGAGGGTTTCTTGTAATTATTGAATGAAACTAGTTTAGTCTTGGCAGCATTGAACGCGACCAACCACTTTTGTCCCCATTCCACTACAGATTGGAGGTCTTCCTCTAGTGTTTCTGCCATTTCTTTAGAAATGTGTTCATTCGTCTTCCTGTCGTGTCTGCCACAGAGTGTAGTGTCATCAGCATATATACCCATCTCAGAGGCAATGTTGTCGGGGAGGTCATTTATGAATATCAGGAACAATAGAGGTCGAAGGATAGAACCCTGGGGCACTCCCGCATTTATATCATATTGTTTAGATGTGCGACCGTCGAGGACTACCTGGATTTTTCTCTTATCTAAGAAGGATTTAATTATGTTAAGTATTCTACCAGTGATACCGTATGATCTGATTTTACTGAGGAGACCCTCATGCCATACCCTGTCAAAAGCCTTAGATATATCTAGAGCTACCGCTCTGCCTTCCCCCGCTTTGTCCAGTGAATGGTATATACGTTCAGAGATCACAGTGAGGATGTCTGCTGTGGAACGGGCTTGTCTAAATCCATATTGTTTGTCAGTCAGTAGTTTAGCATCTGTAAGATGATGGACTAGAGCATGGTTAATTATGGTCTCAAATATTTTGGCAAAAAGTGGGAGGAGGCTATTGGGGCGATAATTTGATGGGTCTGTCCTTTCGCCAGAATTCTTGAATACTGGTACAACAGAAGCAGTTTTCCAACAGCCCGGAAAGCAAGCTTCATTAAGACATTTGTTGTAGAGTTTGGAGAGAACTGGAGCTACTTCGGCTGAGCACTTTTTTAATAGCACAGCTGGGATAAGATCGGGTCCACATGCTTTTGAGGTGTCAAGGTTTTTTATGATAGCATGCACCTGAGCAGGGGTGATTTTCAGATCGTCTAGTGTGGCGTCTGTCCGCATAGGAAAGTCAGGTAGGGGGTGGTTGGAAGGGTCCAGTGTGGAGTATGAGGCAAACCGACTGGCAAGCATGTCAGCCTTGTCGGTTGCTGAGAAGACAACCTCGTGATTGTTGGTTAGTGGGGGAATTGTTGATTGCCCATTATTTACTACACTGTTGTAGATTATCCAGAAGTCTCGAGTTCCTAGTTTTTGTGCTTCGATGCGCTTTTTAGTGGTTTCCGTAAATTCTCTCTTAGCTGTCGCTATTTATTTCTTAACGTTATTTCTAGCTTCTATATACTTATGTCCCTTTGAACTGGACTTATGTCGGTTAAACCTACGGTATGCATGCTGCTTTTGAGTAATGGCAGTTGCACAAGTCGACGTAAACCATTGGGAAGAGTGGGGCTTACTATAAAATTTCCGCATGGGAACATGCGCTTCGATTGCAGTTTTGAACTAGTCAGTGGTCTCGTTTGCACATTGTTCAGCAGGGAGAGAGAAAATATTTTTCCATGGAGCATCTCTAATTAGTTCCCTGATGGCTTCCCAGTCAGCCTTATTATAATATCTCGTTGTTTTGAGCACTGGCTCTTCAGTTTTGGGTCTAGAGTTTAGGGCGATTTCAACCATTATCACTGCATGATCAGCGTTCCCGAGTGGGCTGTGGGCCTTCGTTATGCAGTCATCGGGAACTGTGGTCAAAAACAGATCTAGAAGTGATGCGTGTTGTTCTTCCTGGTCAGGGAAACGGGTTGGAAACGTAACAATTTGTGATAGGGAGTGAGATATAGCGAAGCTATGGGTTGTGCTGCCCGCTGCATCTGTGTGAGTAGAGAATCCAAGCCAGTTTTTGTGGTGGACATTAAAGTCACCAAACACATGTATTTGTGCGCTTGTGTCGAGGGACAGTGCCGTGTCCATGCTGTCAGATACTTTGTTTATTATGGAGCAGTCCTGAGTCGAGGGAGAGCGGTAGAGAAAATAAAAGTAGCTAATACTGTGTTGCACGTTTAGTCTAAAGCACATAAAGGCTTGATCATCTGTTTCTAGGTTTGTTTCTCTAGTCAAGGGAAGGGTATTACGAATGTAAACTCCAAGTCCGTGCATATGTCTGTCAGAGTCCTTACGGCAGAGTGGGAGATATCCAGGCATGTTAAAGTGGTTAGAGGGAATGGAGGAGTGTAGGTTAGTCTCACTTAGTGCTAAGATATCCGGGGTATTTGTTAAGAGAAATGCTTCAACATCAGCTAAGTTAGTTCTAAGCCCACGGATATTTGTGAATGAGAGCCTCAAGGGAGGAGGCAAGTTGAATTTGTTTGTCCCTAATCCTGGCTTAAGCTTATTTTTAGATTGTACTGTCGTCATATTTTTTTTAAGAGTTTCGGTAAGGGGGAGGTAAACAAGAGGTTATGCGGAGCTTCAGACATGCATCACAAGTAGACCATCAGCTGACCTTTCTCCAATTAGGATTGTGGCCTCAGGAAAGCCCACCGGGGATGAGTGCAGGGTCCCTTTCCATGCGCGTCATGGCACTGCAAACAACCCGATATTATTCAACTGTTGATGGAGCAGCCGCTCTAAGCGCTACCAAAGAGTTAGGGCTCCTGTACTACCAGTCGGGAACAGCAGCCAGGAACTGTCAATCCGGTACCCTCAACCCTTTAGAAGAAGGTCAACCCAATCTAATCGCTCAGGCATATCTTATACTCAAGCACTCCCAAATGTTCAGTTTTAGGGGTGGGTCATGCTGGGAATGGGGAAGAATGGCGTTCATTGCCCTAGCCAGGAAACAAGATCTACCGCTGGGTGTTTCTGTCGAGTCACTGAGATAGAGTCTCTGCGCTTGACTAATAGGCAAAGAAGGAGTATGGAAGCCGGGCGATAGACAGAGCCTATCTACTCCTTAAGCAATTTAGGTTTGCAAACCGGTGAATTTGTTTGAGTCACCAGCTCTAGGAAGGTTGTCATCCAAGACTGAAGAGGCCTCTCTCCCCTTTGGTTTAGTTTCAGAGTTTTCCTTCTCCTAGACGGATGATCTGGGAAGACCTACTGGGTCCGTCAGCCCTGAGAGGGTTTTCTCCGCGCCTAGGTTCTAATCCAGGTATTTCTGCGACCCCGCGTTGTTAGTGTTACTGGGTTAGTTTGTGGGGGATTATATCTCTACTGATTAGTTACACTCCTCAAAGTGATTTAGGGACATGCTATTTACTTGTTAATGGATAAAGGGGGTGGGTGAAGTTCATGCAGTGTAAGCGTCTATGTTTGTAAGAGGGCTTGTTAGGGAGGAGATAATGTAATTTTAGTCTTACCCTTTTTTTATTTTATTAATGTTAGCTTAGGTCTAGTATAGTGTTACAGTATGAGTAGGTATTAAGAATTGAGCTACGAGTTGTGCCCGAGTTATTTTAGATGATAGGAGGGTTAAGATGTAAGTGCAATATAGCATGGATAAGACAGCAAGTTTTGAGTCATGCGTAATTAGGTGAATAGATATATGGGCAGGTTTTCAGTAGGTGCGAATAGAGTTGAAGTTGTAGGTTTTTTTTATAGTAAGAGTCATGGGGCGTTTTGCATAACAAGGAGTGTCGTTTCAATAACGTCATTAATCATTGCAAAACTCGAGGAAACAGTTGTGTAGTGCATATCGCTTTGTTTCTGAGTACTTTGGCTGTTAAGTACCTGCCTTTGTGTGCATAGGCTGTTAAGTCCCTTAATGGATAGGAATGAGCTGTAATGCATGCCTTAGAGGTAGAAATGTATAGATGTTTAGTGATGGCTATTAAAACAGTTTGCATGTGAGGGATTAGGGGCTGGAAGTTAGCGATTCCACTACAGATGCGGAGCAATGTGGGAGTTTAGTGGCGGATAGGTTGGAAGGAGTAGATTGTTAGCGTTCAAGAGAAGAGGGGTTATTATTTACAGATGGATTTCCATTAGGATTTTTTAGTTACATGTAAGGTTTAGTTTGAAGAAGGGAGGAAATTTTTTTTTTTATGCATGCAGGTAAGACAAACGCAATCGTCTTGGAGGTAAAATGCATAAGATTTCGTAGCTAGCTATTAGGTTTTTCCCTCCCAGTTATAGGGACAGCTAGTTCGTTGGGATTTGGAATTGTAGTCATTAAGGTCAGGCGCAGAGTGTTGCATCTATTCAGAAAATTAGCCCTAGTATCACAGCTGGGATTATGTATATTGCGGTTACAAATATAGTGCCAGTCAAATTATGAGCCACGTGCAGTGGTTTGGTATGGTATGGGTATCATGGAGGACACTTAAATACAAGCAAGCGTACGGTGATTGCATATATTAAGTATACTACTAAAATAAAGTTCTTCTGTCTTCTATAGTAGAAAGAAAGGTGGTCCTAGCTCTTCTATATTCTTGCATAGGCTATTCGTTATCGAGTAGAGTTCTTCTGACCATAAAAACGGCTCGCGTGGGACTAAGTGTTAGAGACGATTTTTACGCATATGTAATTAAAATGCATTAAATAAATACATTTAAAGAGAAGGTATACACAGTTGGTAAAAGCAAAAAGAGAAATAAATAAACAAAGTGAATAAATAAATAAAAAATAAAGTAATAGAAGAAACGACTCGCATGGAAGCAAAGAGTTAAAGACAATATATGCGCATATAGTTAAAATACATTAGTCAAAATTAAGAAAAAAAAAGCAGTTGCCATTTTGGTAATATTAGGATTTGTTAAATTAACTTAGCTTATATTGTTTGCCCATCTTCAAAATTGTCGCGTCTGTCAGCGAGCGTAACCCTCTTCTTAGTGTGACGGTAGGGGGGGGGCTTCACTTCCTTTCCCCGGATTTTATATCTATTTATAGTTTTATAGTGCGCACATGAGTATGGTAATTTTACTTTTTTATTTTTTTCTTCTTTTATTTTTTATTTTTTTAGGTTAAACTTCTGTCTTCTATAGTAGAAAGAAAGGTGGTCCTAGCTCTTCTATATTCTTGCATAGGCTATTCGTTATCGAGTAGAGTTCTTCTGACCATAAAAACGGCTCGCGTGGGACTAAGTGCTTAATTAACCAGGTTCCCAAATTTTTCGAATAGGGGCACATCATGTGCTTATCAATCCCTTCCAAGTCACTTTTCTTGGAAAAAAATTATAGGATCTCTAAAAAAAAAAAACAAACAAAAACCAAATGCTAAAAAACCCATCTTTCTTACGGCTTATCACATCTAAAAACTCTCTAAATACCCGTTTACGTAATTTTAATTCTTGCCCCCCTTCTAAAATTCTAACTGAATCTGTAATCAACCATACGTCTTAACTAGTTTATATTCTCCTAGACTGTTTAAATCTAATGTATATTTACTGATAACTTTGAATTCTTGCTGTGAAAATCAATAACATTTACATTAAGTATAAATTTACACTATTGTTTAAAACACATTTTAAAAAGAAAATACCTTAATACATTTAAACATTTTGCAACAAAACACAAAAAAATAATAAAAATTCGTTACATTATACATTTCAAAAGTCCGTTGACACAAAACAAAAAATTTCCCTTTTTCAAAGACCAGAACAATTAAATCACACTAAAAAGCCGAAAATTATACACAATGCATAAATCTTTCTTTTTTCTATAGTGTATTTTATTTTATTTATTTATTTATTTATTCATTCTTTCTTTTAATACTCGAGAATTTTAAATGTACTTTCGACTTTTGACACTAAATTGTTATTTATTATGATTGACAGTTTCTCTAAACAATTCAGACATTAACACACATTTTTCTGAATGACAGTGTCCTATTTTCTATTTGTTTTTATTTTATTTATGAATGAAATATTCGTGAGTAGTTTTTTTTAACTGACCGTATCTCTTTTATCATTCATTACGGCATATCGACCTATTTTTTTTTCTTTTTTAATATTTTCTTGTAACCTTTAGTTTTCTGTGTGCGTGTGTGTTCAATTTTTTTTCTTTTTGTTCGCATTTCTGTGATCGTGTATTTTTTCCGTGGTATTATTTATTTATTTATTTATTTTTTAAAATTATCTTGGGCCCTTTTAAAACGTTGTGTTTCTTTTTTTTTTATTTTTCCGTGGTAACAGAAGTTTTTTCTTTTTTTTTAAACTCACCCTTGCTGGGTGATCAGGTCGCTACGGCTCCAAATTGTATTTATTGCATATACCCCAGGTTCGGTTTTTGCAGCGTTGATGCAAATTGGTCGACGGGCACCAAATCGTATTTGTTATGTAGGTTTTCTTAAAAGTGAGTCTTAGTGTGTGTGTGTGAGAGAGAGAGAGAGTCTTATTAAGAGAGAGTCTTACAGAGAGATGTTGTTGAGAGAAGGATGTTGTAAGAGATTTTTCGTTTTATAAGAATGTCGTTGTTTCTGTTATGGAGAGATTGTTCGTGTTATGAAGAATGTAGTTGTTTCTGTTATGAAGAGATTGTTATTTATAAAAATGTTCATTCTTAGAATTGTAATGGATGCTCTTTGTGTGAGGAGATAGTGTTGAGACAGTCTTAGTGTAGATATGAGATGTAGAGACGTGTATGTAAGATGTGTATGTCATGACATTTTATAACACAGACATATAGACATATAATAACAATTTCCACTTTACCTTTCGGTTGAATCACAACACAAAGACGACGTTTATACAAACACATTATGGGTTTATTTCTTCTCACGACTGGCCGTGGTTTTCTCATCAAGAATTCAAAGCTTCACTTATAAAGTTTCAAAGTGACCGTCTCACTTCTAGACGTTCGAATTCCAAACTGCAGACTATCGTATGTCGTTCTCAAACTCCCTCTGAGTTTTTTCCCAGTTTCTCCTTTCTTAACTCTAAAATTTTCTAACTATATCTAAAACTTTCTATTTTCCATGACGTCTTACACACGTGTTCTGGACATACGTGTCCAAAACTTTTCCTTTTTTTACAAAAGGAATTTTAACCTATACTCAGTAACCAATATTTCCAATATGGTAAAAACATGTTTATTAAATTATCTTGTAGCTGCATTCTTTCAATTGAATTTTCATAACAAAATTGACAGTGCGCATTCTTTTCTTGAAACTATTTTATCTCTAAGCTGTTTTACATTCCATTTTCTAATTCTCACACGTAATCTATTTCTAAACCTAAATTACGAGGTTCAAATTTCGTCTATTGCTATTTCATTTTCATTTCAACTAACTCTCTCTATTTTTATACTTATATGAAAAGGGGACAGCCCTTATCATGTAACATAATCATCTAGTTTTTCCCTGCCATGCCTATCCATTTTCCTTAGCAATGACTTGACCCGGGATGGAAACCTCGTCAAACCAGTAGTTGAACACATCCAACAAAATCGGTATCACCATGGGTGACAGCCTCAAAAATAATCCGTAAGGCAAACCATCGAGTCCCGGCGATCTGTTGCAGCCGACCTGCTTCAGCAAAGTCAGGGTCTCCTGCTCAGTTAGCCACCTGGAGTCGAGGAGAGTCGGCCAAATAATTGCCAAATTCGTGGACTGGGAGATCTGACTGTTGCGTGAAACGTTCTTCGAAATGCTCTTGAAATCCCTCGTAGATCTCCGGAGTCGACCTCAGATACTACATTTTAATCTAGCCCAAAGGCAAAAAAAAAAAAAGAAAAGAAGCCTTTTACTCTATTTATTTAAAAAGAAAATACAACTTTGTTTATAAATAGGTCTAGGAATTGCATTCATCTGCAAAAGACCTAGTTCATTTTCATATTCTTTTAAACTTTCATTTTAATGAATTTCCTTTTAGTTCTTTTCAGTTTTCTTATGGGATAATCATATTTAGTTAACTACTAGCATGGGTGCCCGGCGTTCCCCATGTGTTTGGAGGTGTGTGTTAAGCAAAAAAATAAAAGTGGTAGTAGGAAGGCAGGCTCGAACCCGTACTGCGTAAGAGGAAAAGAATAGTTACGACCACCGCCAAACCGGTAGTGACGTAGGTTTAAATTAAGGCTAGACAATCAAAAAGAGGAGATAACTTTCGAAAATATCGGCGAAAAAAAAGCAACCCCTCCCTATAGAAAAGTTCCCTGTTGAGGGTGACAAAATTAATGTTTTTAGCCAATTTTTCGGTATTTGTCGTCTGAAGAGTTGAGATTCAAAACGATACTGATCTTCTGAAAATCCGTCGCTTTTGTCAAAAGTTAAGGCAGACATGCAAATATACATACGTTCATTTATATAGTGGTAGCTCATATTTTCCGCCCAAACCGATTAAAAAGCTTGCCTATCTCTGAATACCCTTTATGTCAAATTTCAAATGTTTAGACCAGAAATTGTCTGAGTAATTTGGTAAAGACCGCAGAGGTCAATGTTTTTTTAATTTGACCCCTATTATGATCCAGCAAACATTTATTGTTTTGGACTCAAATCAAGTTATTAACTTAGAGCCATGTCCAATGAACCTATATCTAAAATTTCAAGTGTTTAGACCCAAAATTGGCGGAGAAGTTTAGTAGGGTTCTCAAAGGGCAAATCGTTGAACTCTGACTTCTTAACAGAACACATTTCTGGCCGAGAACGGATTGTAAAGATTTTCCCAAATATCAGTGCACTGTGTATCAAATTTCGAGTCTGTAGACTTAAAATTAACAGAGTTATTGAGCAGAGAAATATACACAGACAGACAAACAGGCAGGCACTTGCACTTTTATAGATATACTAGCATTTCAGACCGGAGTTGCCTAGGTGTTTGGAGGTGTATGATGAGCAAAAAAATAAAAAAAGTGGTAGTAGGAAGGCAGGCTCGAACCCGTACCGCGAAGGAGGAAAAGAACGGGGTAAAACGTGACGTCTTTGCTGTTATGACCACCGCCAAACCGGAAGTGATATAGGTTTAAATTAAGGCTAGACAATCGAAAAGAGAGGATGACTTTCGAAAATATCAGCGAAGCAAGCGACCCCCCCATGTAGAAAAGTTCCCAGTTTAGGTTGAAGAAATTAATGCTTTTAGCCAGTTCTTCGGTATTTGTCTTCTGAAGGGTCGAGCTTTCAAACGATACTGAACTGTAGCAAATTCGTCGCCTCTGTCTCAAGTTTTAAGCAGACATGCAAACATACATACGTTCAGTTATATAGTAATAGCTTAAATTTTCCGCCCAAACCGATTAAAAAGCTTGGCCTATCTCTGAATACCCTTTATGTCAAATTTCAAATGTTTAGACCAGAAATTGTCTGAGTAATTTGGTAAAGACCGTAGAGGTCGAAATTTTTTAAACTTTGACCCCTATTATGACCCAGTAAACATTTATTGTTTTGGACTCAAATCAAGTTATTAACTTAGAGTCATGTCCAATGAACCTATATCTAAAATTTCAAGTGTTTAGACCCAAAATCGGCGGAGGAGTGTAGTACGGTTGACCTCTTAACAGCCAAATTTCTGGCCGAAAACGGTTGTAATCTCACTATCTTGTATATCAAATTTCGAGTCTGTAAACTGAAAATTAACAGAGTTGTTACTTAGGGAAATGTACAACAACAGACAAACAGACGCACACAGACAGGCAGACACTTTCACTTTTATAGATATATAGATAGATTGCGTGTAATTATATTCATGCATATATATTCTACATGATTTATACTTGCGTAATATTTGCGTAAAAAAGGATACAGTAGATACAAACCTCTTTTTATATATGTTTATGCAGGCGTATATATATAAATTTGTTTAACAAATTTGCCTATCAAACTCCTCTGTTGGTTTTTGGTCTTAATATGTGGGGTATTCGAACCTATAGAAAACTTTATATTTGGGTTTCATCCGAGGAAAATCGGTACAAAAATGTGAAAATATAAAAATAAAATTTGCCAGGTGAAGGTTCAACGACGTCATTATGAATATGCATGTATAAGGTAACGGCTATTGGTTCATGTTTTTATTTTTAACCTTGCAACAAACATGTATTCGTAGTTCAATCATTAACGTCAACGGGAAAAGTAAATCATATGCTGCACGTTTTGGTTTCGATTCTGCGTAGGTGCGGACGAGTCATTAAAAAAAAAAAATTTAAATCATTATTAATATTGAGTCCAATATAATATAATAACTACGAAATTTTCATTTATCAAAATATCATATTTAAGCGTATTTTACGACCGGGCAATGCTGGACAGCCTGCTAGTAGATATATAAAATGGAGAATAACTACATTCACATAATCACTATTAATGAATATATCAAGTAATATATATCGAAAATGAAAAATAAATCCTTAAAACTAAAGTACGCAACATAAACAAAGACAATAAACAAAGTCAAACCGGAAGTTACATTCCATAATACTAAATCCGAAACATAAAAGGGATAAACACTACGTGGGAGCGTAATACATGACACTGTCAGTCAACATTTTACGTAAATCTATCTATTTATGTCTTAACTCGGAGGTTCAATGTCCGCGTCTTAAGAACATTCATTCTTGCTTCATAAAAAGAAATGGCCATTGAATATTTTACTAAGAAATAAACGTCTGATTGAAAACAGGAAAGTGTTGAGGAAGGGAGAAACAATTCTCGGGTATCTTTGCGCTTGTTTGAAACCTTTAAATCAAACCGCTCAGGCAATTAATATCGATACGAACAGCTCAAAAGCCGATATACTTTAGGCGTAATCGATAAAAAAGGCGAAACAAAACAAAACAAAAATAAACGCGACAATCGTCAATGCGGCCAACCTGTTTCTCAAAAACTGCATCCTAATATGAGTCATATAGGTGGGTCGTTTCACTTTTATTCACGGGTAGGTGAGTATCAGTGAAGAGAAGAGGAGGATGTGGAGATAGGATAACTTGTAAGTTGGACAAAATCGATACCTCTGTAATGTCTGATCATTTCCGGTTGATTGAAGTCAAACGAAGTAAAGGTGGGCGGCGGGTGGAAGTAGCCCTTCACCCTCAGCCCAGTTAAGCGCCAGGAGATTGGAAACTAGATGATTGAACCACGGTTGTTTTGTGGTGATTAGAGTATTTAGAGAGAGAGAGAGAGAGATTATAGATACTATAGAGTTTGAAACTTGTCCAAAGCGGCAGGCAAGTTGTAATGAAAAAATAATGCTGCTATCTATCCATCTATCAATTACTCTTTTTCGTTCGCCATTTCTCTTTACATATAAAAACATATCAACTGAATATATATATATATATATATATATATATATGTGTGTGTGTGTGTGTGTGTGTGTGTGTATATATATATATTATACTTTGTTTAAAAAGGTTTAGATGCAACAAGTCATCGGTACCATCGGTTTCAAATCGGATACTTAGGGACCGTTTTAAATACCCATATTAACTCTCTTTATGGGTACTGAAATCGGTCCCTAATTATCGGGTTTGAACCCGACGGTACCGATGACTTGTCTCATTTAAACTTTCTGCAAACAAAATATAAATGATACGCACTTATTTTCGGATTTTCCTTATTATTGAGCACTCCGCTGGTCCCCCCAAGTAGATTGTAGTTTTCTTGAAGCACTGTTGAAGAAAATTATAAGGTAAAATTAAAAGCCAAGAACAATGCGAGATTTTTTTTTATAGAGTAAAATTAAATGAAAACAAAAGAAATAAATTTCTTTTTTTTGTTGTTTGTTTTTTCTTTTTCACACAAATTTTAACTCTAAACAACAGTAATTTTTTTTTCTGTTGTATTCAATGGTGTTATAAATCTCAATATATTTCAGACTTATTAGTCCTTTTTCAAGAGAAGACAGCGGAAGAGTGTTCAAAATTGGAAAAGCAGCCGCAGAGTTTGCCACGTGATACCGCGAAATATAGAACAAAAAATGACGTTAAGAAAACGTTAAAATAAATCAGTTGATGTTTGAAATACTTGTTGCGTTTGTGAATCAAGGGAGATGACTATTCAAGCAAGAGTTTTTTTTTGTTTTTTTTGTTTTTTTTATTATTATTTTAATTATTGTTTTTCTTATGTTTTAAACTTATATTATAAAAGCGGAGCTCAATTCCAGTCTATTGTTTAGTGTGGGAGTATTTTTTGAAATAATTAAAGATTCGAGGATACGAAGTTGACGTACGTTTCTTGAAGAAGCAAGAATCTTGATGTGAAAATCTGGTTCTGAATTAATGCAAGTGCGAATATGTTTATAGAACGACGAAGCAGTAGTGTTTAAGTGCTCTTTAATGCGGTGGTGAAGCAATCTGGTAGTGCTTCCGATGTAAGATGCACTGCATTTAGCGCATTGTAGGTCGTAAACAACGTGGTTCTTAAAGCATAAACCTGTGTGTGATATTGGGTAATTAGAGAGTGAACAAGGGGAAGGTGTATGCGATGGATGTTTTCGGTTGAGCTGTTGTCTTAAAGTAGATCCAGTGTAGATGAGTTGAATGTTGAGTCCGTCGCTGCGGATGGCTTTTCGGATTGAAGATGAGATTTTGTCACTAAGGAAGGGTAGTTTTAGAAAACAATTGTTAGAGAAGGGTCGGGTGTTGCGTTTTTTTCTTTTTAAGTGAGGATAGGATCGTATTAGGGTAGCCGTTTAGTGAGAGGGTCTGTAGGAAATTGTTAGTGTGTGTATGTTTGTCGGAGATGTTAGTGCATTTGTCTTGTATGCGTGAGATTTCGGCATGTGCGTAGTTTAGTTTGTCCTTGAGAGGTAGTGCAGATTTGAAATGTACGAAGAGGCGTTTGCTGGCGGGTTTTCTGTAGAATTCAGTGCATATGGCACCATTTTTTTTATTTGTATTTTAAAATCAAGTAGAGAAAGAGATTCAGAAGAGTCTGGGTGTTCTATAGTAAATTTTAAGTTTGGGTCGGCGTTATTGAATTTGTGGAAAATGTTAATAGCTTCTTCGCGGGAGTATGTGATAATTAAAATGTTATCGATATATCTAGTAAAAAGGAGATAAGAGTAGCAGGTACTAAGGGTGTGTCTTTCGAGTTTGTCCATATAAGCAATGGCAAGAATACCGGATAGACTGGAGCCCATGAGTAGTCCAGATACTTGTTTGAACGTGTTTTGTAGGAAAGTAAAGTAAGTGTTGTCTACTATAATACGGAGGAGTTGTAAGAGATCTCCTGGAGTAATTCCGAAGCATTGTGGGTTTTTAGATGCTATAATGTCTGCCATGAGATTGATGGCTGGATGTGCAGGAATGGAGGTGTATAAAGAAACGACGTCTAGGCTAAATGGGTATCTGTATAGTTTGAGTAGATGGTGTGGTAGATCGCTGAGTCTGTTAATTACTTGGTTGGAACTACTAACATGGGCTGGGAAGGTAGAGAGTAGAGGTTTAAGTAGGCGGGATATTAACCAAGAGATTTTATAAAGCGTTAACGGCCCCCTTTATAAAATCTCTTGGTTAATATCCCGCCTACTTAAACCTCTACTCTCTACCTTCCCAGCCCATGTTAGTAGTTCCAACCAAGTAATTAACAGACTCAGCGATCTACCACACCATCTACTCAAACTATACAGATACCCATTTAGCCTAGACGTCGTTTCTTTATACACCTCCATTCCTGCACATCCAGCCATCAATCTCATGGCAGACATTATAGCATCTAAAAACCCACAATGCTTCGGAATTACTCCAGGAGATCTCTTACAACTCCTCCGTATTATAGTAGACAACACTTACTTTACTTTCCTACAAAACACGTTCAAACAAGTATCTGGACTACCCATGGTCTCCAGTCTATCCGGTATTCTTGCAATTGCTTATATGGACAAACTCGAAAGACACACCCTTAGTACCTGCTACTCTTATCTCCTTTTTACTAGATATATCGATAACATTTTAATTATCACATACTCCCGCGAAGAAGCTATTAACATTTTCCACAAATTCAATAACGCCGACCCAAACTTAAAATTTACTATAGAACACCCAGACTCTTCTGAATCTCTTTCTCTACTTGATTTTAAAATACAAATAAAAAAAATGGTGCCATATGCACTGAATTCTACAGAAAACCCGCCAGCAAACGCCTCTTCGTACATTTCAAATCTGCACTACCTCTCAAGGACAAACTAAACTACGCACATGCCGAAATCTCACGCATACAAGACAAATGCACTAACATCTCCGACAAACATACACACACTAACAATTTCCTACAGACCCTCTCACTAAACGGCTACCCTAATACGATCCTATCCTCACTTAAAAAGAAAAAACGCAACACCCGACCCTTCTCTAACAATTGTTTTCTAAAACTACCCTTCCTTAGTGACAAAATCTCATCTTCAATCCGAAAAGCCATCCGCAGCGACGGACTCAACATTCAACTCATCTACACTGGATCTACTTTAAGACAACAGCTCAACCGAAAACATCCATCGCATACACCTTCCCCTTGTTCACTCTCTAATTACCCAATATCACACACAGGTTTATGCTTTAAGAACCACGTTGTTTACGACCTACAATGCGCTAAATGCAGTGCATCTTACATCGGAAGCACTACCAGATTGCTTCACCACCGCATTAAAGAGCACTTAAACACTACTGCTTCGTCGTTCTATAAACATATTCGCACTTGCATTAATTCAGAACCAGATTTTCACATCAAGATTCTTGCTTCTTCAAGAAACGTACGTCAACTTCGTATCCTCGAATCTTTAATTATTTCAAAAAATACTCCCACACTAAACAATAGACTGGAATTGAGCTCCGCTTTTATAATATAAGTTTAAAACATAAGAAAAACAATAATTAAAATAATAATAAAAAAACAAAAAAAAACAAAAAAAAACTCTTGCTTGAATAGTCATCTCCCTTGATTCACAAACGCAACAAGTATTTCAAACATCAACTGATTTATTTTAACGTTTTCTTAACGTCATTTTTTGTTCTATATTTCGCGGTATCACGTGGCAAACTCTGCGGCTGCTTTTCCAATTTTGAACACTCTTCCGCTGTCTTCTCTTGAAAAAGGACTAATAAGTCTGAAATATATTGAGATTTATAACACCATTGAATACAACAGAAAAAAAATTACTGTTGTTTAGAGTTAAAATTTGTGTGAAAAAGAAAAAAACAAACAACAAAAAAAAGAAATTTATTTCTTTTGTTTTCATTTAATTTTACTCTATAAAAAAATCTCGCATTGTTCTTGGCTTTTAATTTTACCTTATATATATATATATATATATATAAAAAATGTAAATGCTAGTTCGTTCTAAAAGAATGAACCCCTATTTCTACGTTACCAATTTATTTGAAATTTTCAGACAACCCATCTTTAGAGTCGATGTTATTTAAATAAATTTACCTCACGAATTATTAAAATATTAAATAAAATAAATATATTTTTAACCGTTACTTTGAATCTGTTCTGTTGATAAAACTGAACTTCCGGTTCGATTCATTTCACAGCCACGAATTGACGAAAGATTTAATTTTCTGTTAACTCGATAAGTAAAAAAAACAAAAAAACTTAGTCATGCAAAGAGTGATCCGTGCTGAAATGATAATGTTATTATTTAAAAAGCCATTCTTAACATGGGGAAGGGAGGGTGTTTTGTACCTATTCTGTACTTTAACCTTACAATTGAATAAAAACATATCATAAAACTTTAATTAAACGTGGAAAACGATTTAAAAAAAATAGCGCGGATCACTCTCTGCATTAGCACACACACACACACACACACACACACACACACACACACACACACACACACACACACACACACAAAAAAAAAAAAAAAATAATAATCCCATATTTAAAAAATTTAAATTAATTTATGTACTTACCAATTTTTTAAATTTTATTTATGTTAAGGCTTTTCACTCATGAAACATTACGTTTTAACTGTTTAGTTTATTTTCAGGGCATTGTTTACATAAAAAAGTTTGTTTTAACTTTTTCAAAACTGTTTCATTTTTACGACATGCCTCAACGTATTATAAACACGCTACCCCCCCCATGTTAAAAAAAAACAAAAAAAAACGTCCTTCCATAAACCTCGAAAGCCGTTCTTAACATGGGGAAGTTAGGGTGTTTATAATATGCTGGGGCGAGTCGTAAAATTAACGAAGTTGCTATCTATTATTTATTGCAAAAATTGCTTGAAATTTATTTATTTGACAAAAGAAAATACGTTTTGGTACTCCTTGGGCGTTGAGTTCCATGGCGACCAGTAGAAAAAATAATAGTCGCTCCCTCCCTTAGTCTACCACCTCACCCCGCAGGTAACATATTTTATTTACTGACGTTGCAGTAACTAAACGATTATTTGTCACATTTACAAACATTTATTTATTTATTTATTTTGAAAAAAGTTTTACTTTTTATGAATATTAAAAGAAAAATGGGTACTCATGCAGAGAGTGATTTGTGCTGAAATAATAACGTTATTATTTAAAAAGCCATTCTTAACATGGGGAGGAGAGGGTGTTTTGTACCTATTCTGTACTTTAACCTTGCAATTGATTAAAAAAAACACGATTTAAAAAATAGCGCGGATCACTCTCTGCATTAGCACCGAAAAATGTTACTAAACGTTTATTAATAATTTCTCACTTTTACAAACATTTGATTTTAAATTTCTTTTTAAATGACGACTTTTATCGACTTTTTTTTTTTAAATATCCCCCCCCCCCAATGGTGTTTATTCCGAAATCCGTTGTTAACATGGAGAGGTTGGGGGTGCTTATTCTGAAAACCGTTCTTAACATTTGTGGAGGTGGACCTAATGTAAAAAAAAAAAAATAAATAAATAAAAAAAAAACTAAATCATTTACTGATAACTTCTCACTTTTACAAATATTTTTTAATTTACACACGCGGATGAACAAATTGTTGAATAGTGCGAAAACAAAACATTTAGGTCCACCGCCACAATTTTCTTTTTTAAATGACGACTGATAAATAAATTTACTTCTCCGCAACTTTTATTGATAAATAAATCTACTTCTCTGCCACGGGAACTGAACCCCTCCTTTTTTTTTTAAATAGTATTTTCGGGTGGGTATGCTGACAACAAATATCAGTTAACTTTTGCAAATAGCCCCCCCCCCTTCCAAAAGTGGTGTTTATTCCGGAAGCTGTTCTTAAGATGAGGAGGTTGGCGGACGGGTGATTATAAGGTGGACCTAATCTAAAAAAAAAAAAAAACAAGTTGTTTATGCGCACATAAGCAACTATTTTTTTATTAACTTTTTTTTTACTTTTTTATTTAAAAATTAGTAAATTTCAATGAATAGAATAATAAATCATTTATCATTAATATGTGTTTTTGGTTTTGTGTTGAATGAAACTTTTTTTTTTCATTACAACAATAATGAACCAATTTAAATCTTCCGGCATGCGTTTAAGGGTTACGAAATTATCAATAAATCGTTTAGTTACTAAGCCAACGTCAGTAAATAAAAAAAATGTTACGTGCGCATGCATTAGCATTGACTGGGGGGGTCTAAGGGAGCGACCATTAAATAATTATGCTGGTCGCCATAGAACTCAACGCCCAAGGAGTACCTAAAGTGGCACTTATGCACTTATGTTACCGTGCTATTTTAAAAAATAGTATTTTCCTGTTAAATTCAAATTTTACAATATGTTTTTCTTTTATTAATTTGTTAAGTGAAAGTACAGATAACCCGGTCGGTTTCTAATGCGAGGAAAATCTACCCCCCCTAAAAAGGGGTACTCTGGATAATAACAAAACATTAAAATTGCCTCAGTCTCGAAAGATTTCTTCTCTACTGAACGAGGAAAAAAACGGTGAAGTGTAGTTCACCTTCTGTTTCTCTCCCCCTCTCTCAATATATCTCTCTATCCATCTCTCCCTTTCCCTCTCTCAATCTATCTTTCTCTCTATATAACCCTCTCCATCTCTCTTTGAGCCCCTTTCTCTCTCTAACTCCCTCTATCTCTCTCCTTTCCTCTGTTTCATCCCTCTCTGTTTCTAACTCCCCTCCTCTCTCAGTTTATCTATCAATCCCTTTATCTCTCTATCTCCTTCTCTTTCTCTATTTTCCTCTCACTGTCTCTTTTCTATCTATATATCTTCCTCTCTATCTGTCCATCTCTAATCCCTCATTTTATTTTAGTCTCCTAAATTAATTACAGTGAATAAGACATTGTCAAAACATGGATAAATCCTATTTTAGTCACCTAATTTACTGACTGTGAGAATAGAAGTTATTTGGAAATTACTGCTACCTTAAACAGCACCAGAAGTAACTGGTAAAACCTTTCTAATTAAATTGATTTTGGCAGCCATTTGGTAACAAAATTACATAGCCTTAGCCCTTGCTGCACGAGGAATACCTGCGACTTTGCTGCCAAGTAGAAGAATTATTTATTCTACTTTAAAAATTCAATTTTTCAAAAATCTCATGTTCGACATCTCCAAAACATCCAATATGGGGAAAATATTGCAAAAATGCAAACTTATTGTTTAGGATGAATGCACAATGGTACGCAAAAAATCACTTGGGGCTCTTGGTCGATCCTTGCAAGATTTGCGTGGCAATTTCAAACCATTTGGGAATGCAGTAATATTGCTTGCAGGAGATTTCAGACAAATGTTACCTGTTATTCTTCAATCAACACCAGCAGATGAAATAAATGCTTGCCTCAAATACTCTTTACAGGAGAAATATTTTACTGAACTCCTTTCTCCTTGCAGAAAGTCCATCGAGTTTAGTTTCGACAATGTGATGTACCAACAAATTGAAGGGATTTCTATGGGCAATCCCCTGGGTCCTATCCTTGTCGACATTTTCGTTGGGTTTTTGAATTAAAACTTTTCAAATCACCAAATAACACTCCTGCTTCATATTTTCGCTATGTGGATGATGCATTTGCGGCTTTTCCGTCTCAAAAACTGGCTTTAGAGTTCTTCGAACGTCTTAATTCCTTATATCTTAAGTTGTAAGGGGTTTATGAAAAATGTGTCACTCCCATAAACCAACTTAAATAGACTATAAACAATTGTTTTCCGTCTGTACTACCTAGTGAGAATTTCAATACGAACCCAGCATTTTATTTTTCTTGAGAGGACGTTTTGCCTCAAACTAGACTTATTAATATTATATATAAATTCAATTATTTTTTATTTTGCTTTTGTTAGTCTGAGGAGATCACGTGGCTCCTTCCTGGGGCTACCCTCTGTCCACCAAAATGAACAAAATTTAAATTCTCTTCCCAGTATAAATCAACAAATTAATATTAATTCTCGACCCCGAGCTATTAATAAGACATATGCATATTGGTGATACTTCAATTTTAATAAAGAAAAGAATTTCAAACCACACTTCTTCTTTTAATAACCAAAATTCAAATAATAACCAGAGAACTTCTCTAGCTACACTGGTTAAAAAGCTTATTTCTGCCAATACCCACTTTTCCATTAAATGGACCATCCTAAAACAAGTTAAGTCTTATACTCCAGGATCTAAGTCTTGTCACCTCTGTACATCTGAAGCTATAACTATTATGACCTCCCCTCAAAGTAGTAATAACATAAACTCTAAAAACGAACTGATCTCCTATTGCAAACATATGTCCAAATTTAAATATGGTAAATTTGAAATTACATAGCTATTAAGTTAACCCTTCAAATATATATCTTTTCCCATAAAATTTTTTATTTTATTTTTTATCTTACCGTCTAAGGTTTTTATATTTTTAATTTTACTTGTTTTGTCTTTATTTCTTTGGCCGGTTTTCCATCTCCTGTCCCCGTTTTATGGTATAAGTATACCTATTAATTAAATATATACATTAACAAACTCATTTTTATTCTATGTATTTGTTTACTTATATTTTACTATATGCATTTACACACACATTTATTTGTCTTATTCCTGAGTTTGTGGATACTGGCCATTCCCTCCCCTTAAACTGTATGTATGTATGTATGTATGTATGTATGTATGCATTTGTTTATGTTGTATATGTTTTTGGATATGTGTATATACGTATGCATGCGTCTGTGTGTGTTTGTATATATATATGTGTATATGTGTGGGTGTGTTATTATATATGTATGCATATATGTATATATATGTATATGCGTGTATGTATGTATGTATATGTATGTGTGCATTTGTGTGTCTGTCTGTATGTATATGCATGTATGTATATATATATATGTTTGTGTGTATATATGCATATATAGGTTTTAAAAAAAAATAATTTTTAATTTTTAATTTTCAATTTTTAATTTATTTATTTTCATCTTTATTTTTTTATTGTTTCATTTTATTTTTTTTATTTACTTATTCACTTTTTTTTACTCTTCTTAATATAATAGACGGTCCATTTCATAAACTTAGCCATTTACCTGTTTCTCTGACTCGTGTTTCTTAATTTCATTCTGGGACTTTCACGTGCGTATTTAAGTTGACCTAATTATTAACGCTAACTTTCGCGCTTTTTGTCTGGGTCATTTATTTTGACTTGCTTTACAAATTTAAACTTTCACTGTTTTTCCGTTTTTTTTTTTTTTTTTTTTAAGTTTAATTTACTTGATTCTTCCGGCCTTGGCAGACGTGTTTTAAATATTCTCTCCAGTGCTGTTTCTGTGCACATTTGAACTTTTCTTTCAATGATTTTGAACTCATTCCATTTGTGATTTTTCCAGGGAATTCTGCCTTTTGGATCATTTTGGACCAATTGGAACTTACCCGTTGGATTGGAAGTTTTTAATTCGACCGTGTTTGGATTTGACCATTCGTGGATTATTTACCCTTCACCAGACTATCCATTCATGTGAAATCTTTTATCATTTTTCTTTTACCTCCTATTCCCCTTACCTCACCCTTTTTTAACAAGTAAGATCTGTGACTTACTTGTGGTTTCATTAAATACTTTTACATGCAAAATCCGATCCCGCATTTTGCTAATTCCTGCCTTCTGATGAGAAGGAGAATATTTCTCTGAAACTCCGCGGATTAAGGACTATCCACTTATCTTGTGCTTCTTTTTTAAAAATTAAATATGTTTTAACTCTTTTTCAAGATGTTTTTAACATGTTTTATTAATCATTTGTTCATATATATATATATATATATATATATATATATATATATATATATATATATATATACATAATATAAAGCCGAATGTCTATGTGTATGTGTGTGTCTGGTCACGAATAGGCTCCTATATGGTTTACTATTTAAAAAAAAAACTTATTACATATAATGATAGAAGATGTATCGAGACACAGGAATGGGTATGTTTGCTCTGGCAGAACGATGGTTCATTAAAATTGTGCGGTCTGTGTACGCAACATTTTAAAATAAAACGTAAACGTTTACAAGTGTTTTTGATATAGATGTACATAAGAATACTTTGATAAGTATGTTTTAACTTAAATAGGGATGATATAATAAAATTGTGGGGTCTGCGTTCGCGCCTGGCCTCCATAGAATTCAAATAGGCACACACTTTAATAAAGACTTTTCATATCTATCTGCGTAAGTATACTTTGATAATTATGTTTAATTTTGAAGAAATGTGGTATAATAAAATTATGAGGGGTTCGTTCGCGCCTGACCTCCATAGAATGGAAATATGTCACAAAGTTTAAAACGTTTGTTTTTTTAATATAGATCCACATATTATTGTGATAAGTGTTTCAGTGTAAACAGGTATGGTATAATAAATTATGGGGTTTATCTATTTTATTTTTACTTTCATCATGTTTCGCTTTGGTTTTGATGCCCTTAAATTCGAAGCTATCTCTTTACAACCCTTCCTTCTCATAATCTATCATACTTTCATAAATCAGAGTCAATTTTCTGTAGGCTGTTTTTGAACCCAATCGACGACGGGTACTTTTGCTTGTATATATATATATATATATATATATATATATATATATATATATATATATTTAAAGGGGGTTAGAACAGTAGTCTAAAGAGCAGAGTGTATTTTAATGTGATAGTAAAATCACAAATTTAATTCAAATACAATCAAAGAAAAGTGCTCGTTGTAATGCAGATATATAATAAGCTCGATGGGCAAATATCATAGAGCTATTTTAATATTTAGTAAGGTGATTGATAATTTAAAATTCAAATTCAAATTAGAAATTAAAAATCTTTTTCATAAAAAGGAACACAACCAAGCCAATAATGTGTACGATCGTTTCAGAAACGATGTTTTTATTGCGATAGGTATTAAACATTGTTTCCGAACCAATCGTACAAATTATTGGCGTTGTGGTGTCCCTCCTTATGAAACAGATTTTTAATTTTTAATTTTAATTTTAATTTTAAATTATCAATCACCTAAGTTTACTCTCGCCTAGTCTAGTCTGTATATCTATAAAAGTGAAAATATGTGTGTGAGGGTGCTTCTTAACCTATATACTTAACGAATATTTAATCTACTTGCTTAAAGTTTTGTATATAGGATATTCAGACAGGTAGACAACGTTTTAATCCATTTTCACCTTAAAAAAGGCTGCTGAGAGGTAAAAATTGAAAAATTTGTACGTAGGAATCATCGGATTTTTCTCCGTTTGATGACTGTTTCACAAATGAAGAGTTCACATTACAGATTACTTATGTTATGAATAAGTAGTTTTAAAACAAAGCACAAAGATCCTGCCACACTGGTCTAATGGTTATCGTACGTGACTCATTGTCTTTAGGTTTTAGCTTCGATCTCAGCTCGCGTATTTTTTCTTTTTTTTACTTACAAGAAATTAACGGTTTACAAAACAGCATAGTACTCGCATGCACATGTCTTAGTTTCTGTATTAAACAAAAATATAATATTTATGCGTATATTACATACGGGCAAGGCCGAGTGGCCTAGTAGTATATCTATAAAATTGAAAATGTGTGTGTATGTGTTTAAGGACATTTTCAACCTATATACTCAACGAATGTTTGATCTACTAATTTGAAAATTGTTATATATAGGGTATTTAGACATGTAGAAACTATTTCAATCGGTTTTAATCGGAACAAAAGGCTGCTAAGATGTCAAAATTGAAAATTTGGTACTGGGAGGCGGTCATCGTAATTTTATCTGTTTGTTAATTGCTTCACGACTGCGCATGCGCGGTCGGGAAAAATGACAGTGTTAGCGTGGCACCCGTACAGATTCTGTAAATCCGCTGACGAGCATCACAAACATATACAAGATATCTTTAAAACCATTGAAAACTTCGGATTTAAAGTAAAAGAAACAAAGTTTGATTTTCATCATGAACGATATAAAGTACCTAGGTCACATAATTCATAAAAATGGAAGACCCCCTAAGCCTGAACCGGCAGAAGGCATAAAGAACATACCTATATACTGTACAGGCGCTTCAAAGCTTTCTGGGACTGGCAAACTACTATCAAGTTTCATAAAGAACATACATGACTTACGCACCCCACTAAAAAGAAAGAGCTAGCCTGGAATTGAACGCCTGAATGTAAAGCTGCGCTTGAAAAAGTCACAGATAATCGAACATCGGAAATGTTTCTTACAAATTATGACCCAAATCTGAAAATACACAAGCTCATATGGTATTGGAGCTTGTATACTACATATAATGTTCGACACTACCAAAAAACCGATCGTCCATGCATTCAGAGCGCTACTACTAGCCGAGAGACAGTACTCAAAAATTGAAAAAGAAGTTCTAAGTATTATATTCGCTGTAACAAAATTTCACTCACTACTCAGATGGCAGAACTTTCACGTTGCAAACCGATCATAAACCATTAGTCGCGATGTTCGGCCCCCAAAAAAGCTTACCAACGTATACTACCAATAGACTACTGAGGTGGGGTAAATTCAACTAAATTATAACTTTAATCTGGAGTACCTGTAATGAAAACAGATTATCCATGCTGATGGCCTATCAAAACTGATATCAAAGATAAGGTAACCATTTGAAGATTCCGTAATTGCTGCGCTCCGTACCGATTGCGAAATAAAAAAGCATGATATGCAACACAATTAATGAGCTTCCAGTATCCTTACCCGAAATTCAAACAGAAGCTGAAAAAGACGACTTTATCTGCGATATCAAGAGCAAGATAGCTATGGATAACAACGTTCCAATAGTATTCTCGCTTTACGACGAGGTTCTACAATATGACAAAATAGTGATAATTTTGAAAAGTCCTCATAATAAAAATTCACACGGGACACTCTGGCAAAAACGACTGAAAAGCTTAATGAGAAGGTAAGTCTATTGGTCTAACATACACAAGCACATAAGAGAGATGATCGACTCTTGCAGAGATTGTTCCCGAGCTGAAAAAAGCTCAACCTATCATGTTTAAACTTTGGCTGAAAACTAATCAGCCGTGGTCAAGTATTAACATCAACTTTGCAGGTTCTCTCGATAGACATTATTACTTAATCGTAATCAATACTTACACCACATAGCCTGAAGTATTAAAATGCAAAGGACTACAATAAATTTTCTACACGAACTGTTTTCACGTTTCAGTGTAGTAGACTGCATCGTTAGCGATAAAGGAACCCAGTCCACATCTGCCGAGTTCAAAAGGTTTTGCGATATGGTCCAGATCAAACATCGTCTCACCAATATCACCTTTGATCGAATGGGCAGACGGAACGATTCCTGGATACACTGAAAATAGCACAGTAGACGCTCATATTTCACCGAAAGATCAAGCCCTGCAAGAGCCCTTACAAGTGTATAGAATTACACCGAATCCTAACTCTCCAACAGTGGTCTCACCGAAGGAAACCATGTTGGCACGGGAGGTGTGATCTGTTTTTGACAAACTCTTAACAAATCAGACAAAACCACAAGTCACTACTTGTGTACCCAGTAAACATTTCATCTCTGAAAAGAGATTTTTATTCAGAGGTTACAAAAATTACACCTTTTTTTTTTTTTTTTACACAGTGATCACCATTTATCAAGGTCCGGAAGCCACTCAGGGATAAGGGTTATTGCAAGTACATTACGTTAGTGTGGAGATTTGATGAAGCGTTTATTTAAGGGGGCGGTTCATTAGGAATTTGTTAACATTGGACTTGAAGACATCCAAGTTGTAGTCCGGTGGGAAGCAGGCAGACGGAACAGAGTTCCACAAGCGTGCAGTTCTAAGAAAGAAGCTTTGTTCATGGAATTCGCGTGTGGATTTAGGCACAGATATAGAGTGGGGGAAATTTTTCACAGAGGATTCAGCTAGACGGGTGTTTTTCGTGAAAGATTAGTGAGGGGGGACCAGAGATTGGAGTTCAGACGAGCACCTACCATGGAAATAACGATAAAACAAGGATAGGTTCGCAACGTCTCTTCTGTGGGAGAGAGGTTGCAGGCTAGAGAAAAGGGCATCCTCCACTAAGCCTCGAAGTCTATTTTGTACTCTGTCAAGGCAGGATAGGCCTTTTTTAAGCAGCTCCTGCCCTGATATGGAAACAGTATTCCATCCTTGGACGTACTTGGCTTTTATATAGATAGAAAATTGCATCAGTAGTGAGATATCTTCGGGAGCGGTAGAAGGATCCCACCATCTCTCTAGCGACCTTGGCAATAGACTTGATGTACGTGTTCCATTTCAGATCAGGAGTAAAGGTCAAACCCAGAAGCTTGTCACAACACGGGGCCTCATCCAGACGAGAGCCATCCATCACAATTGATGCCAGATGGGGATCAGAGCGTTGATGATTTAATGGTAGGAGTTTGGTTTTAGATGAATTAAAGGTTACCAGCCACGTCTTTCCCCACTGAACCACGTGCTCGAGATCAAACGAGCGAGAATCAGAGAGAACTTTGTCATTTACAGCCTTTGATGTGTTGCCGTAGATGGTCGTGTCATACTGAGAGGGAGATGACTTATCACATGAATTATTAAATACAGGGCAAACTGATGAGGTCTTCCAGGGAGTCGGAAAGCACTTCTCCTTAAGGCATCGCTTAAATAGTTTCGTAAGTATGGGAGCAAGTTCTGGTTGAAGCTTTTTTAACACTATAATTGGGATGCCTTCAGGGCCAGTTGCTTTACTGGAATCTAGGTTCTTGATTATCTTGGCGACCTACTGCACAGATATTTGTATGTCACCTAGCTTGTTCTGTGTTATAGGAGGAAATATGGGGAGTTGATGGCCTTCGTCGCATAGGGTAGAATTAGCTGCAAAGTTCTTTGCAAATAGTTTGGCCTTGTCTGACGCTGACGAGATGACCTCTTGTCCATTGATAATGGTTGGGATAGAACGCACACTTCTGTTCAGGATCCTATTTGCTATTTGCCAAAACTGGTGGGAACCAAGCCGCTGATCAGCTACCTTGGATTTAACAGACTGAGCATATAGCTCTCTTGCATTTTTTATTACTCTTTTACAGTGGTTGCTGGCAGTCCTGAAAGCAGCTTTAGTCTCAGTGCATCTATTATGTTGGTAGTTATGGAAAAAGTGATTTCTGTGAGCGATAGCAGCAGCACATTCTGGGGAGAACCATGGCTGGCTGTTAGGTTTTTGTTGGAATTTTTTAGATGGTATGAATCGGTCTATGCCTACAATTAACCATTCGACAGATCTGATACTATAGAGGACACTTCCTTTTTAAACATGGAGTGCAGAGGTAAATCAGATATGAATGTACGGAAGCTATCCCAGTCAGCCATAGAGTATCGGTATACAGTACGCTGGAGGGGTATGTCTGATGGCTTCTTACATTTCGTTTTTATCTTAACTGATACGACGGAGTGGTCGGAGGATCCTAGAGGAGAATGAACGGAACATGAACATAGCTCAGGTGAAGTTGAGAGAAAAAGGTCTAGGAGGCTTGCATATTGACCGGGTGTATCGGGCACACGGGTGGGTTCGCGAACAATCTGAGTGAGGACATAAGCAATGGCAAAATCATGACCAAACCTCCCCTCATCATCTGTCTTATTTGAATGGGTCAGCCATTCCACGTCATGGACGTTAAAGTCACGACAGATGTTGATGTTAGCCGAGGGATGTGAAGACAGTATGTGGTATATTTTCTCAGATATGCTCTTAAACATAGTAACTCCGCTGTTGTGGGGCTGATCGAGGGCAAATATAAATGCAGTGGTGTTAGCAAGTGCAATCCTGAAGCACATATAGGGTAAATTATGATCTTCTCTAGAGATATCCCTGCCACACGGTAAGCCATCCTTAATGTAGGCACATATTCCATGCCCATGGCGATCTTGGGAGTCAGATTTAGCTGTTAAATTAGAGAATCCGTTAATTATGAACTCATCTAGGGAAGTGGTCAACCTTATTCCAGTTTCACTTAGAAATAATATGTCCGGTTTCGTCTCCTGTAATTGGGTTTTAACCTCTGGAAGGTTGGAACGTAGACCCCTGATGTTGGAGAAGGAGACCTGGTAGTAGGAGTCTACGTTGCAAGATGGGGTTCTAGCTTTAATCGAGGTTTTATTCCGGGGATATTTCATGTTTAGGTTTTGGGATTTGTGGAATAGGTCGGCATACTTTGTTACAGCAGTACATAGAGGGAAAATAAGAGAGAAAAAGACAGGAATTTTGTTTTGTAGCACACTAAAAGGTAAAGCCGTAACAATTACCCACTAGTATGGCATCGAGAGGCCCCACCAGAGATTCTGCATGGTCCAGATCCACTCACCAAATGGCAATACAGCAGTCCCAGTACTTTGCGCCTGCTGATAGGACAGCATCCTTAGTGGTCAATCCAAGGTTCGGGTCCCTGACTATCAGCCGGATAACGTCAGCCCAGACAAAACGTTTACCTCCAGCACCCTTACTAGTGACATGGCCACAAGGACAGACAGAGACAGAAAAATTTCCGACCGACATCTCAGACTACTGGTCACCAAGTACTACCGACCTTTAAGCAGCTTTTTCTTCACCCTTTGTCAGAAAAAATCATTGAATGAAGACTGAATGACAAAATAGGAGAAGCGAGAGTTACTTGAGCTGCCGATAACATATCTACTGTATTATCTACTCTCCATTAAAAAAAAAGGTGGGAGGAGGGGAATGGGTACAAGTGACTTATTTATATCTAAGTAGTAAGTCCGGTGCTAAGTTCTGTTATGTGAGTACGATCATATGTCATTCTGTTATGTGAGTACGATCAGTAAAAGACTCAGAGACATGGTATATACCGTGTAAGAACCTAGGCATACACATAAACACCACCAGCACTCATTAAGATGTCGCTCGGATGACATCACATCAGCGACACACCATCATAAGAGGAAGAATCGATTTTATTTTCGAAACATTCGACTTCGACCCTCGACAATCAACACCTGAACAACGACAACCGTTTCGAAAATGAAAAGTCACCGATCTACTAATGACCGATCCAAAACGAAACAATTATTAATAATTTTTACGAAAGCTTGGGAGGGGGTCTTAGTGTGGTATTCCTAAAGATTTTGAAAATGGGCTATGCCTAACGTCACTTCCGGTGACCAGGTTCGGATTTTTAGCAGTCTGAACCCAGGTCTCAAAGAGAGAGAGAGAGAGAGAGAGAGAGAGAGAGAGAGAGAGAGAGAGAGAGAGAGAGAGAGAGCCGTACATTTATTTTGCCTTTCAGTTGAGCGGAGTTCCCACTCAACAGCGTTTCTGTATTTTCTATTTTATCTATAATTCATTTCACTGTTTCCGAGTCTTCTCATTTTTCTTTCTAATATTTTTACCATAACAGACAGCGTCCTTATGTTAAAAATAAGTTGGTTTGAAAACACATTTCAAAGATCGTGGCAAACTGTTCCAATAGTTATCGCACTTGATTCTCTGTGTTTAGGATTTGATTTCAATCTTAACTCGACTGTATTTTACTTAATAAAATAAACTGTTTAGAAAAAAAAAACATAATACTCGGATGCACATGTCTCAGTTTCCTTCCGTTTTTACTGCATTTGCTTAATAATAACGAGATTCTAATTTATAATAAATAGAAATATGCATTAATTAAAATAAATATTACTGCATGTTTTTTCGACTGGGCAACGCCAGGAGGCTTGCTAGTATATATATATATATATATATATATATATATATATATATATACATATGTATACTCTTTATCTGTTATTACAGAAGCAGTAATATGTTGCTACACCTAATAAGGTGCGGATGCGACTCTGTGTTTAGATATAGGTAGGAATGAGAATACATGAAGTGATTAAAGGTCAGGATAGAGATAATGAAAGACTAGAAAGAAAGGTATTTGTATGCGTATGTGATGGCCGCCCAAAATCTTGAACATACTAGTTCAAACAGTAGGGGTATGTGGATTTGGCATATATATGATAAAAATGGTTTCTAGATTTAATCGGGGTCATTCAGTTATAAAAATGCTTTTAATTTGACTAGAATTTTTATGTGGTCAAAAAATGTACGATTTCCGTGTCCATCTTATATATCACCGCTCGACCTCTATCGTCTCTACACACACCAGGGAAGAGGTTAACAGATTAGGTAGAAAAAGAAAAGACACAAGGGAGAAAAGAAGAATGGTCAGATATAATTATTTGTTATGTCAGTGTAGTGAAATAGAAAAAAAAGAAATAAAAAAATATATGAGACACAGCTGTTCCTTCCAAAAGGTCGAGCTCTTCAACGTCCAAAAATAATTCACCGTCACAAAAAGAACTCGCCATCACTTCTTCCAACCGTCGTTTCACTCTCTGCGCTCTTCCCCCCTGCTTAAAAAAGTACCGTTTATATGCTGCCCATTTCTCCACTTATGCAAATTGACTATCAACCAGAGCCATCTAGTTTTTCATTTCTCCATACAGCCAATTTGCAAAGGGGGACAACTCAAACCACACGCCCCCTTGATCTACACGATGATCACATGTCAACCCATCACGTAGTCGCTCGACCAACATGGCGGCCGTCTCTCTCGCTGCGACCTCCGCGGAGCCTCTTCGTGAACGTCGCTACTTGGCTCGACGTCGCTGTTTTCCTCTGATGACACCACTACTGGCCGCACATCAAGGATGTGTTGAGGGATGCCGTCGATAGATACATTGTTCGGGGACTGGACACTTGTCACAATGCCCCTCCCCCAGCGTGTGGTACATCGAGCATCAGGCGGTTTGATCCACACTTCTTCTCCCACTCGCACAGTCGCTCGCTTCTCGCCTTCCTCCGCGGGCACCTGTACAGTTCGGGGATGCCGCCACTCGTACTTGAAGACTGCCCTCTGTGGCACTGACTCCACTTTTTGCCCTGACTTTGGGGCCATATTATACCAGAAGATAGCTTCTGGCGGCGAAATCTGGCCCCTTTCAGCCATAGCCTTAATGGTCCTGTGATGCCGCTCCACAATTCCGTTTCCGCCTGGTCTATATGCAGCCCTGAAATAGCGCCGCACTCCCCACTTATCCAACACATTCTCCATGGCAGCTGAGCGAAAGGCAGTTCCATTGCCCATTAGCACTTCCTTCACTGGATCCCTCTCCAAAAACACCTCTTCCAAGACCTTTGCAATTTCACCTACATTTTCCGCCTTGATTCCCCTCCAAATGGCTACTCTTCCTGGTCTACAGTCGACCATTGACAGATACGGCCTCTGTCGATAGTGTGTTACGTCTATCGCCAACCTGCTCCAGTTCTCTGCCATCTGAACCTCACCAGCTTCGTGTCTACTCGGCGCAGGGTGGATTGATCGACACCGGCTGCATCTCTCAACCACTGTCCTAACGGCCTCCTTTGTGATTCTGGAGTTCACCTTCCTGGCCAAGAACAAGGTTCTATCCACTCCAAAATGGTGAATGTCATGCAAATCCTTCAGTGTGTCTTCATTCAAACAACATATTGCAACAGCCGTCTCATTCGGCGCCTTTAGCCAGGTCTTCTGCACCCTCGTCATCACATCTGCTCTGTTCTTCGCTGAAGGAATGATAGTGACCCTAAGTTGAAGATCAAATTCCCTAATCAGCTCCCTTAACATCCTCAATCGACGCTTTACTAGCATCTCGACAGCGCCTTTCGTTTTCACCCTCCTTTCTCCTGTAGCTTCGGACTGGATCCAAGAGAACACAGTGGCTGAGTCGGTCCTCACCTCAACATTCTGTAGCCCCCATTTCAAGGCTAAGTTGATGCCCTTCATAACCGCATCCAGTTCCGCCGCATTTATGTGAGCCACGTCGTCCTTCTTCCGCAACCAAGCATCATCTTCTGCAGTAACACCACCTATCTTCAAGGTGACCCCCACTGCTATACAGCTTGCATCACACCACACAACACCTTCTGCACTGTTGGGTACATGCCAAACACCTCTCACTGGATCCTCCCTCTTCACCTCTTCAATAATCTCTCTCAATATTTCCACCGTCTCTTTATCAACTCCATCCTCCCACTTAGCTCCACTAGCTAGCCTTTTGATATAATTACATGCAGTCCGTAGCAATCCTGCAATAGGGTAATGGCCCACCAGTCTTCCGCATATTGAGAAGAGTTCTCACCTGCTCAATTTTTCCGTCACTTCTCATTTCCCCTCCGGAACACTAACCGTCCTACCTGATCCTTTCGTAGTTGGAGCCCTAACACAGCTCCTCTCTCCAACGATTCCGGGCGTTTTGCAATTAGCCCAAAGCTGTTGAAGTGTTTTACTACGTCCTCCGCAGATGTTACCGTCTCATCCTCCAAAATATCATCAATGTAGGAACTGGTGGCTCTTCTGACTGCGTCCTCCTTGGTTAGCACCGTTTTGAGGATCGCTGCCATGATTTTTGGTGCAGAATCCAGGCCAAAACCCAACCTAGTCAGGCAGTAGGTTCGGCCCTTGTATCTGACGAGCTGGTATTTCCAGAATTCCTGTGAAATGTGGATCTGTAGGTATGCAGATTTTAAATCCACAATCGTCGCAGCCTTCTGAATCTGTCTCCACTCTCGCATGGTCTCTCCGCACACGTCCATCACATCGCCTCCCGTGTGACACGCAACGTGTACGTACAGCTCCCTAAAGTCCAGTACTGGCCGAACTTTTTGTTTTTTGGGCTGAACAACCGCCATTAACGGCAGCGCACCTTCCACCTTCTCCGTCTATGGTCTTAAAATCCCCTCTGAGATCCATCGGTCCACCTCCTTCTCAAATTCAACTCTTGTTCCTCCTCGCAACGTATGCTCGTAGCATTCCACTCTGTTGTTCAGTGTGGGAGGTTGTCCCTTCCATGCCCACTTGACTGTCCATTTCTCACCATCAAAGTGTGCAGAGAAATCTTGATCCTCTATCGTGCAACTTTTGTCTAACTCGGCCGTTCCTGTGACACCTTTTTCGAATTGCACACCTGCAGCCCCCTGATGTCCTCCAAATATCACGGAGTTCCTATACACCGTAACACCTCCTAGTCGAGCAATTGCGTTCATCCCTAGCACCACATCGACACCCGTGACAATTTTGTTAATAACAATCGCCTGGATTGTTAGTGACATCCCACGTACCATCAACCGAACGATACTTGTGCCATTGCACTTCACCTCTCTGCCGTCAACTGCCGTAATGCTGTTGGTTCCATTGCATGTGTCAACCATGTCTTTGGTGACAATTGTTGAAGTACAGCCCGTGTTGACAAGGGCTTTTGCACTTCGTCCATTTAGGGTAAACTCTACTTGTGGTAACATACCCTGAAGCGCCTTCATCGAATAAGTGGGGTAGCCACCGGCGCAGTGGCTTCCCCCTGTTCGTTTTCCCTGGGGACAGAATCTGCTGATGTGGCCGACTTCCCCACAGAGTTAGGAGTTAGAAGGAGACAGAGTTAGAGATGGGCTAGACGGACGAAGAGAGTGTTGAAAACAGGGCCTGTAATGGCCATGTGCGGGGTGAAGCAGAGACTAAGACCAGTGTGAAAATTTCAAAGAAGGAAACATGGTGAAATAAAAGCTGTTTATAAATAAATATAACCGAAGACTCCTGATCGTTTTTTTGGAAGCAATGTTCATTTCAGCTTTTGGCATATTCATCTACCAAGACTCAGATGAACAAAATTATAATTTCTTTATTGGCAAGATGCATAACCACCCAGAACTGTGGCCTGCCCCCTTTGAATTATCCTTATTGTAAATGCTATGTAACCCATACCGTACACACATCCACAAGGATTTATGAGCACTAGATGACACGAAAAAAACTCACTATATACATAACTCATCATATACTCAACGCAATTTATATATACGTACATATGGCTACAACGTAACATAAAGAATATCACGAGGATGAATAACTCTTGCAAAGGTTGCGCCTTAGCGACAAAAGCTTCACCTATTAAATGCCGGCCCAAAACTGGCCATTATTACTTAATCATAGTTGATAGCTACACCAAGATGCCTGAGGTGCTAAGGTGTAGAAGACCTACTACTACGACAACTATTAATATTTATACGAACTATTAGCTCGTTTCGGTGTGATAAACTGCATTGCGAGTGATAACGGACCTCAGTTCACATCTTCAACATTCAGGAAGTTTTGTAATATTTCTTCTAAACTCATACCAAAATCACCAAAATTGCACGAGACCGTGTACGCATCAAAAATAGGTATTAATTCTGGAGAGAAAGTCTTGTTTTACTTTTGAAAAAATACTTTATTTCTGGGAGTTGATTACGATAAGCGAGATGTGGTGCATACCGTACTAGTTTCGAGAAATACTCATAAACGCCATGAACACCAGTTAAAAGCGTCGCTCAGATGACACTAGCGACACATTATCCAGAGGAACAGAGCTGATCGATGCTATTTTTGAGATGTTTTATCTAGACATATCCCAGCAAACACTAAAACAGCGACAGACAAAAAGAGAATATTCACCGACCCACTGACTATCGACTTGAAGCAGAAAAGATATAAACAATCTTTTCCGGTTCAAAAAAGCTTGGGCAGGAGAGTGTTGTAGGGACTCAATTAACTATATAATAAAATGATTGCAGAAATTCCTCTCTGGACCAAAGTATCGTAGGTTTGCAATAACAGATGCCACATACAAATTGAATACATCTAGGTTATTAGCCACTATTTTATGTAGCTATCGAATTCTATTGCAGACACACTCAGTCGTGATAATAAATTGCTACATTGCATCCAAATTGCATCACAATCGTAACATCTACAGAATAAGTACTTCCTAATTTTCTCTCTAAATATCCAGTGCTCTCACCGCTACCAGTTGACACCGAGGACAATTCTAGATTTTCCTACGATACTGTACTTCCAGCGCGCGTAATGGTTATTATAAACATAGACATAATATACTCTTCACGTAATCCTACTCATACATAATGATATCTCCTTTGCTGAAGTTCACCTATTCTGATTGGCTTAGCTCTGGACATTCTCATATTCCGGTTTTATACATAAACGAACAGTTATTGACTTATAAACATAGCGTCGTTACCAGATACATTATTACTCTTTTGTTACAATTACATTTACATATTACTCCCATTACTACAACGCGCAAAATCATTACATTCTACGGTTTCAGCACTGCATCACAATGTTTTCTTCTACGTACCAATATTTTTTTTCCCTCAATCTCTATATTCATGCCGACGACAGCGACGACGACATTGACAAACACACTTCGTGTACCTTGGTGAGTGTTTTAGTAGTCGTAGTGCATATGCATTTATATTTTTCCGATTTTACCTCCAAAATATTTGTTTTTTCTATATTACACTTGCTCTGGACAAAACAGGCAAAAATCTCAAAAAAACAAAAAAACAACAAAGAACAACAAAAAAAACAAAACAAAAATAAAAACAAACAAACAAAAACAATTTACACAACACGAACGTGTAGTTCTTTTTATTTATTTTCACACAAACGATGATTAGAGTGACGGCGCCGACCACGGTGACGATCACGCCAACGATGACGAGGATGACGGTGATGACCAGAGCGTCGACAGCGACGACGGCGACGACAAACAAAATATGTGTATATTGATGATTTTTATAACATTGAATATCTATTTTTATATTGGCGATTTTACCTCCCAGATATTTGCTCCTTTGAGTTTACGATTGCTACGGACTCAACAAATAAAAAGTCTCCCCCCCAAAAAAAAACAAAAACAAAAACCGATTAACAAAAACTTATTCTTTTATTTATCACAACGACGCCGATGGGGACGGCGTCAGCGACGACGATGGCGACGGCGACGACGTCTACGACAAACAGATTACGTGTATATTGGTGCTTTTTTAAACAGACTTGAGTATCGACTTATATATTGGCGATTTTACATCCCAAATATTTGCTACTCTTAGCTTACGATTTCTACGGACAAACCAAACAAAAACGAAAACAAATATTAACATAAAACAATTAACTACATAGGAAAGTGTATTTTTTTTATCACGACAACGATGACGGTAGCGACGGCGTCGAGAACAACGGCGATCACCTCACCGCCGCTGCCGAGGACGACGACGACGACGACAAACAAATTACGTGTACATTGGTGATTTCTGAAGCAATCGCATTGCATGTATAGTTATATACCAGTTGGACGCCCGGCGTTGCCCAGTCGTACAATATGATTAAACGTGATATTTTTTATTAATGCAGATTGCGTATGTATTATTATAGAGTAAACACTTTATTGAATATTATTTGTTGCCAGAAATAATTTGCCCAGTAGACTAAGTGGCACAATAAATATAAAAATAAAATATACACATAACTATGATTATATTGTTTATCAAATTCGTCTCTGTTTGTTCATAATATCACGTAAACTGATATATAAGCTTTACGTGAATGCTCGGGAAAAGTCACTTATGATTGATGTTTAATTTTAAATATGTAAAAGAAAAAAATATTTCCGGCGATTTTCAATGGTACATCTTCTTTTATCGTAAATTAAATTAATTAATAATAAAACATTAAAATAAAATGGTGACGTACACCCGACCTTGAACACAGGATCTTTCGATTCGTAGTCGAACGCTCTACCACTGATTTATACCACCAGATAGCAATAAGATTTAATTATCTTCCTTGCTGGTGTAACGTATAAAAATTCTCTTGTAAAATTTATTTTTAGTCGCGCACAAGCGACTCTATAAGTCACTCCGTCGGTCGATCGGTCGGTCGGTCAGTCTGTCGGTCGGTCGGTAAGTCGGTCACTCGGTCGGTCGGTCAGTCGGTATTCTGGCTGTCCGTAACACATTTGTGCTTGGGCTTTTTGGTTAAGATCAAAGGTCTGTTGTTAATAGATGCGGGTCTTTACTTTTTAAGCTTTTCTTGGCCTTTTGGCCAGGATCAAAGTGTAGCTGTCGGAGTTTTTTGCCATCTCCCGGTCGGTGCGACAGGGTTGTTCGCTGTCGCCTCTCTTGTTCGTCCTGGCGTTGGACCCCTCCTTTGCAAGTTAAGGGACGAGGCGACTACACCAGTCCTGCGCGGGATAGCTCTTCCTGGAGGCACACGAGCCAGGGTTTCCGCGTTCGCCGATGACGTCACGGTGTTCGTGTCTTGCCTCACGGACATTCAAGTGGTCACCGAGGCGCTCGCTCGATACGAAGAAGTTACGGGGGCCGTCTTCAGTCGCAGTAAGTCGGTGGGTCTGCGGTTGGGTGCCTGGACCGGAGTAAATTCGCTTCTAGGCATCTTCAGTTGGACCGACGGCCCGGTCCGGATACTTGGTGTGTGGTTCGGACCGGGTCTCCAGCTGAAGAAAAACTGGTCAGAAGTAGAGGTCGAATCCTCTGTTAAGACTTGGGTTCTTGAAGGATCGGGCGGAGGCGTGTGCTACATACGTCTTTCCGCTCATCCTTTACTGTCTGTCTGTACTTCCTGCAAAACGACGAATCAGCTTACAGGAGCACCTCGACATACTCTTGTGGAACGAAGGTAAGCATTATGTTTGTAGAGAGGTCTGTGTTCGAAATCCGAGCGAGGGAGGCTTAGGACTGCCCGATCTCCTGTGTCACAAGCACGCAGAGAGGTTGGCCTTCCTGAGCCGTTCGTTGTACGTAGACGTTCCATGGGTCACTGCGGTTGAAAGCTCGTTTTCCGATCTCACACCTGACCCTTTCGGTCGAAGCACGACGGAGTCCGAGGGGGGAACAAACATTTTACGCCGAATGCCGGTCCGCACTTGGAGCGTTGCCGGGGACCTGTGTCCTCGAACAGTCTAGAAACAGGCTTTATCTGGAGCTAGTGGGGCGTAGCAAAAAGGAACCGCTAGTGAAACGGACGGGGATGTCGTTGGAGGAGGTCCGCTCCCAGTGGAGTTGGGCGCCGGAACGGTAATTTCCTGCAAATTCGGTATTTTCCCTTATATGGCGACTTGTCCGGAACGCACTGCCTCTCCTTGAGGAACTCCACCTTTACAATGAAGAAACCCTGGTCTACTGCCTGCGCTGCGACGAAGACATGAGAGAAACAGCCGGTCATGCCTTTTTCCGCTGCAGCAGGCTTAAGACCCTCCTAGAATACGTCAACGCGGTAACGGCTCGCAACGATGCCAAGCGCTGGCTTGAACTCGACGAATCATATTTTTTTTTTTTTTTACACAGAGATCACCACTTATCAAGGCCCGGAAGCCACTCAGGGATAAGGGTTATTGCAAGTACATTACGTTAGTGAGGAGATTTGATGAAGTGTTTACTTAAGGGGGCGGTTCATTAGGAATTTGTTAACATTAGAGTTGAAGACATCCAAGTTGTAGTCCGGAGGGAAGCAGGCAGACGGAACAGAGTTCCACAGGCGTGCAGTTCTAAGAAAGAAGCTTTGTTCATGAAATCCGCGTTTTGATTTAGGCACATATATAGAGTGGGGGAAATTTTTCACAGTGGATTCAGCTAGACGGGTGTTTTTCGTGAAAGATTGGCGAGGGGGGACCAGAGATTGGAGTTTAGACGAGCACCTGCCATGAAAATAACGATAAAACAAGGATAGGCTCGCAACGTCTCTTCTGTGGGAGAGGGGTTGCAGGGTAGAGAAAAGGGCATCCCCACTAAACCACGAAGTCTATTTTGTACTCTGTCAAGGCATGATAGGCTGTTTTTGGCAGCTCCTGCCCTGATATGGCAACAGTATTCCATCCTTGGCCGTACTTGGCGTTTATATAGATAGAGAATTGCATCAGTAGTGAGATATCTTCTGGAGCGGTAGAAGGATCCCACCATCTTTCCAGCGACCTTGGCAACAGACTTGATGTACGTGTTCCATTTCAGATCAGGAGTAAAGGTCAAACCCAGAAGCTTGTCAAAACACGGGGCCTCACCCAGACGAGAGCCATCCATCACAATTGATGCCAGCTGGGGATCAGAGCGTTGATGATGTAAGGATATTTTGTGGAGAACATTGATCCGCCGCTGCCTAAGGAGAAAAGAATAGTTTTTCTAGCGATACTAGCAGTAGCGAGGATGGTCATACGCCTCAAGCGAGTCTGCAAAGGAATATCTGTTCCGGATCGGGATATGATCGTCTACTTTAAACATCTGCTTAAAGTAAAGATCAGATGCGATTGGAAGATGTTGCCTCGAGTGGCCTTTGACAAAAGGTGGGTGCATGACGCTAACTTGTGCATCCGACGAGGCGCCAAGTTTGAATTCGTGTTACCACCATAGGCATGGCACATGCGGTACTGGGTCCTACGGAGCCCATCCCGCTATGTTAGACAAATAAAAAGTAAAGAGACTCTTGACTGGTGGTACACATGAGATCCTGTCCCCCGATTGTTTGTTTTTTGGCACTAGAGAACCTTCCGAGGCTACCCTACCACTACCCACTCCCTATGTTTTTTTCTTTGTTTTATCACCCCCTAGTAAATCCCTACTCGAAGGTCGCCGCCTAATATATTCCCCTTTTTTGTTTTTAACAATCTATTTATTTTACTCCCTACACCCGATATGAATTCTTCCCAATCCCCATTAGGGATCTCCCCGCTAGTTTTCGGTGCCCCGGAAAACAGTAGGCGATCTAACTACTTAGATTAGCTCAAGGAGGGACCTTACTAACATTGCACTAGTTTTATTTTTTGTATATTTTTTCTAGATTTCCCACTCCCCAACACGAACTGTTTTTCTTCTAAATTCAAGAACTTTTTATATTCCAATGAATTGAACTTTTTCACACACACACACACACACACACACACACACACACACACACACACACACACACACACACACACACACATTTAATAATAAAAAAATGCACACACACACACATATATAGAAATTGTATATATATCTTTTTTTGCAAAAACGCTGGGGTTTTCATTAGTTAGTTTAGAGTCCACAGAGTGAATGAGGTATTGTGGTAAATGTTGCCAGTCAAGAGTAAAGTCGCCAAAGACTCCAATTTTTACTTTAGTTACAAAGACCCTGCAACACTCCCCTCCCCAGATCTAATAGGGCCTTTCGCCTAAAATTGTTTTGTCTTTTGGAGATTTTACTTTTAAAAATTTTTAAATTCTATATTGCAATTTTTTAATTGTAATTTTTTCTTTAAACGAAATAAATTAAACATCAAGATGAAAGTGTAGTATATGTTCCGGCAGATACTGCAAGCAAAGACCATATGTGGGGCAATCCCACAGATAAGACCTTGGTCAATGTAGGAGCAACTCTTTATATGAATTGTCACTATCCACCTCCCCTACTCCCCGGGGAGTTTGTCCCCATTCTCCCTTCACTCCTCACATTAAAAATCGGCCTTGTGCCTAATTTGCTTGGTGGGGGAGCAAATAAATACAGTATTCTTGGTCTTTTGGCCAAGATCAAAGTGTAGTATCTGTTCTTACTACATGCTGTACTTATTGTGATATAAAGTGGGAGATCACTTTTCTGTATTAATTCATTGTAAAATGAGCACTCACTTTAGAACCATTCAGTCTCAAAGCTGTTCAAGTCATTCTCCAGATCATTGAAGTTGTTTTTGAAGGATTCCAATTATTATTTAAGCATTCAAGTCATTCTTAAGGTCATTCAATTCATCCTTAAGTTCATTAAAGTCATTCTAACTCATTTACATTTCATTTATTTAAGTTATTTCAGCTCATTTTTCGGTAATTTTAGTTTATCTTTAAGAATCTCATGTCAATCCTACATTCACGCATTCATTCATTAAACGAGAGCACGGAACTAATGGGTATCGGCCTTGTTTTATCTATAAGAAAAAAGCTGTTTTTAGGATAGGATGTAGGGTGAGGGGACATACTTCCACCAGACAACGCCGGTACACGGGTCCTGATAGGTCATAATGCATGAATTCTAATAATTCTACTAATACTAATACTGAGAGGTATTACTCTTAACGGTCACTCAAATACAAATACCCTTTTTAAAAAAATCTGTGTCTAAGTCTTTCTTAGTTACCTTTCCCCGGTCACAACAAATACTAAGATTTTTATCTTGACCAATATATGCAAATGTTTTAACGTAAATAAGTGAAAATTACCAGAATTAATTCAAATATATTTTGGAGATTTCAAGCCTATAACAAACAATCCTATTTATTAAATATCACTTCGTCCAGAATTTTCGCTGATAAGGATAATATTCTCTTCGATTAACAGTTACTTAAGTATTACGGGCACATGCTTTTAAAATCTAACATGCGTTTACTCAAATTGAACACACACATACATCTTTAAATAACGCCCAGCTACTTTGCCTAACAAGGTGCGTTTTCTACTTGCGTTTTTCTCTCTCTTCCGAATACCCCTCCCCCCTTCGATTCAGACTGTAAGTGGACGCAATTCTTGGACACACCTCGGCAGGGCGTTTTCCTTCCCCAAGGTAGGATCGAATATTTGCACATACCTTAAACTCTTACATACACAATAAACATCCAACGTATACTTCAATAAACTCTCGTATACACTCACGCGCACATACATGCAACGAACATTTTACTACATTCATACTAGTTCATATACACACAAACACTCTGTAATGTTCGTAACTTTTCTGTGTAAGTAAATATTCTTATACATATGTAAATATGTAATCCTGCTTTAGCATGCTTCATTCAAATGTTTTGTGGATTGTATTCGTAACACATGCCCTTATTGTTGATTGTTTTCATTATGTTATACAGTCTGCAAACAACCACCTTCGACCTTCTAGTAATCGAACACACAGCATTTCCAATTCCACACACACAAAAAAAGAGACAGCTTATAACCGGCAAAAAATCGCTCTGCGGTCCCCCACAGTATTCGACTACAATATATTAAAATCTTTATATTCAGACATAAGCACCCAAGTATAAATATAAATATAACACCTAATTCATTTGATAACATTAATAGAGTCCAACTCTGTAAATCAGTTAGTCACACCCCCATTTAAGACGCACACCGATATGTACAATCCACATCATCACATCTAAACACGAATACGTGATTGAAATACATAAACATGCAAACTCTATAATATGATTTATAGAACACACTGTGCTTTTCTGTCTGTCTGTATTCATTTTTTCAAACTGTTTCTCTTTTAAAGATCGCAGAGTGGATCTAAGCGGCTCAAATAACTGCATTTTTAAAAACTGTTTTTATATCGATCTCTATCAGGTCAAAAAAGTTACTAAGTTGATTTAGGATGGGATGCAGCAGCTTTTTCTGATCGTAAAATGTATATACGTGTCAATCAAACCGTGGCACAGCGCTGAAATATTTAACACATAACTTTTAAATAGATAATTTGGATTTTAGCTCTCATATTTTACGATGGAACAATTTATTGAGTTCTTTCCAACATTACCGTGGCACTATATATATATATATATATATATATATATATATATATATATATATATATATATAATATATATATATTTGTAGTCATCGACATACAGTCCTGTTTCGTTGTATCACAACTCATCAGTGCCGCTAGACTAGCATCTCTCCGAAGCCAAGGATTGAACCTAGAACCGTCGTGTTGACAGTCGGCAGTTCTCCCACTCGACCATAGAATCGACGCCCGTAAATAACTCATCGGAATATCTATTTAAATATACATCCACCATATATATATATATATATATATATATATATATATATATATATATATATATATATATATATATATATATATATATATATATATATATTTATATATTTTTTTAAAAGGTTATCATCATATTTTTATTTTAAAATATTTTTATAACGCGTTTCGAGCTTAGGGTGTGCTCTCTTCAGATATTTTCGTAAAAAGTTTTTCTTTAAAATGGGAGTTTGTGGATATGCCTCCGCTGATATTAAATATGTTTTTCATAGTGGTGCGGTGCGTGTGTTCAGTGTTTAGACGTTCTGTCTCCAATTGTAAGTGTTTCACTGTGACCGGTCAAAGTTAGTTTCAAAGAGTGTTTTTTAGTCCATATGGTGAAGGTTTTTATGGCTTATATATATATATATATATATATATAATGTTTAAAAGTGTGAGAGAATATATAATTATTTCCACAGCCGAACCAACGTCGCAGCCCACAAGAGCTTGTTGGCTTTCTTGGCTCTTGTGAGCTGCGACGTTGGTTCGGCTGTGGAAATAATTATACATATATATATGTTTATATATATATATATATATATATATATATATAACTACAACTTCTTTTATATATATATGTGTGTGTATGTGTGTGTATATGTGAGAGAGAGTGTGTTTGTGTATGAACATAAAACAATAAGTTCCTTTCAATACGCCGATATAAGTAGTTATATAAGAAGAACAGTGCGTTTCTGCATCGATATTATAGTTTTTCGATTGACAAATAAGCGTGTGTACTACTAATACTTACATCCGAGTCAATGAAAGACACTAATATTACAAGCAATGGAAGCGCATTTGCTCATGCTCATAGAAACATGCTGCCGCTTCCGGAACATCAAAGGGATTGCGCAGTTTAGGCGAGCATACTAATTACGGAGAAGAGGGCGGTAAGAGAGGAATAACTTTTAAAATCAAATAGAAGAAATATTGGTGAGCTCTTCTGGGAAAATGCAGTTTCCTAAAATGGTCTTTGATCTTCGATTGGAATGAAAGACGAAACAGCGAAAAGAGAGAGAATGAGTGAGTGAGAGATAGATAGAGAGAGAGAGATAGAGAGAGAGAGAGAGAGAGAGAGAGAGAGAGAGAGAGAGAGGGAGAGAGATAATATTAGAATGAAAGAGTAGTTGACGCAACTTTTCCTCCACTTTCCTGTCAGCCAACTTTATTGTCAGCCATATTTAAAAAAATATTATTTATCTTTCTTTTTCCCCCATTTATTCTCCTTTTCATCATCTCATTTCTCATCTATTCTTTTATATAAGTCTGATTCTATGTATTTCTCTGTAGTTCTATTACGATGTATATCTACCTTTAGCCCTTTTTTCTTTATCTCTCTATCTCTTTCTTTTCTCGCTTTCTCTCTCTCTCTATGCATATATATATATATACATACATACATATATATATATATATATATATATATATATATATATATATATATATATTTATATATATATATATTCGCGGAGACGCTAGGATTGAGACAAAAGAAATTAGGAAAAAATAAAGACGGAAATTCAGGGAAATAGTCTCACAAGATGGCGGCAATAGAGACAATTGACTTTGCTATAGTTATTAAATTATCTCCCCTTTTGTCATTGACAATAATTTCATCTGCCTCCCCCTTTCATTACTCGCTGTGCTTATTTCATTTGTGCAGAAATACTTAGCTTTTCCTTATTCTTACTTATTTTTCCTTCCGCTATATTTCTTTACCACCATTTATGCTTTTGCTTTCTGTTCTCCCATCTCTGTTTCTCTCTAACTCTCTCTGTTACTTTTTGTTTCTCGTTTTGTGTGTATATATATATATATATATATATATATATATATATATATGTATGTGTGTGTGAAATAGCGAAACAGTACTGTATATGGATGAATATATATATATATATATATATATATATATATATATATATATATATATATATATTATAGGCAGCTGTTTCGTTTTTCACGAATATTCAGGCGTATCAACAATGGTATTTATAACGTAGACGTCAAATTACTACTAACCAAGCCAGTGATATCCAATATCTTATCTAACCTTACAAAGTCAGTTCATATAGATAATAATTTTAAACAACCACCGTTATTTAAAACATACATAGTTTTGTCCACATTCAATAGAATAATTAAATAATCTAAGATTGGATAATTATTTAATAAAAATAACATATACTATAATGAGGTACTAACCACATCAGATCATAGATAAATATTTGTTTTAACAAAACAAATTATGAAATAAGTAGGACTAATAGAGCAGCAGGTGTTAATTGCTATAGTGTGGTAAATTATAATAACGTTATTGAAAAATAGAATGACAAATAAATATAGAAGTATTAAAAATATAAATGAAACAAAATAACCTAATGTTCGAAACCAATCTAGAGAATCTAATCCAGTCAATTTAAATAATAATAAAAAGAAAATTAAGATGTATTTATGTAACAGAGCACGGACGTGCGTATGGCGGATGTGTGCAAATGCCAAGTCATGTGATAAGTGACGTCACGGCGAGAAAGAAAAGAAAAAGATATAAAGAAAGAAATATTCGAAAGGATTACATTCGAGATGATCACGATCACGTTAGAGATATGAGTGCAATATTAAGTAGCCCAAGAATGAGAAATAAATGTCTTTTCTCATAACCTAAATCAGCGAGTAAAATTTATTTTTATTCCTTATCATTGTCTCCTTTGCGACGAAGTCTAAAACGTGTTGCGTCTCTGCATATTAAAACGAGTATAATCGTGTACAACGTTACATTTGAACATATGGTTTAATCCCCGATATAATAAGCATATTTTCACAGAAATTTAAAAAATAGTTTATAGTATCACTGTCTTAGAGATAGTAAATTCAATAAGCTCTTATTAAAATTACTATTAAACTATCTTTTTTACTTTCAAATATCTAGCTACATTTATACTATGATATAATAGCACTTAAAACGTACAAATGTTGCCGCTGGTGGTCGTGGTGCTATTAATATAACTAATATAATTAGCAGTAGTAGTAGAAATAAGAATGTAGCAGTAGTAGTAGAAATAAGAATAATTTCAAATAAGGGAAAGTGTTCAATTTCAAGTTTGGTATATAATCGTCTATATCGTAATTACGGAAACAATACTAAGGTTTTAATGAAAGATAGAAATAAGTTGTATTCTTTGAAAATAGAGTAAAATTCTGGGCCTCATAAAGTTCACACTTCTTTTGCTAAATATTATAGGGAGTTAGTTAATAATAATATTTATTATGAATTAAAGTGATCAATATTAGGTAAAGTTAATGAATGTATACCTAACAAGATGAAAATGTTATTCATGCATTCTGGTATTCTTCCATATAGTAACATCTAGTGAGAATTTTGTTCATAAAAACAAGAAATTATTCGAAATTGTCTTTATAGAAAGAGGTATATGGCAGCTTATTTCAAAAACATAGAATAGTAGCCTGGCAAATTAGGCTAAAATTAATTATGTATATTGTGGAATGTTAAATGAAAAATATACCTTATTAATGAGCATCCTGATACAATTACACTAAAATAATTTAATTAGGGTCAAATCTGCCTTTTCTGCTAACTTTAAACTGAAATTAATACTAATGACAGTTTTTTCTATAAAAGAGGTTATGTGTGAATAAAAATAAAATTATATATACTATTCTGTTAAATAAATTACATATAGGAAATATGAGGTAATTCTGGGTTAAATACAGTTTAAAGAATTCTATTTTTCTTGGAATTCATGAAAATTTTGGCAGATACTGCAATTAATAGTTAACAAAATAAACGCGAACTCTTAAAATGAAGTTGAAGATTAGAATTCCAATGTACAATTTATAAAGGATTCTAAGATCTGGAATAAAATCTGAATGAATGTTTGGTTTAATATTCATACCAACATAACTATTTGCTAATTACTGGTCACTGCGGATTTTTTTCAGATTTTATAGATTTTTCGATATTATTTTAGATTTAAAGTATATACATAGGTACTTGATGGTTTAAAATAAATAAATTAATAAATTAAAAAAAATATTTTGATAATAATAATTTACAGTATAAAGAATGGCTAATTCTTCGATTGATATAGCAATTGTATTAGTAATAGATGTAATACGATTTCTCTTGCTTTTAGTGATGGGTCGCTGGTGATGTTTTCTTATTCGTCAATTTTATTATTGAGTGTGCTTTTTATCATAGTTTATGATATATCTTTAGTTCATAGCAAGATCAGATTACGTAGTACTTCTTGTAAATCTAGCTGTTTTTGTAAAGTGTGGCTTCTAAAACAATACTTTTGATTAAGCATTTATTTTATTGCGGACAAAGCGTACGATTTCTTCAGTTTCAACGTTTCTCTTTATTACGAATATGTATATTTTATTTGTGTGTTTACTATTAAGGTAATATTGGTCATTGTTTACGCATTTTGTTATTATGTTTTTTTCTTTAGCGGTCCTATTTAATATTTTGCTATTATGTACTTTTATTATTATCTCTATATTATCCTGACAACGGTTGAACAATTATAGGTTAATGTTATTCAAACTTTTGTGATTGGCTGCTGGGAAGTGTTTTACCTTGAGCTGAAGGAATTTCTGACCAGGTTTAAGTTTTAGCATTTGATTATAGTACAGCGTATATCGGATTATATTTCTTTTTCATCTATTTTTCATTTCATTATAATTATTAGTGTCTTATTGTTTTATTTAATTAAAAATTATAGTATCTCTCACTCATCTTTCTCTCTTATTCTCACTTTTTCACTATATATATATGTATATATATATATGTATATATATATAATATGTGTGTGTGTGTGCGCGCGTGTGTGTGTGCAAAGATAGCTAGAGAGATATAGGAGGGAGAGATGGAGTGATATGGAAAGAGACAGAAGATGAGAGCCAGCGAAACCGTATACTTGAATAGCTGAGGGCTATTTTTACTGACAGTGTTGATTTTGGCAGAGCGATTTCTGTCTCTTGTGGAGTTAGCAGGTGTTCCTCGAAGACAGATAAAAGACGGGAAATGATTAATAAATATCCCAGACAAGCGTAGCAGACCCTTCGGGTATAGATGTTTACAGTACGACAGACATGCTGTAAAAAGATTGAATGGCTTACATATTAAAACGTAGAAATACTAAGTAGAAACCGAGAGTGGCAGAAAAAACTGATTACATACACACATACATACATATTATATATATATATATATATATATATATATGTATATATATATACATATATATATATATATATTATATATATATATGTAGTAAATTATAGAAAATATATACGTCAAAAGCGACACAGAATTTCCCGCCTGTCATCCTTGTCAGAATTCATTAAGCTAATATATAAATTTATGTTACCACGTATTTTATATGTACATGTAGTATTGAATTCAGAAATAAACAATGCGATTCTTTGTTATTTCCTCTCTCATTTGTAACAGTTATTGGTCGGGATTTTATCAGAAAAAAGGTTCGGTTTAGTTGTAATTCATCTCTCTCTTTGTTTATTTTTGGAAAGCAGTGAGCAACCTATTCATTGTGTATTAAAGACTAACATGGTTTTAGTTTTGGCCATGAACATATTTTTATAACTTACTAACTAGCTCTATTCACGTATTGAGCACTGCTAAAGCAAATACAGGAAATCGATGTATAAAATATTATTTAATATTATTTTAAATGTTTAGGAACTTTTGGGATAACCTAAATTAACCTTTCAACTATTTTTAAAGAGGGAATCGCCCGATTAACAAAGACAAACTGCAAGCAAGCAAGTAAGCAAGTTCCATACGGTAATCTCTCTCTCTCTCTCTCTCTCTCCCTCTCTCTCTCTCTCTCTCTCTATATATATATATATATATAATTGGATTGGATTCTCTACTTACACAGATGGAGCTGGTAGCACAACAAATAGCTTCTTTATATCGCATTCCTTATCACAGACGGTTACATTTCCGATACGTTTCCCAGACGATAAAATAAACATGCATAACTTCTAGATCTATGTCTGACCACAGTTCCCGATGATTGTATAACGAATGTCCACAGCCCACTCGAGAATGCTGATCATGCTGTGATTATTATCTAAATTCCCGACCCAAAACTGAAGACCACTGCTCGAAACAACAAGGGATTACAAAAAGGCTGACTGGGAATTAATCAGAGATCACATCAGAGATGCTCCACAGGGAAATATATCTTCTCTTTCTACTGAACACTGCGCAAATAAGACCACTGAATGGTTCAAAACTGCAATTGAATCACATGTTCCCAGACGGAAATTCAATAGCAAGCCCCACTCTCCCCAATGGTTTACTTCTACTTGTGCAGCTGCTATTGCTCAAAGGCAGCACGCGTACCGCAGAATCAACCAACATAAGTTCAGTCCAAACAGACAGAAGTATATAAAAGTAATTGTAAGAGAGAAATAGCGACAGTTAAGACAGAATACATTGAAACCGCCAGAAAACGTATCGAAGCACAGAAATAAGGAATTCGTGATTTTTGGAAAATCAACAAGTGTAGTAAATAATGGGCAGTCAACGATTTCCCTACTGTCAAGCAATCACGAGGCTGCTTTCACGGCAACCGAAAAAGATTGCCAGTGGATTTGCCTCAAACTTCACATTGGCCACGGCACACCACTCCTTCCCTGACTTTCCTTTGCAGAAAAATCACTCCTTCTCAGATACATGGTATAAAAAAAAACTAGACACCTCGAAAGCTGTGCTATATAAAAATGCTCCACTTAGGTTGCTCTAGTTCTCTCCAAACTTTACAACAAACGCATTAACGAATCTTTCTTTCATAACTGCTGGAAAACCGCTTCTGTGGTACCAGTTTTCAAGAATTCTGGCGAAAGAACTGATCCATCAAATTTTCACCTCATTAGCCCTCTTCCGCTTTTCGCCAAAATATTTGAGTCCTTAATTAATGAAGCTCTAGTCCATCACTTTACAACTGCTGAACTCCTGACCGACAAACAATATGGATTTAAGCAAGCCCGTTCCACAGCAGATATCCTAACTGTAATCTCTGAACGTATATACCGTTCACGGGTCAAAACAGTGGAGGGTAGAGCGGTAGCCATCGATATATCTAAGACTTTTAACAGGGTATAGCACAATGGTCTTCTAAGGAAAATAAGATCATATGGTATCACTGGGAGAGTATATGATGTAATTAAATCTTTCTTAAGTAAGAGAAAAATCCAGGTTTTCCTCGACAGTCGTACATCCAAGCAATATGATATAAATGCAGGATTACCTCCTTGGTCTATCCTTGGACCTTATGAACACATATCTAAAGAAATGGCAGCAACACTAGAGGATGACCTCCAATCTACAGGAGAATGGGAACAAAAATGGATGGTCACATTCAATGTTGCCAAGATTAAGCTTGTTTCCTTCAATAACTACCAAAAACCTTCTCTACTACAATAGCAATGGCCAAGAACACATTACCCGAAAGTATTTCCTTTAAATTCTTCGGTATAACGTTTACAGGGAACATGAACTGGAATAGATACATTTGCCAAGGCTTCTGTGAAGAAGGTGGGCTCTCTCTACCGTGCTTAGAAAACTACGTACGCCTGAAAGTCTCCTGTACCTCTATAAGGCCAACATTCACTTATGTATGGAGTACTGTTGTCACATTTGTACTGGTGCATCAACTACTTGTCCCTCACTCCTGGACAGGGTACAAAAGAGAGTAGTCAACCTGGTAGGTCCTGAACTGTCATCTAGGCAATCGACCACATCGACGAAATGTATCCCTCTGCCTGTTAAGTACTTTAACGATGAATGTTCTGACGAACTACAAGCACTTATACCCCCTCGACGTGAATCCTCCCGACAAACCCGACTAGCAGCTAAATCCCACCCCTACACAGTAGATAATCTTAGCTGTAAAAAAGCTTTCTACTCCAACATTTTCTTCCCTAGAACTGCTAGACTTTGGAACTCCATTATGGGATTCTGCTTTCCAAACTGTACTGACATGCAGAAGTTTAAGTGTAATGTGAACAGACATCTTGTTACTCATGTCCCCTCATAGTATCCCAACAACTTATGTCCCCGATAGTACCCCCCCACACTTTAAAGTGGCACTGTATCTTGTTTTGGGTGAATTTGAATAAAAAAAATTCAAATATAATATATGTCAATATCGATATGTTTTTAAACATATACATGTACCTAACTTCATCTGTAAAGAGAAAGATGTGTGTGCGTGTTTATCATGAACGTAAAATAAATACTAAACAGCAAACTATTATATGACTTTTTCCCTTTCCCAAGATCCATCATGAAGAGGTGTGGATTGAGGCGTATTTCCTCACCCTGCTTCCAAACTATTCAATATCTATTATTGCAAAACTTTGTCCATCGTAAATGTTGTGGCCAGGATGACCTGCGACCCTTTCTTGAGATCCGTTTGATGAGCGTTTAACCGGCCATCATGGCTCAATACCCTACTTCCTTTGAAGTTGGCAAAATTATTGCCCTCTTATTAGACCAGGGATGAAGATTTGGTTGGCGCAATTGCTTTCGTTCGGTAAGTAGGGATAGAGAAAGGCGACCGAGAAGAGTGGGTGGAGCTTGGGTGAAGGGGCTGAAGGGAGTTGCCGTATTACAATATCGGTTAACTGAGGGTGTGTTGTGGGTACGTTTTCAAGTCGTCCATTCGGTTGATGACCAAAAATGTTTTGACAATGCAAAGAAGTGGACATACAAGGATTTGACCGACATTGTTTTTTGTTGTTCCAGACAATTAAGCACGTTCTTTAATGTTTTTCTCTTTTAGTTAGCGGACGTGATGGATTATAAAAAAAACAAAAAGAATAATATTATTGGTGGGCCAAAGTCTAAGGGCAGAGGATTGAGTTATCAGAATTATTGCGATGCAAGCAATATTAGATGACGATGACTTCATTTAATGGAACCACAAAGGCTTGAAGAGGATCTATGTGAAGATCGAATTCATGATAAACAGATTAGAAGCAGATTGACAACGAATCGATCTGAAAGTTTAAGATGGAACGATCAATTAGAAAGATTAATTAGGGAGATGAAATGGCCTTTGTTTTATTGAGAGAATAATGAATAAGGATTATATATATATTCTAGCAGGACACCCAGCATTGCCCGGTCCTAAAATACGCTTAAATATGATATTTTGATTAATGCAAATTTCATATTTATTAGTATATTATATTGGACCCAATATATAGTAATTATTTAAAAAGACAAAAAAAAAATGCTTCGTGTGCCTCCACCGAGAATCGAAAACAAAACGTTTAGCCTACAATTCATTTTTTCTTCCGCTGTTAACGACTGCGCTATGAAGACATGTTTGCTATACGGGTAAAAATTAAAACATTAAGACATGTTTGCTCTACGGGTAAAAATTAATATAGCCACTTCGTTATGCATGTATATTTGTAATGTCGTCGTTCGACCATAACTTAGCAAATTCCATGTTTTAAACCTTCACACTTTTGCACAAATTTTCCTCGGCTAAAACCCAAATATAAAGCTCTGCCTGGTTTATATCTTCAGTTTCATGTCTGTAGACCAAAAATGATAGAGGAGTTTTGTATGCCAAATTTTTTAAACAAAAATATATATGCATACATAAATATAAATAGATAGAGTTTTGTGTTTACTATAAACTTTTTACGTAAATATTACGCAAGTATAAATCATTTAGTGTTATAAATATAGGAGTATAGATTTTTGTTTTTACATTTTTACCCAAACAAGGCACAGTATACCTTTAATGTAGGGAGCTAAAATCTAGGACACGATTTGTAGGGGCACTATGAAGGGATCTGAGCACCAAGTTGTCTGTTTACATTACACTCAAATTTCTGCATGTCAGTACAGTCGGGGAACCAGGAACCCGGAAAGGAATTTCAAAGTCTAGCAGTCTTAGAGAAGAAGCTATTAGATTATGACGGGTTTATTAAATCTAGGGATTTCTACTATGTAGGTGTGGCATTTTATTGCTTGTCAGGTTTGTCGGGGGTATTTACCTCAAGGTGGTACTTGGGCTTGTAGTTCGTCGAAGCATCTACCATTAAAGTACTTGTAAAACAGGCAGAGGGATGCAACATTTCGTCGATGGTACATCGGTTTAAGTCTAGCTGGTTGGCGACTCTTTTTTGAATCTTGTCTAAGAGGGAATTATTGGTAGCAGATGCACTAGCTCAAATGTGGCAACAACACTCCATATATGGTCGAGTGGTTGCCTTGTAAAGGAACGGAAGACTTTCAGGCACAAGTAGCTATCTAGCACGGTAGAGTAAGCACACATTATTTGTAGCAGCTTTGACAATGCACTCAATGTATCTGTTCCAACTCATGTTCCCCGGGAATGTTAAGCAAAGGACTTTGACCGAACTACTTTCAGGTAATGTATCATAGGTCAAGGTTATTGGTGGTTGAGAAGATTTCTCGTAGTTATTAAAGGAAAGGAGCTTAGTCTTGGCAGCATTAAATGTGGCCATCCATTTTTGTTCCCATTCTACTACAAACCGGAGACCCTCCTCTAGGGTTTCTGCCATAGATACGTATTCATTCGTTTTCCCCTCATGTCTATTATAGAGCGTGGTGTCGTCAGCAAATATACCCATCTTAGAGACAATTTTATCAGGAAGGTCATTAATGAATATCAAGAATAATAAAGCTGCAAGTATCGACCCCTGAGGCACACCCGCATTTATATTATCTTGTTTTGACGTACGACCATATAGGACAACTTGAATTCTTCCTCTACTTAATATATAAAGTAATTATAAACAAAATAACTAAATGTATGTGTATATCGATTTATTTATCAGTTTAATAAGGAAAAACATCATTGGAAAGTAAGGGTTCAGATGCTCTTTATATCTAAGCATTTCAAAGTACACCGCTTCACATGAGAAGAGGTGGTGATTTTAGTATTGGTATTGTTGTTATGGTCATGCCTATTTAATATATGCAAATACTTCCGCAGAATTTAATAACAACAAACCGTATACAACTCGACTATTTAGTGTGGTGACACTCGCTGGTGATAACATAACTATATATTTATTATTATTATTATTATTATTATTATTATTGTTGTTGTTGTTGTTTTTCCCCCCTGTTATGTGTGTTGCTGTTGTAATTTTTTATGGGGATTGGTGTTGGTGGATAGATTAGAAGCGTGATATTCTAATAGAAAATCAAAACCTGGACTGGATTTTTGGCAACATTCTCCGCTCTAACACGTTCAGTCCGGTTCTTGAGAACTCGACTCAACTCGATCCCGACCTCTTCACTGCCGGCCTTGTATTGTCTGATTCCTGCAAATTAAAACACGATCGAACCTAATGATTTGCCGCCTCAATGACTGCAGTCACACCAAAATTTTCCCTACACGTATTGCTATTATTTCTACTAAAAGTATTGTCCCAGTTCAATTAGCACATTCAATACATGCCCGTTAGTGCTTTCTCTTCTCGATTTTTTCCTCCTTCTGAACCCTTCTCGACTTTTTAGTGTGGTAACAGTCGAGGCTTAAAATATAACATTATTATTACTTATTAGGAGTTTTCATACAGTCTGTCATCAAAGAATTATTTTTAAAAATAACCTGTGGCGTTCCCTGGAATTTGAGTGACTATAAGTCTCCCCCGATTTCTAGTACTCACCCCCTCTTTCGATAACATTTGGAAATTAGTTTGCGTTATGACATTGATTTTTCGTTGAAATCAATCATTTGTCTTCACTGGAATTTTGGTGACATTAACCCTTCCTAAGGTCTCAGTTCTCTTCGCACTAATCAATTAACGGTCTGCTTAGTGCCTCCTCCTTTCAGTTTTTCGATTCCTCCTGACCCACCTTGATTATTTAGTGTGACTCCAGTTTATGCTGACACTACAATCCAATCTAACTGATTCCATCTTCTATTCTTTTTACTTTTGTTTTGCTGGATTATCTTAATGCTCCTACTATCATTAGTGTTATCTTTACTTTTTTTCATTTTCATATCTTTTTGAGCTTTCTAGCCAGTTCTGCATATTTGCTTCGCTTTTCCATCTCTTTAATATTCACTCTATGGTCTGATGGAATGGCAAAATCTACGATCTGTCAGGAATTTTTTTCTTGTTTACTATTATGACATCCGATCTTCTTGGTTAGATGGATGTATCTCTTTGTATAGCAAGGTGTCATAAGATTTGATGACTTTTATTTTGTTGCCAGTTTGTGCTTGTACAATTTGCTAGTCTGTTCAAGATGCAGTTGTCTGCATAATTTTATTTTTTTTTTTTATGAAGCCACTCAGAGATAAGGTTATTGCAAGTACATTACGTTAGTGTGGAGATTTGATGAAGTGTTTACTTAAGGGGCGGTTCATTAGGAATTTGTTAACATTGGACTTGAAGACATCCAAGTTGTAGTCCGGTGGAAAGCAGGCAGACGGAACAGAGTTCCACAGGCGTGCAGTTCTAAGAAAGAAGCCTTGTTCATGGAATCCGCGTTTTGATTTAGGCACAGCAATAGAGTGGGGGAATTTTTGACAGTGGATTCAGCTAGACGGATGTTTTTCGTGAAAGATAGGCGAGGGGGGACCAGAGATTGGAATTCAGACGAGCACCTGCCATGGAAATAACGATAAAACAAGGATAGGCTCGCAACGACTCTTCTGTGAGAGAGAGGTTGCAGGGTAGAGAAAAGGGCATCCCCCACTAAGCCAACGGAGATCTGGTCAGTGCACTCTGCTCGGTCTTTTCTTCCTCCTTGACTCTACTTGGCGGTTTGGTCTCACTTTTTGAGGGAGGGGAAGTGATGTTGTAATGGAGGGATGGGGTTGGGGTTAGAGAACTTATATATATGTGACTTCAATTATTATTACAATTATTATTATTATTATTATTATTATTATTATTATTATTATTATTAATATTATTATTATACACATGGATTGGAATAGTAAAGGTGGAACTGCACAGCTGGTTTCATCATAATATTTTAACTTTCAGAACTTTACGTTGATCTGCCTTCTACATGGTGGAAAGATAAAATTGTCACCCTAAAAAGACAATATGATCCGATTTCTATTTGATGTAAACCGTCTTTTTGTTGAAGATCATCTACTAGTTGGTCACTTGTGTACAAATCATAAGAGCGATAGGAGCCTTCTATCATGTCTGAAAGTGATACAATGTTCAACGCGCAAGATCGGAGATGCGCCACTGTACAACTCATACTCTCTACTGATCTAAGTTATGACAACAGGGCCATTGCCAGCACACTCAAAGTGCAAATCTGAACGGTTCAGCGCTTGAGTGCACAGCTATACAAAGGTTTTGCCATGGTTATGGTCTTTAGTGTAGCTTCAAGTGAGGGCACATCATGCCCTCTCACATTTTCGAAGTCAGCTTAAAAGTCAGCACCAAAGTGTACCTGGATGTGTTGAACAGTGTAGTGATTCTCTGGTGCAATCAGGTGGTCGCTGGCAGACCCTGGGTGTGACAGCAGGACACGGCGCAGGCCCACGTCCAAAGAAATTCTAAGCTTGGCTTCAAAAGGAGTGCTCGACTTTGTACTCTTCTCTCACTGGCCCCCTCCTCCCCCGACCTATATCCGCTGGACTACATCGTTTGATCATACGTCGAAAACACCACGAACATAATATCTTACAACACCAAAGCCAGCCTGATCGCTGCCATCCGCCGAGCTCCCGCCGGCACTTATGGAAAAATCATACTCCCAGTTTCGGACTCGTATCGAGGCGATGATTGAGGCTATAGGCGGCTACATTGAATATATTTCAGCTCTACTACATAATCAAGTTACAAATTCTCTTCTTATCATTATTAGTATTATTTTTCTTATTGCTCTTTTAATTGTTGTTGTTGGTGGTACATTTATTATTGTTATTATAACCACTGTTTATAATAATAGTACTAAGTTACTTTTCTACAGTTTTCGTGTATTTGGCTTTTAGTATTTTGATGTATTATTCTATTTTCTTTTTTTTTTATTTTTCGTCATCTTTATCTCCGAATCTTATTAATAGTAGTGGTAATAACGGAACATGAGTTGGAATAGATAGATAGAGATCATTGCTTAGGCTACTGCAAAAAAAAAGTGGGCTCTCTCTATTGTGCTAGAAAGTTACTTATGCTTGAAACTATCCTGTACCTCTACAAAGCCACCATTCGCCCATGTATGGAGTACTGCTGTCACATTTGGGCTGGTGCATATGCTACTAGTCTCTCGCCCCTGGACAGGGGCCAAAAGAGAGTCGCCAACCTAATAGGTCCCGAACTGTCATCTAAACTTCAACCCCTGTCCCACCGACGAAATGTTGCATTCCTCTGCCTGTTTTACAAGTATTTTAATGGTTGATGCTCTGACGAACTACAAGCCCTTGTACCCCTCGACGAAAATACCACTGACAAACCCGACCAGCAGATAAGTCTCACCCTACACAGTTGAAATCCCTAGATGTAAGAAAGCCTTTTACTCTAATAGCTTCTCCCCCAGAACTACAAGACTTTGGAATTCTCTTCCGGTTTCCTGCCCCCACAACAGTACTGGCATGCAGAAGTTTAAGTGTAATGTGAACAGACATCTTGCTGCTCTACGTAGAACCCTTGCAACCCAGGTCCTTGATAGTAGGCTCCTACATCAAAGTGGCAATGTGCCTTGTTTGGGGTGAAAATGTAAAAAGAAAATCATTATGAGTTTGCTATCAGTATTATCATTATTGTTTGTATTATATTTTTTCAGTATTAGTGTTATCAAAGATTTCATTGTTATTGTTCTCATTCTTACTATTCTCAATAATATTATTACAATAAGTAGTAATAGTGGTAGCATTACAGTTTATATTACTAATCTTCGTATTAATATTGCCACTATTGCTTTCATGTAGTATTTTCATTATCAACTAGCAAGATCTGTGGAAATTCCACAGGAGACTGATTCATATGTAATATATTGATCTTGGCATTCTGTAGATATTCAGCATAAATGGAGAGGCTCTGATACTATTGTAGCTATTTTTTAAAACTGCAAAAGTATTTATCCAAGCTAGCAGGGACGCCCGGCGTAGATAGGTCGTAAAATACGCTTAAATATAATACTTTAAGTCTTGAAGATTTGTTATATATTAGTCTAGAGTTAATGTTCTATTGATTTCTATATACTCTAAAGTTTTGATTTAAAAAATACATCTATATGATTCGGGTTCATCAGCTTAAATCGAGACCGAATATATATATATATATATATATATATATATATATATATATATATATACACACTAGCGGTTTCGCCCGGCTTTGCTCGTGCCCTATGTACTGTCAATAACTTTATGTGCATATGTAAATATTAAAAAGTGCGAATATGCACGGCAATGCCTTTCTATCTAATAAGCTTTCTTAACTACCATAGAGAAAAGTTTATAGAGATTGCAGACATCTAATTGTTTTTAACTTTGACTCCAATTTTGACCCCTTAACATTTATTGTTTTCGGCTCAAATTAAATCAAAACGTTTGGACCACGTCCAAGTGACCTACATCTAAAATTTCAAGCGTTTAATCCCAAAATTGGCGGAGGAGTTTGGTAAACTTTGACCTTTTGTCAGCCAAATTGGCGCCCAAAAACTGATTAAAAAAACTTGCTGCATGTCTGAATACCGTTCATGCGAAATTCCAAACGTTTAGACCCAAAATTGTTTAATAGTTTGCTAGAGACCGCAAAATTACAATCTTTTAAACTTTGAGACCTTGGAACCCGAATTTTCAGAAAAAACACCCCAATAAAAAACATTGCCTCATGTCTAAATGCACTTTATCCAAAATTTCAAATGTTTAGACTAAAATTTGGATGAGTAATTTGGTTGAGACCGTAGAGGTCAATTTTTTTAAAACTTTGATCCCAATTGATCCTTTAACATATTATTTTGAGGTTAAATCCAATTATAAAGTTAGATCCATGTCCAAGTAATCTATATCTAAAATTTAACGTGTTTAGACCCAAAATTGGCGGAGGAGTTTGGTAGAGTTCTCAAAAGTCAAATCCTTGAACTTTGGCCCCATAACACCCAAATTTCTCGCCGAAAATCTCAAGACTCTTTATGTCAAATCTTGAGTCTGTAGACCAAAAATTGGCAGAGTGATTTAGTAGGGAAGTGTACACAAACAGACACACACACACACAGACATTTTCACTTATATATATATATATATATATATATATATATATATATATATATATATATATATATATAGTTATTTAGGCTATAATCGACACCGAAACAAAAACTTGATAAAATTATTTATGAAAAATAGATTATTAAGATGCCATCAGCTAAAATTGAAATCGAAACCGAAACCAAGACTTATGAAGATTTCTTGATAAAATAATTTTTACAAAATAGATTATTGGAGCTACATTAACTATAATCGAAATCGAAACAAAAACTTATGAAGAAATTATTGGTAAAATTATTTATAAAAAAAGATGATTTCAGTGCAATCAGTTATAATCGAAACCGAAATCAAAATTATGAAGAATTCTTAGTAAAATTAATTATAAAAAAATTAAATGACTTGATTGCTATCAGCTATAATCGAAACCGCAATAAAAACTTATGAATAATTCTTGGTAAACTTATTTCTTACAAGAAATTGAAACATATTAGCAATTAAACGACCCGGATCTAAGCGTGACACAAAAAATAACACACATGCTATCGTAGTAATATATAGATTCTCACTTGGGCTTGAACTTACTATGAATTCCTAAGAAACGACTGGGCACGGGTGGACTAGTATGTGTGTGTGTATGTATGTGTGTGCGTGTGTGTAAAGTGATAATACCCAACGAGTGACGGAACCGTGATCTCAAACATTTAGCGTTACAAGTAAAAAAAGAAAAAAAAAATACAGAAAAAAATTGTAGTGGTTCCCGAACTTCCTCGCGATAAAGATAAAATAGGTTCACTCAACGGGTCGATATGTCGTGAATCACAAGGAATAAACAGGAGGAGAAGGACGAAGGAAAAGAAAGCAACAGAATCCATACTCGCTATCGTAAGAAAGTACATAAGTTGCAGTTTCTATTTGAAACGTTGTATTTAAAAGCAACGTCAATAGTTCATATCAGTATACAATTATTAAAAACATGTACGTTAAAAAAAAAAAAAACAAGCAAAATATGTGTTTCCACGTTATCAACAAACTTCAGAGACGAGCGCCATTGTTTGTTTTTTCTTTCTATTTTCCCATTCATTTTTTTTTTTCAATGTTCGGTTGGATATCTTGTGAGGTCGGTGCGCTGTTCTTTCGTCCGCTTGTTCTTTTATTCCAAAAGGTTTTACAGATGCTCTGATGGAATTCTGACGGAAACTGTTGTTTTCAGGGAGTCTTAAACTGCTGACGGTATCTAACCAGCTAACTCTCTCTCTCTCTCTCTCTCTCTCTCTCTCTCTCTCTCATTCAACAATAATTTAAAAATAATTCTTTCAATCGGAATCTCCACTGATTTCCAAAGCCAAATATGATCTGATGACAGCAGCCAAATGTTCAACTCACTTTGAGCTTTCATAGTTTTGTTGTTCTCTATTGAAATGACAATCTTCTTTTTGAGTAGGGACAAATATTTACTAATAATTTTAAAATAAAGATCCAAGCAAAATAACCGATTATCAAAAGCCACTCTACGCCCTTGTCAGAGCGATTAACCCTATTACTCAACCGCCAAATCATAAACGAACTGACTTTTAATTTATTTGCAAAGAATTAAATCTTTATTGTCATTTCCGCTGGTCAGTGCGTTTAAATTTATGACGTAACTCCAAAACACGCACATCAATTTAAATCTCAAGCGAATAAACACCTCCCATCCTGCTCGAATATATCTTTAAACAAAGAATTATTATTTGCCGTTTTCGCATAGATATTGCGTAATTTAATTATCAAAAACCCACAGTAGCCATCATAACTATAATTGATATATTGCAACTGTTAAGCAGGGCCAGTAAGTATTATAGCAATAAGCTTGGCCTGGGTGCTGAATTTATCGGGACTAGCCACACAGAGGAAGAACGGGAGCTTCGCTCAAACGGCAGCATTACAATATCTATGCGATTAGAGTGAGGGAGTCAGTCATAATGATGAGCATTAAAATAATCGTAGACAAAGATAGAGCTTGACGGATGAAGTTTCAATGCGTTAACAATACTGTTGGATATAACATTAACAAAAGAGCAGTCTCTATCAAAAAGAGGTACGATATAAAGAACAAATAGAAAGTGCAGTGTTGGAAAGATAACCTCAAAGAGATAAAAAAATCCATATGATTCCAGATGAGTAACACGTAAAATGAGGAGATTCTTAGGAATAATTAGCAAACCATGCAAATACGTGGAAGAGTATAAACAGACAAAAGGTAAATAACCCTCTATGCGTAGATGTCACAAAAAGAAAGAATGTGAGGATATTTTGAAAAGAAAGGACTGGATATCAAGGATGTCTGACCTGAAGCTACTTATGTTACTATGAAAAATAATAACATGTTTGTTGTGTGAATTTATAGAAAGTATGATAAAGTAAAGAACAAAAATAAATATTAAGGCAAGAAAGGTAGAATTAGTTTAAAGACAAATAAAGCCTGAAAGAAACCTCCCTACACACATTCAATCCACATGACTTCAAACAGGCTTACTGAAAAAAAGTAAAAAGAAAGATAAAAATATTTCTTACTACGTTTTTTGTTCCTTTTTAGTTTTCTTTTATTCTTTGTTATTATTCTCTAATTTTCTTTATATTTCGTTTAATTTGATTTTAATTAGTTTTTTTTATTCATCCTTTCCAATGAATTCATTTTCCTTTTAGTTCCTGCCTTCTAAATATTTTCTGTATTTTATTGTATTCTCCCTTTCCTTTCCTTTATTCTCCCTTTCCTTTCCTTTATTCTCCCTTTCCTTTCCTTTCAGTACACATTGTGACAAATTATTTAGTCATGATTACCTCATCTCTCTCTATAGCATCTCTCGTTTTTAGTACTCTTTCGTTTATTGCCATCACACCAAGGACGTACTCTCTCCTCTCTACATTCTTTACATCTTTTTTTTTATTTCCATTCACTCACACAAATTCTCTAAGCAAAGAAATCCATAAATGTCTACTTTTCGTAATATTCCCAACACAGAGCCCTACCCCTTCGATTAATCTCAATTATAACTCAAGGATTAAAACGCTGATCCTTAGGACATTGTCTAAGTTAAATAAATTAATCCGCCATGTCATTGTCCGTATAGCACTTAATTCTTTAAGAATATATTAAGACAGATGAGTAATTACCAATTCTATAAGCGGCAGCTGTTGCATTAGACTCTGGCCAGGGGAACGCAGATGGCGTGCGAACTAATTGCCGGTCCAGTGAATAGGGTCGGCGTTTCCAATGATCACTACCTGATAATATACGAGGAAACACAAAGAAAGACAGTAATTAACTCCCTGTAACCTCTGCCACGGTTGTGACGCGTATTGTCTAATTTGTTATTAAGTGCGGTATGGAGATCTAGGCGGTAGTAGGGTTGTTAGTAGTAGCCAATAGTCACAATAGTTCAAGAAGGATGTAGCTTCAGATTAGATAAAGTTCGTCCATAAATCGTTTAATATCTATGTATGTATGTATGTTTGTATGTATGTATGTATCCATGAATATATATTCATATTTATCGATCTGCCATTCGGCAAATATCTAACAATGTATCTGTTTCTCCCTTAGAACATAAGTCTTCTATTTAGATCTCTTATCTATAACACTTTATTATTTAACATTTTACTGCGCTTTCTCGGTATTGTATGAAATATTGATAGACAGGCAAAATTGGTCTACAAATAAGAAGATACATAGACAAAGAGAACGATAACATAGTAGGATAGAAACATACATATATAAAAAAGAGTACCGAAGATAACAAACACTAATGAAAATGACCTCTCTGATAAAATTGCTTCCGAAATGAGTATATTGGTTGATAACATCACACCCGATCACAGACAGGGGAGAAAACAAATGTGCACATATGCATAGCAATAGCTAAAACATAAGGAAATGACCTCTAGTTTTGTAGTATAATCGGGACAAAAATGTATGATATTTAATTCTACTAAGACTAAGCTTAATTTCATTAACTATTACAAAAAAACAATTTTAACAACGGATTGCCATGACTAATAAGACTCCACCTACGAGTTCCTCGTCAAATTAATCGGCTTGACATTCCTAAGAAAAATGCATTACCAATGCTGCTGCAAAGAATGGTTCCATCTAACGTGCTAAAAATTACTCATATCCGACAATATACTATATCTCTACAAAGCCACTTGCCCATACATACAGGCTGACGTATTTATTGCTAGTCTCCCCCGTATAGAAAATGTTCAAAAATTAATTGCAGATCTAATAGGTCCCGCACTATCACTCAAACTCCAAATCTTCCCCATGCCCCACAATATTAATTCCCTGTGCATGTTTTACAAGTACTTAAATGAAATCTGCTCCCATGAACTCGTATCACGAACTCAATGTAAATACACCGACTTACATCACAAATGAACAAAATCCCATCCATTTACTGTAGACGTCTCTAGATAGTAAAAAGCGTTCCACTTTAACAGTTTCTTTCCGCCAATTTCTAGATTTTAGAATTCTTTCCTCCTTTAGTGTTTAACGTGCAGGAATGTACTCGAACAGATATCCTGTGTCACAACTCTCTGGGGATCAACCTTGTATGTATGTATGTATGTATATCACATAGTAGTCCCTTACGTCCAAGTGGAAATATGTCTTGTTTGAGCTGAATAATTGTTCATAAATATTGACGTACGGAAAATAAGCCTAAACACAATCAACAGAATCTCAATGTCCTTCGACTTCAACCAAAATTACAAACATTCCGACACGCAAGCATCGAAAACAATAAAACAGAACCCGACCTGAAAGTACCGCCTATGAACATCAGAAGGTAAATCTGCCGCACGGACTCACATTACTCAATACTTGTGTTGAAACAATTAATCGGAATTCGAAATAAAAAATCGAAATTTGTACGTTATCAGAATCTGAAAAAATGATCTAAATTTTCCATTTAAAAAACGATCTTTTTCATTGAAAAAAAACCCACACCTTTTCCATTGCTGATGTTTATTATAAAATGATATATATATATATATATATATATATATATATATACGTCCAAGTAGCAATATGTCTTTTTAGAGCCGAATAAGTGTCATTAAATATAGACGTACGGAAAATAAGCCAAAATTTATTTTAGTATTTAAAACATCCCACTCGAATCGTCGGCCACACCTATACCCTTTTTCTATTTGCATCTCAAAAATGTATAGCATATAACATTTGTATATATCGAATCCGCTGATGGTTTCGAGGATGTAGAATTTAATACATCAATATATTAACTGTTTGAAACACCTTACTTGCACTCACTCTAGCGGCACTTATTATCCCCCGGGGATCTGGTTGCGTTTATTCCCCGGGGAGCTGGTTACGTTCCCAGGACGTTCTTCAACCAAGTAACCCTCCCGGGGAAGCGATAGTGTCATATTGGTGCCATGACCAGGATTGTTTCTCACATAGGAACAAGCACGACCCTACGACAAAAAAAGAATCACGGACACAAGACCAAAAAAACAAAAAAAAAACACTAGACAAATAAGCATCTACATACACAAAAACCAAAGAAAAGAAACACTAGAATTATCAAAGTCCACGAGAAGACAACAACACAAGAACTCAACTCAAAAACAGACACTTCAACCCACCATCTACAGAGGAAAAAAAAACACCAAAAAACTCCAGAAAAACTAAGGTAGGTGACTATTTCCTCTGCTCTTTTCGTTACTCTGCAAATTTTTTGGTTTTAATAATTTGTAAAAATTATTTTGTGGATAGAGCTTTTTGTTTAAACGTCGGCTATACAAATATATATATATATATATATATATATATATATATATATATATATATATATATATATATAAACAAAATGGCTTAAACTAACCAAACCCAATTTTACAGAGTCCTCACAGGTGCATCGAAGATCCCAATCTTTACTGGAAAACCATACGACTTTGGACCATGGCTAGAAGCTCTGAAAAAGAAAGAGCGGATCTACCAGCTTACAAACCCAGAGCTAGTAAATCTGGCATACGATTTCTCGGACGGTCTAGTATCTGAAATGATCGGAGAATTTCTCGATGATCATCCGGACTGTAAGGATCTGCTCGATCAAGTAGTAGCCCAGTACACCGAGTTTACAAATGCTGCCGACGCTGCTCGGGCTTTAATAAGAATAAAGCAAGATCGAGGAGAGACACTCGCAGATTTAGCGAATAGGATGAATAAACTTGCTAAGTTAGCTTATAGGGACGCAGAAATGAGGGAAAGTTCAGCTGTGCAAGTGCACTTAGCTTAATTCTTCATAGATGCGTTAAATAACCCATTTATCAAGGAGGATGTGTTCATATTGAATCTGGCAGCATTATCGTAGGCCTTGTCTGCTGCTAGACAAAGTAAAATGCTTTATGAGCGACTCCGAAGTGGCCACAAGAAGGAGCAGGCTTTCTCAAATGATAGCGTTAACAAGCCCAACCAGATTTAGGGTACCTAAAACCGAACATTACAGCAGCTGTAACGCTGTAAGATATGTTTTGTGGGTGTGCTTCAGCAAGACAGCAGCGAGGGCATTCCAGCTATAATAGGATAGAACGATACTGGCAATGAACACCTGGAGAAAGATCAAATAACTTCGCTTCAGGAAAAAGCAAGGCTAGGTTACACTCGAAAACCACTCACCATTGGTTGCCACAGATGTAAAATACGCGAACATGCAACCATGACAAATCCTCCAAGAAAAAAGTAACCCTGAGAATGATAAACACCAGAGGGCATGAATGTCTGGAAAACGGTGAGAGTAGACCTAAACGGGCCCACCAAAGAAATAAATCGGCCAAGGAAACTCGGGAAAATTGAGAGACCCGACGAAATAAAAGCCTAAACCAGAGCTCTGGAATGGAGTGTATAGTTAAAATAAGGGGTAGACAGATAGAGGCACTGACTGATACTGGATCGGAAGTCTCGCTCCTCAAAACATCAGTTTTTGAAGTGGTAAAAATGCATACAGGAGAGTTAAGGGATTGTAACCTTACAATTACTCTCGCTAACGGATGCCACTAAAAAGCATGACCCATTTGCCTATTAAAATAAAGAAGGCGAAAACTTCAAGGTTTTATATCACCCCAGACTTAGATCGGGAGTTGATATTAGGTGCAGACTGGTTGCAAAGACACCAAACCAATTAACCTTTCATCCTAACCAACTAGCGGTTAGAGGGGTAACCATCCCACTTGATAATAATACCAGTGGTAGAGTCATGCTATATTGACGCACACTGTTAGAGTAGTTTCTTAGAAACATAAAAAGAATCTACTACGTCAGCATCGGATTCCAGTCCAAGAAAAGAAAACCTGTAATAGAGGCAATTACAGTATGCCCCCACCAATCCATATTACAGGTACCTGTGAACCGTGAAAGCCTCAGAAAAATTGCCGGCTTTTCACAGGACTTTTCCTTTAAGAAAAAGAAGGGTCTTTCAATGATAAATCCATTTATAAAAATCAAAGAACTCTCAAATGCTTACAAAATATCTGGATAACTCACCACCTAGAGAATTCTCGAATTTATCCCTGTCCAACATTATATGTAGTAGCCGACTACAAAACACAACACTCTTGAAAATGGTGAAGAAGTTTTAAAATAAAAAAGAAAAAAGTATATATAGGCAAGCAAAGAGAAATTGTAACCAACACACACACACACACACACACACACACACACACAAAAATATTAAAAAATTAAAAACAAGTAAAGCTTAACAAAAAGTCAATGAATAATCAAATGACTATAAAACTAAACAGGGGACGACTAAGGTTTTAAAAAGATTATAAAGTATTATATAAAAAATGGTCAAAAGATTGAATGTTTAAAAAAAGTTCATAAAATTAAATGAAAATAAATTAACAGGGAAAGATTAACGTTTTTTTTAAATACATAAATGAATAATAATAATAATAATAATAATAATAATAATAATAATAATAATAATAATAATAATAATAATAATATTTTATTAAAAAAATCAAGACAATTTATGTTTAAAAAAGAGTGAATGATAATAAGAATAATTGAGAGAAGAGAAAAACAATTAAAAAAATAAGAATTGTGCCAACGACCCGACGATATTATGACATTTGCTAGTGGGAGAAAAGGTCAAAAAAGGAGCTGAGGGTTTCTACATTAATAACCCCTATATCTAGCTTTTAGCCTTGTGTCTGACTTTGTAATGAAGTTAAAAACGTTTCATGCAAGTGTTTTGTGGGTTTGGGAAGGTTAGAGTATGTCGGCTGGGTTTGAATGATAGGTGTTATGAAACTTCAGCGGTGTCAGAATCATTAAATAAAGGTCAGACTTACACACGGATATCAGAAGTTGAAAAAATAAAACATTGCGTAACACACATCTCTCTCTCTCTCTCTCTTTCTCTCTCTCTATCTGTGTATATATATGTACATATATATATATATATATATATATATATATATATATATATATATTTCACTCCCCTTTTCTCTCTTTCAATGAAGATAGAAAGAATTAAATATAATTTCATTGTTTTAAACAGTTGAAACTTGGGTTCTGATGTCGAAGGACGGATGCGACATAGCATGAGTTAGGTTCCAACTGCTATTATGAAAATACACTCTTTATTGTTAAATCTTAAATAAATTATATATGTTTTTATAAAAGTGCATTTTTTCGCTATTTTTTACAAGCGTTCGATTTCAGCATGCCATTAATGCTGACGATGGGAAGATACCTGTAACGACGTAATGAAGAAGTGACCAATGCCAGCCAAGTATAGCCGACGACATATTAACCCGTTTGTGTTGATGTTTCCAACGTTGGATATCGTTTATTCCCCGGGGAGCTGGTTGCGTTCCCAAGAAGTTAATCAACAAAGTAACCCTCCCGGGGAATGTAAGAAAAAAAATGTAAGGAAAAATTAAAGATGGCGCCCGACTCTCTCTTTAACACGGTAAGATATCCTCAACACGGCACAAGAAGCAACAGCCACACGATTCCCCAGCCAACTCAATCGTCACTCCCCCACGTCTTTCCCCTCACCCGCTTTTATCGTCGTTCTAGGCCGGCTAAATTTGCATATTCCGAGAATTCGTGTGACTTTGCGAGACATCATACTTTACAAAAGACGGCGGTCGCCATCTTGGTCCCTCTTTTCTATTTTTGGTCGGTAACGCTGAGCTGGTCTCGAGGTAAGTCTTTTTCCCCTCATCCGTCTCTCCCACGTACCCACACAACACGCAAACACGCGGGCGCTTATCTTCTGGATGCACGTTACACTCCCCCCTGATCTGATGATCACATAGAGAGCACTGGGGGGGGGGGTGGCCTTTTAGTGCGTGTGCTTCTGCGAAGAGGTACATTCACTGTTTCAGATTCGGGCTCTGGATCTGGTTCCGCCTCATCAGATGAAGTATCGCTATCAGTCTCTGGAAGGGGCTCACTGAATCCGTGCATCGGCAGCTCATCGCTAGACGCTTCACTGCTTTCTTCTGTAGTTGTATGACGCACCTCGGTAGCTGGGCGAAGATCTCGCACATGTCGTGGGGTTCCATCGACCAAAACAGACTGCTGGCTAATCACTCCAGATATGTGTCCTCGCTTAAACTTGTCTGTGCACCGATTTCCTGGAGGCCGCACCCACACTGGATCTCCCACTTCATATCTGTTATATGTTCCCTTGTCGGTTGGCTGCGTAGTGTTGATTCCCTTCACTCCGACTCGGTACGTGTAAATAGCATTCGCAGGTGCGGTTGAAGGGGACGTCCCGTCCTTTGGCGTAATGTTGTACCAATATGTTGCTTCCGCAATAGTACATCGCTTCCTGGCAGCAATTCTCTTGATGCTGCGATGGCTTCTTTCAGCAATGCCATTTCCTGATGGCACATGCGCACATCGCAACCGTAGACGGACGCCCCACTCATCTAACAACTGCCGGACTTGCTGGCTACAAAACGCTGCATCATTGTCAGTCAGGCGCACCTCGCTCAAAAAAAATGGATGATAGGTGGCGAACAACATTTGCTGAATCCTGTCTGGTCATCTGCCGCCACACCGCAAATCTCGTAGGCCCGCAATCAATGAGAGTTAGAAAGGGCTTGCCACTGTAATGGGTAATATCCATGGCCAGCCGCTGCCACACACTCTCAACTTCCAAGCGACCCTTCTGCCATCGCTCTGGTGCAGGATCAATAGACTGGCAAGCCTCACAATTTCTGACGATCTGTCTGACATCCATCTTGGTCACTGCTGGGTATGCACGCCTCACAAAATAAAGGGTCCTCTTGATACCCGGATGTCCGCTCTGTGCATGAATTTTTTGTATTTGACATGGGTCGATTGCAACTGCACAAGATCGAGCAGTAATCTCCATTCCCATCTTCGCGGCTTCATACCATTTGTGAGGTACACGGGTCAGTTGGTCAGCACGATTACAATGTGATGGCACCAGAGTGACGCTCAGTGATAGCCCATACTCAGATACCAGGCTTTTTAGCGTGTCTAGCCTTCTCCGTATTAACATTTCGCTTGCTGCCTTGGTACGGATTCGTGTCCGTCCTGAAAGTGTGTCAGACACCCAGTGGTAGACACAGAGAGAATCTGTGTACAAGGTCAACTTCTTAGACTGCCACTGCAGGGCCAGATTTACCCCCTTTACAACAGCGTCCAGCTCTGCCAGGTTGATATGCTGAGAATCTGTTACGGGCCGCAGCCAACACGCATCCTCGAACACGTTTCCTCCTTGCTCCAACGATACTCCCAACGCCAAAGAACTGGCATCAACCCACACACCTACGTTGTCTCCGTTAACACACCACCGCCCACAGGCAGGGTCCTTCTTGTTCACTCTCTCCAGTGTCTCTTTAATCATCAGAGTTAGTAGGACATCATCGGATATGTCATCCCAACCCGTGGTTGTTAAATTTGCTCTGCGTTTAATCACACCAACAGCTGCGCGGAGCCAGCCACAGACCAGTAAGTGACCAACAAGTTTTCCACACCAAGAAAAAACGGTCCGCCTTGTAACGAGGTTGGGGATGCTTGGAATTTCACTGCCACGCCTCCATTGTAGGGTGCCATCCTCTTCATAAACATCCAATCCCAATACACGTGCTCCTTCCCTTAAACGTTCGGGATTCTTGCATTCCAGACCAAACTGAGCCAACTTTTCTTTGACACACGACGCAGACTGTACATCTTCATTGACGTATACGTCATCAATGTAAGCTGACGTTGAGTCCCTCATGGGCTTTTCTTGGGACAATACTGTGTTGACAATAGTCTTCATGATCTGTGGTGCCACATTTAGGCCGAAGCCAAGGCGTGTAAGGCAGTACCTCTGCCCCTGGAACCAAACTGTCTGGAACGGCCACAACGTCTCATCAACTCGCACCTGTAAATAGGCTTTTCGTAAATCCAATATTGAGACATTAGTGCCTTTCTGACGCCATTCCCTCAACTTACTGGCGCATACGTCAGCATCGGCAGTGTAGGCTTCAATATGCTTGTTAAGCTCCCTATAGTCCAGCACGGACCGTACTTTCGACTTGTTATGCTGGACTACTGCCATCAAGGGTATTAGACCCTTCGGAGGCCCAAGCTTATCCTCAGGGTAGGGGATTAACCAGCCATCTTGGATCCACGCCTTTAGTTCCCTTTCGTATTCTGCTCGGGCCTCACTGGGTATAGGGTACTCTGCAACCCCATTCTTGAGTTTAGTCGGTGCCATTCCCTCGGTCCACTTCCAAGATGCAATCCAGGCCCTCTTGCGCGAGTCGTAGTCCACTGTAAAATCCGGCCGATCGATATGGAGCGCTGCACACACTGGGGCCTCTAAGAATCGCACCTTTCCATCCCGATGAATTGCGACTCCCCCCAGCGCCTTGATGGCATCGTATCCGAGCAACAGGTCAAACCCCAGGAGATTTCCTTGGGTCACGAGCACATTGATATTAGTGGCTGCACCGGTGTCCGTGTAGATCTTGACAGTTCCAGCTCCACAGCATGTCTGGGTCTCGCCTCCTATCGTGGTGACTTTGATCTTCCTCTTAGTCCAACTTGGACACAGCCTGGTGCTCACTATAGTATGCGAACAGCCTGAGTCGAGAAGTGCTGAGCAGGGTATCCTGTTTACGTAGACGGTTATTACTGGTTGCGCCTTGTTCAAATTTTTCTCGGGGAGCAGGGCGGCGCTGACGTCCTCTCCCCTGATACGTTTCCCGCACAGTTTTGGGCTAGATGCCCCAAACCGCCACACTTAAAACAGCGCACACGCCCCCTGTTGGTGCAATTCCTTGCAAAATGTCCGCGTCGGCCGCAGCGAAAACATTTCCCATTGCTTGCAGGGTTCTGATTCGGAATCTCCCGAGCGCCAATCTGGCCTGTCTGTGTCGCCATCACAACTGGTTCCCCCAGGTCCTCCTCATCTTTGATGATGGCTCGAGCACGTTCCATCAAGTGTTCCATGGTCGTTGTTGAAACGCTGGTTGAGGCTCTCAGTGGCTGCTTCACCCGAGTGGGAAGGCCCGCCACAAACGCGTACGCGAGCGTCCACTCCGACACCCCTCCACCGAACAGAACTGCGAGTTTCTTTAACTCAGCGAAGAAAACGTCCACGCTTTCCTCCGGTAGAAGTTTTCGGGAAGCAAATTTTTCATAGGCCGTACAAGTATCCATGGCAAATGCCTTGTACAGCGCAGCTTTAATTGCGGTGACATCTCCCTTTTCGGCAGCACTGAGTTGCTGATATACACTCAAGGCACCCCCAGCCAATCTCAGGGGAATTACAGTGTGTACCCTTTTCACCTCACAAAGGTCGCACGTCAGCTCGACCCTTTGAACCCAGTCGACGATGGACGTGGACCCGTCAAACTCGGGTATGAGCTTTAAGTCAAATTTCGACTCGGTCATAGTCCTAGAGGCCAAATGGCCGAAATAGCTTGTAAGAAAAAAAATGTAAGGAAAAATTAAAGATGGCGCCCGACTCTCTCTTTAACACGGTAAGATATCCTCAACACGGCACAAGAAGCAACAGCCACACGATTCCCCAGCAACTCAATCGTCACTCCCCCACGTCTTTCCCCTCACCCGCTTTTATCGTCGTTCTAGGCCGGCTAAATTTGCATATTCCGAGAATTCGTGTGACTTTGCGAGACATCATACTTTACAAAAGACGGCGGTCGCCATCTTGGTCCCTCTTTTCTATTTTTGGTCGGTAACGCTGAGCTGGTCTCGAGGTAAGTCTTTTTCCCCTCATCCGTCTCTCCCACGTACCCACACAACACGCAAACACGCGGGCGCTTATCTCCTGGATGCACGTTACAGGGAAGCGATAGTTTCATAACAGAACTGTAACCGAATAATTTACGACATAACAACATAGATGCAAAACTCTTGATTTCGTTATTAGCCTCCATGTACAGGTATTTGATAATCTTAATACCCATCAAAGTAATTGATTGGTTTTCCGAGTCACATAGACGCAGTTGGTAGCAAGACACTTTCATTACACAGAATGTCACATGCTCGACCAGCTGTCCAGATCGTTAGAATCAGAAAGCCTCACTTCTTTTACCTATTTCTGACCACATACGTCGGGTTGTGTAATAAATGTCCGTAGCTCATTCAGTAAAGCTGGCCACCTTGGTTTATGCCTAAACCCACAACACTAAGTTATAGAGTCACTGCTCAAAATGACAAATTACTTCAAAATAGCTGATTGTTAAGTCATCAGAGATCACACCAAAGATGTTCCGTGGAGTTGTAGCTTTTCTGTTCCTGTTGAACAGTATGCAAATGAGACTACCGAATCGTTTAAAGCAGTGATTGAAGCACAGGTTCTCATACGGAATTTTTATTGCAAGCCCCACTCACCCCAAAGGTTGACTTCTACATTGCGTAGAGGCAGCATTCATTCTGGAAATATATCAGCCATAAGTCAAGTAAAAATAGGATAAAATTTACTGAATATAGAAATAATTGCAAGAGTGACATAGCCACAACCAAGAAAAGGCATACCGAAATCACTACAAAACGCATGAATTTGAAACAATTAGGTTTCTGGAAAATATCTAATAGTCTGGTGAATAATGGGCAAAGAACAATTTTCCTACTATCCAAAAACTGTGGTTGTTTGCATGGCCACGAAGAAGACTAACTTGTTTGCCCAGCGGTTCGGCTCCAACTCAACTTTAAACTCAATCTAGGCTTGAAGTTAAAGTTTGATTTTGAACCGACGAATACGGTTAAATGTTCGTAAAAAAAGTGTTCTTTTTGAGCTTGTAACCTTCTTAGCACACACAAAAAAACGACAATTCTTTTTTTTTCCTGTTTCGATGTTCGTACTAAATCCGTATTTTGTTTCTTCCTTCTGACACGCGAATTAACCATACTTTCAAACAAAAAAATTGTTCACCAATGAAAGAAATACCTACTTTTTATACGCTCAAATTCGACCGCGTCTTAATTTGCATATGTCACTTTTTTCGTTTCCAATCGGTCTGGCTTCGAGTTAGAGCGTCGGTGACTTTTTACAATATACACACGCCACCCATAGACGCTTGTTTCTATGATCGTGGTCACACCCCTCTCTAATATGATCACACAGGTAGCGTGCAAGCTGTGGTTGTTTTTTTTTTTTTGGGTATCTCTTAGCAGAAGTGGGGCTTCTTCGGGAGGATTTTCTTCCACTTCTGCCTCGTGTAAATCATATGTCTCTGTTTCATCGTTGTCGTATATTAACCTTTCTGACCACGCCACACCGCCCGGCGCAATTGGTCCACGCTACAACGTTAATTCTAAAAATGAAAATCAGCTAGAATAGTAACTTAAACCATTTCTATAACTTAACAACGCACGCCTCAAAAAGTCAGACTAGATTCGTAATTCAATCTCTCATGACGACAAAAAATTTCAAAGTCCGGCACTCAAGTTGCTATTCCAAATTATTATATAAAACACATTTTAAAAGTTCGACTTGCATATGCATATAAAAAGTCTCCATAGCCCGACAAATTATTACAAAATCCGATCTTCGAACGCGTATATTTAAAACTTTTCATAGCATAACAAAGTCCGGCTTGTGAATACGTATTTAACATTATCCACAGCATGATGATTTTTTCACTTTGACTTTCGAATACGCATTTAGCATTCAACTGAATTGTATTTTAATATATTAGTTTTACGACTACAACAATTTTTTTAACCCAACCGAATTCTATCGATAATGCCAATTAAAAAAAATGTCCGACTCACTTCAGTTGCATCAACGTTCATCCATCTTAAGTAGAGGGGCAATGCATCTTCCCACATATACAATGATAGCATTCGAACGACATTTTAAATTCCGACCTGTTCAGTTCTGTTCTCAAACCTCGACTCTCTGGTATCTCGACCAAGTTTTTTTTATTACGTCATTTTGGGGCGATATAAAACTAATTTAATGCATATAAAACTATATTCCCGGATCCTTAAATATTACCTCATAACCCCGGAAATCACTTACACTTCCAACAACACAAGACAATGATAGCCTCTTCGAAACACAACTAGACAATGCTAGCCCCCAGTAACAAAATATACCAGTCGAATCGTAATTTTCCATTATACTACGACGATGAGAAAAGAAAGTCGGATTCGAATCACATTTAAATCTTGTCATTTCGACATTTTAAATTTTCTCCGTTCGACTTAAATAGTTTTATATTTCCATCTTTCGACGCTTTTAATTTTCAAATGTCCCACACTTATCATTTGATATTTTCGTCTCTCGACGTTTATAATTTTCAAAGTTCGTGAGAGTCGTTTAATATTTCCCTTGACCCTATTAATTGTTAAAATTCCACTTTCGCCTCAGTCGCATCGATTTTATATTTAACGACGAAATAGCTTCTAGGGTTCAAATTAAAGTTTGACTTTGAACTGCTGAATACCATTAAATATTCGTACAAAAGCAAGAGAGTTTTCTTTTTCAGTTTGCAACATTCTCGAGAAACAAAATACGACAATCCTTTTCTGTTTTGACCTTCGTACATCTAGGGAAGTGGTCGGCCCTATTTCAGTTTCGCTTAGAAAGAATATGTCCGGTGTCGTCTCCTGTAATTGAGTTTCAACCTCTGGAAAGTTGGACCGTAGACCCCTGATGTTGGAGAAAGAGACCTGGTAGTAGGGGACTACGTTGGAAGATGGGGTTCTAGGTTTATTCGAGTTTTTTTTTCTGGAGATATTTCATGTTGAGGTTTTGGGATTTGTGGAACAGGTCGGCATACTTTGTTAGAGCAGTACAGAGAGGGAAAGTAAGAGAGAAAAAGACAGGATTTTTTTGTAGGACAGGAAAAGGTAAAGCCGTAACAATTACTCACTAGTATGGCATCGAGAGGCCCCACCAGAGACTACTGTGTGGTCCAGAATCCATTCACCAAATGGCAATACAGCAGTCCCAGTACTTTGCGCCTGCTGATAGGACAGCCTCCTTAGTGGTTAATCCAAGGTTCGGGTCCCTGACTATCAGGCGGATAACGTCATCCCAGACAAAACGTTTACCTCCAGCACCCATACTAGTGACATGGCAACAAGGATAGACATAGAGACAGAAAATTTCCGACATCCCAGACTACTGTTCACCAAGTACTACCGACCTTTAAGTAGCTTTTTTTTCACCCTTTGTCAGAAATATCACTCATTTGAATGAGGACTGAGGGACAAAAAAGGAGAAGCGAGAGTTATTTGAGCTGCCGATAACACATCCACTGTATTATCTACTCTCCATTAAAAAAAAAAAAGTCAGATGTAGAGTTAGCCATTTTGATGCCAGCTGAGTGGTTGGTGTTTTGACAATCCGCTATTCCTAAAACAAAGCATATGCAATCGTAATATGCATAACGAACTGTTAGGTAAAGGTTTAACGTTTATTCCGATTAATGATTAATAATAAGGAAACATTTATTAAGTGAATATGTAAGCGTAATGTATTATGTATAAAATAATAATATTCAACTGGCTACATACGAAATAGTTACCCCCCCCCAAAAAAAAGAAAAGGAAGTGGTTAATTTGAGTTACTAAAAGAGGAGGGATCTTCATGAGAGTAGATGCCAAGGCTACCATCTCAATGGGATTACATATTTAAGAAGTTACATCTAACAGAGAAAAATAGGAATTGAAAAAGGGACAAGGTGTACCTAGTGTGGGCTAAGAACACACTTTAGTAGGAACTCTACGAGGTGAAAGTAAAAGTTGTGCATAGAAAGTTTTACTTATAACACTATATTGTTTAAAAAGTCAGGTGAAAAAGCGTTACTATTTTATTATATATATAATAATATAGAGGAAAGAGTAAATTTTAGTCAGAGTTTTACTGTAAATAATTTGCCTGATATACTTACGATCCTCTAATTCTATAGCTATTGAATTCGGAAGCTTCTTAATCTGTAAAATTACCAAGTTTTCTAGACGGTTCAAAATCTGAGATGATATAAAAATTACAGTATATACATGAAGTCCCAATCATCCCAGAACTTTAATATATATAAATGTCTTCTCTCCCTCATCACCACTCTCGTTATGTCTGTACATGAGTCCCGTTATATATTTGATCCAATATGAACACCCCCGTCATCTCTCTTAAATATCAACTCTCCGTCTCTCTTTAATATGAAACCGTACTACACACCACGTTGATTCCTTAGTGGTATAAGGTGACATATTACATGTAGATTAACTGTTTTACTAATGTTCCACACTGTGGCCTCTCTAAACATTAAACAGGTAAGTTCTTCAAAAACGTTTATTATGATTTGAAAATTGTTGATAAAGTAGGTGTTCTGTAAAAATCGAGCGAATCGTAAAATACACATGGATAATAGGACGTACACCATTTTCAGCAGAAAGTTTGTAAAAAACATATACTTATTAAAAGGCACATACGGAGAAATTCCAAATGGCCACGGAAGTATATAGTTTTCATTTTAGTCGTATGTACTATAATTTGGCTTCGTTACGAAGTTACATTATAATTAAGCGATTAAACGTAGCAAATCAATTTTCTTTCAATATTTTCTTAGAAGTTATGACACCGTGTGTATGGGGTTATATATTTCGTTAATTTAGGCGCCTTATTACTTTTAAAAGTTATTAGAAATAAACCTCAAAGTGGTATAAATTAAATCCTTCGAAGAGGAAAAATAGATGATAATCTTTTGTCCTTTTTTATTCTTGTTCTTTTTATTATTCACAGTACTTCCATTTTTTTTAAGAAGTTGCTTATTTGTTGATATCTTAACGATTTATTTATAGAAATTACAACAAATTGTCCTAGTCGACTACCTTCAATTCTTTATTCAAAGAACATTTTATCAACTTACGACCAACTACCGTAAATTGGATTTGTTTTAACAAGAAATACACCGTTTAATGTCTCACTTATTCTAATCACTGATGAGGAGCAAATTTGAAAACATGATAGAATGATCTTCTTCGGAAATATACGTGACCCCCAACAGGTGCAATTTTATTTTGATGAAAATATATGCACATATCACACTGGTTTTACGGAAATCCAAAAATTAAAATAAAATATATTCTTACAAAATATTTAGAAATTAAAAAATAATAGAAATCAATAAAAATGGGTCCATTACTTGCTACCTTTGGACACAGCCAAAGCACAGCGTTGTTTCTTAATACCTAACAATAAATGGTGATATATTTATATATGGTATATATTTAAATATCCTCGATTAAGACATTTTTGTTTCTGAAAATGTATATTATTAGTATTATTTGTATTCGAAAGTGGAAACTTTGAACGATGTTTTGTACTTATCTATATAATTATTAGGAGAGCCTGATTAATGAACAATATATTATTAGTAGATGCTATTTGAGGAGTGTGAAAACGTGATGTGTTTCTTTCTAATAGGGAATTTGTTAAATGAACGCAGTTTTACTATTTAATAATCATTGATTAAATATTGGCGTCTCTTTTGGTTGACTTGATTTGTACAATATGAAAATCTATTTTGTTGACATATATTGATCGATATGTTGTCATTGTACGTAGTTTATTTAATGACAATCGAAGATAATGAAGACGATGTTTATGGTTAATTTGTTCCCACAGATCGTTAATCACAACGTCGGAATTAGATGAACAAACGAATAAAAATGAGTAAAAACGAAAAGTAGGAAAGAGAAAGTAAGTACAGAAAATGAAATAGAAGACAAGTTAAACATTTAAGATTAAAATCAAAAGACAAAAAAATCTAAGAAAAAAGAAACAATGAAAGTGAGAAACGGTATGTTATATTTCAACAACAAACTCTAAGGAAATTAAGCAATACAAAATATTAGAACTTACTTATTCGAACGAGTTGTTTTCTTTTCTACGAATTATCAATTTGGAAAGTTTGAAGGGATTAATGTTGCTATTAATTACAAGATGAGTGCGTAACAATTTTGATGAATTTTTTGTTTCTGTTTTCTCTTTTACTATCATGTTTTCGTGTTTTTATACAAACAACAACGAAAAATATGGGAAATAAATTAATAAATAGGAAAACAAACAGAAATAAAAAATAAAATTTAAAATGGAACTGTAAGATAAACAACAAAAAATGAAAGACATAAAAACAAAAATACAGAAAGAAAAATGAGAAAGATGAGACGAAAATCAAAATGCTAAAAAGATGACAACAGTACACAAACATAAAAACGAAGAAAGATAAACAAGTAAAAAGGTGAATAAAAATAAAAAAAAAAAAAAATAAAGACAAACTAAAAATATGGGAAAAGAAATCAGAAAAAAGAAGAAAATAAAATCTCCTCCCAAAACATATTATATTATTTATCAGAAAATTAAAAGCATATTATACTAGCATGGGTGCCCAGCGTTACCCGGGTGTTTGGAGGTATGTGTTGAGCAAAAAAAACAAAAAAACAAGTGGTAGTAGGAAGGCAGGCTCGAACCCGTACCGCGAAGGAGGAAAAAGAACATGAAATAAACGTAAGTTTTAATTAAGGCTTGACAATCGAAAGGAGAGGATGCCTTTCGAAAATATCGGCGAAAAAAAAACAACCTCTCCCTGTGAGGGTGAAGAAATTAATGTTTTTAGCCAATGTTTCGGTATTTTTCGTCTGAGGGTCGAGCTTCCAAACGATACTGATCTTGTGAAAATGCGTCGTCTCTGTCGAAAGTTTTAGGCAGACATGCAAACATACATATATACATTTATATATTGGTAGCTCAAATTTTCGACCCTAAACGATTAAAAAGCTTGCCCTATCTCTGAATACCCTTTATGTAAAATTTCAAATGTTTAGACCGGAAATTGTATTTAGTAATTTGGTAGAGACCACAGAGGCCAATTTTATTTCACTTTAACTGGCCGTCAAAAATTTCTGGCCGAAAACGGATTACAAAGATTTTCCCAAATCTTAGTACCCTGTATAACAAATTTCGAGTCTGTAGACTGAAAGTTGACGGAGTTATTGTGAAGGGAAATGTACACAGACAGACACTTTCAATTTTATAGATATATTATCAGTTCTGCCCGCCTTTGCTCGGGCCCTATGTACTGTTCAACACTTTATGTGCATATGTATATATCAAAAAGTGTTAATATGCACGGTAATGCCTTTCTGTATAATAGGCTTCCTTAACTACCATAGACAAAAGTTTATAGAGACCGCAGACATCAATTTTTTAAAACTTTGACCCTAATTATGACCCGTTAACATTTATTGTTTTCGGCTCAAATTAAATAAAAATGCTTGATCCATGTCCAAGTAACCTACATCTAAAATTTAAAGTGTTCAGATCCAAAATTGGCAGAGGAGTTTGGTAGAGTCTGCAAAAGTCAACACTGTAAACTTTGACCTATTGCCAGCCAAATTTTCGCCCTGAAACGGATTAAAAAGCTTGCTGCATGTCTGAATAGCATTTATGTAAAATTTCAAATGTTTAGACCCAAACTTGGCTAAATAGTTTGCTAGAAGCCGCAAAGGTCAAATCTTTTGAACTTTGACCCATTGGAAGCTAAATTTTCAGCAAAAAAAAAACAAAAACAAACGCGTAAAATGATTGCCCTATGTCTGAGTACACTTGACTAAAAATGGGCGGGGTAATTTAGTAGAGATCAAAAGGTCAACTTTTTAAAAACTTTGACACCTATTCTGACCCCTTAAAATGTATTGTTTTGCATTCAAATTAGATTATAAAGTTAGATCCATGTCCAAGGAACCTATATCTAAAATTTAGGTTTTTAAAGGTCAGATCGTTGAACTTTGACCCCTTAACAGCAACATTTCTGGCGGAATCACGATCAAAAAGATTTTCCCAACTCTCAGTATCCCTTATGTCAAATCTCGAGTGTAGACCGAAAATTGACAGAGTTATTTGGTAGGGATTATACACAGGCAGACACACACATTTACATTTCCACTTATGTATATATATATATATATATATATATATATATATATATATATATATATATATATACACCTTCTCTTCTTCTTCTCTATCTTCTCTTCTTCTATATAAATAAAATGAACTCATTTTTTCCCGTGTGATTTTGACCTTAATAGGATTAAAAATCAAGATATTTCATGCAAATATAATATGCACAAACGACAGAACAATATCTGAGGTGTGTTATAGGCTTATTATTTCTCAAATTCCTCGATAATCTTAGATTTCTATACTTTTTCTGCTGAGAAGTCACGGCCAAAATCGGTTAAGATCAATGGAAGTGGTAAAATATTTTCTCTCTCATAAATTCCTCCTCCCCCTGCCACCACTTAACACCGTTTGGGGATCGTTCACAAGGAACAGTTGAGAAGAGAACACCGGTTTGGCTTCGTAGTTCTTTCATGTGAAGTTATTTAAAATCACTAAACTAAGCTGCAGTGCTCTGTGACGTAGTGGTTAGCGTGCTGGACAATTCACATTATATTTTCACGTTCGCGCTGACCTAGCGTAGTCGTTTTTTTTTTCCTAAACAACTGGAATGGACTTTTCTTGGTGGCCGAACTGTTAACGTTGCAGATGTTTTTTTTTTTCACACTTTATTTTCCTACTTTTACTCATGACTCCGGGTTTGATCCTTCCTACTTACCTACCATAACATTTTTTAAAACTCCCCACCCCGTCCCGGAAAAAAAACACTCGGGCAACGCCGGGTACCCCCGCTAGTATATATATATATACTAGCATTTCAGCCGGGCATTGCCGGATGTTTGGAGGTGTATAAAAGTGCCTAGTTGAAGGTGAAGATATTAATGTTTTTAGCCAATTTTTCGATATTTGTCTCAGTACCCTATATATCAAATTTCCAACATGTAGACTTGAAATTGACAGAGTTATTGCGTAGGGAAATGTACACACATACACACAGACACGTTCACTTTTATAGATATATAGACTAGCATTTCAGCCTGGCGTGCCCGGGTGTTTGGTGGTGTATGTTGAGCAAAAAAAAAAAAAAAAAGAAAAAAAACGGTCAATTTTTTAAACTTTAACCCCTATTATGACCCCTTAACATTTATTGTTTTGGGCTCAAATACAGTTATTAAGTTAGATCCGTGTCCAAGAAATCTATATTTAAAATTTAAATTGTTTATACCCAAAATTTTCGGAGGAGTTTGGTAGAGTTTTCAAAGGTCAAATCGTTGAAGTTTGGCCCCTTACCAGCCAAATTTCTGGCTGAAAACAAATCACAAAGATTTTCCCAGATCTCAGTACCCTGCATATCAAATTTTTAGTCTGTAGACTTAAAATTGAAAGTTATTGCGTAGGGAAATGTAAACAGACAGACAGACAGACACTTTCACTTTTATAGATATATAGATAGATGGACTAATAGATTAAACCAAAAAATTTATACGTATGCATAAATATATATGGAAACATTTTTTTGCTTACTGTAAAGATTTTACGGAAATATTATGCAAGTATAAATCACGAAGAATATCTACATGCATATAATAACACGTAAAAGTTAACTCTAGATGATCATCCCATAAAAAAACCGAAAAAAACTAATAGGGAATTAATTAAAATAAATGTTTAAAAGAATATGAAAATTAGCTAGATCTTTTACAGATGAATGCAATTCATCGACCCATATATAATAAAATTGTATTTTCTTTTTTAAATAAATAGAAAAGACGGTTTTTAATATGAATATCAACACACATAAGAGAAAAACGTATTAATTGGAGTAGGGAAGATAGATAGATTATATATGTAAAAAAACGGTAAATATTTTCATATGCGTCAATCTCTTATCATTGGTTTATCATTAGTATTACTACAGTTATCTCACAGCGTTAGTATTACTACGTTATCTCACAGGTGAGATAACGTGACGCGTGCCACATACGTAGTGAAAGTCTAACAGAACTATAATAACTCGAGCACGACAGCCAGAATTCTCGGATTATTATTTTCACTTCATTTTACACTTTAACGCGTCCTTTCTTTTTTCGATGTTTCTTACTCTAAGTATTTTATCTTTTGTTTTTTTTTTTTTTTCGTTGATTCTTTTCCTTCGTTTTATGATCGCTCTTTCTGGCTTGTTATGTCTATTGTCGTACTTTCATTCTTTTTTCTTCGTGGACACTTCTATGTTGTTGCTTTCTACCATTTTTCTTCTGTCATGTTTTAATATGTTAATTTTATTGTAAACATTTTTTCGTTCTTTTTTCTGTCACTGTGCCATTTTACTTTTTACTCGTTATTTTTATTCTTCTTAACTTTCGTTGTTCTTTTTCATAACTCACTGTCAATATTTTATACTTTCTAATCTTTTGTTCATATTATTATTTTTATTACTCGGTGTTTTTTTTTCATTTTCATTTTGATCTCTTTGTCTCGTCCTATATTTGTTTTCTATTCCGAGTTCTAAACAAGTTTCTTTTTAAATTTGTAGTTTATTTTGTCTAATATCTTTCTTTATGTCTAATTTCTGTCCCTTTTATTTTTTGACCGTTCTGTTTTTCCATTTCACAGTTTTTTATTTTCTTCTTACTTTGATTCCTGTCTCTGTGCGGGCCTTTACGTCTTTCGCATATTAGTTTGACTCACCCGTATTTCAGTTTTTGAGACCCTCTTAATTGTGCCCTTATATTTACGCAGCCATTATTTTGTGTACAGTTGATCCTTTATAACTTGACCACCACAACTTTAAGTTTCTCCCATTTCCATAGGGACACACTTGTTCGCCGTACACGTCTCACAACTAACACGTCAATCTCTTTAAATCGTTGAGCGAACCGTAATCCTAACTATTCTCTTATAGGATAGATAACGGTCACTCATGTATTTTAGAAGTACTTTATACACAGCTTTAAAATGATAATCTTTTTATAGAAAATTTAAATTTCAAATTGTAAAGGGTGCTATAAATTGAATCCGTTTTACATATCGCTTTATAATTTAAAATAGTTCCTTAACTTTTGATAAGAATGGATTTTTATTACGTCACAACTTCTACTCTGAATGTGCAGCGACAGCCGATGTAAAATTCATTAATGAGTCACGTGGGCGTTTAAAAGAACATTTAAAATACGCGAGAATGTTCTTAAATGCGCGTGAATTCTCATTGAAAGAAACTCCAATGAAAAAAAAAAACTTTGATGTTTTTTTTTTCATTCACGCCTTCGTTTTTTGGGACCCATTTCGATCTTCAAAAGTCAGATGATTTGAAAAGTTAAAATAACAAACGCAAAATTTAAAAAATAAATGGCGTCCTATTTTTAATTGCGTCTCATTATTTTGTTCTTCAATTCTTTGGATCTTGAAGAAGTTCTGAGTAATTAAAAATAAGGGAGCGCAAGTTTCTCACGTGGACTTTAAAATCAGCATGAGAGGTTCGAATTCCATGAATTCCATTGCTTCTTATTTATTTTGTTTTACGAATGTTCATGTGTCATATTAAGGTTTGAATTAGTTGTCTGCTTTCTCTCTAGTCCATCATTTTCTTTTTCTTCCATTCTTCTTTTTACTTTTTCTTTTTATTCTAATATTTTGAAAGTAAATGTTCTTTTTTCTTTGCAGAAAACCATTTGCGCCGTTTCAGTCTTTTCCATGTTCCATTATATATTTATTTTAATATTTTTCTTTCTTTCACACTGTGTGTCAGTCATTCTCTCTTTCTTTATTCAGATATGCATTTGTCTTCTCTCGTTCCTTCATCCTTCGTTGAACGTTCTTTTCTTTCTTTCTTTCTCGATCTTCTTTCTTTCAATCTCTCATTTTATTTCTTTTCTTTTGATTTGTGAGCTGTTTCTTTTTATTATTTTATGACATTTTTTTAATATTCTTAGTTTTTCTTTTCTGTATTTCCATCTTTCTTCTCTGTCGCCTTTCTCTCCTGGTTTCATTCATTCTTTATATTACCTTTTCTTATTTTTCTCTATTCCATCTTTTTTATTTATATTTTCTTTTTACTCTGCTTTAGTTTTCTTCTTTTGTCTTCTTTCTTCAGCTTAATATTTTTATTTCTCTTTCTTGGTAAGTTTGATTTATTCAATTTTTGTATTAACCATTCTGTTTCATATACCTTCTCTGCTTTCTTCATTTGTTTCAAAGTAACAAGAAACACGTATTCCTTAACCGTTTATATCTGACAGCCTTAAAGAGAAATAAACTTTAGAATAATTTGACATGAAACGAAGATTTTTCTCCAAATTATTCTAACTTTATTTAGTAAAAAGCTGTCAGTATAAAACAGCTAGTTGCCACTGTCAGTCAAAGCTCGACAGTGACAGATGATTTTATTTTGGCTACGACCGCCAGTGCCTGCTATTTTCCAGCCCCCCCTCACCGACAATCATAATGTAATTTGTGTTCGGGATGGGGGATTCTTTACCAAATCCGTTATGGCTTTGTGTCCTACTTCAAATAGGCAACGTAGATATAAATGTCCTGCTAGTTAAACATAATAATAATCCTTCACCATATATTATAAGGGTTTGCTTAATATCCATTCCTTGTGTTCTTGCTTCTGATAGCGAATGATATAATGAAAGGCAAGATATTTGACAGTTGGATTAAATTCGCCAAATTATCGAAGATTAATCGGAAAAAGCGAATATACAGACATAATAGAGTAAAATTAAATTACATGGTGAACTTTTACGATTTCTTATCTGTTATAAAAAAACTGGGTGAACGATGTTACGTTGTAGATATTTACAATTAGGTGCACATAGCTGAAGGATGAGAAAAGAGGATAAAAGAAGGGTAATTTATTTGGCTGTATTGTATTGGCATATTCACTAGTTTTGTATTATCGTTTATGTGTATAAGTATACTTATGTGTGTACAATATTATCTCGAATATTTATTTGATATTGATTTAAAAATAAATTAAGTTATGTGTTCATAAATTTATGTGCTAGAACAATATTGAATACTGACTAAAGAATGACAAACATCGGAGTGGATTTTTCACTGAGTAGCGAAGACGTCCTAAGCGTTTGATCTTTAATATGAGAAGCTCGTATAACCCTGGCACATTTATTATAACAGTGTGAGGAAACATTGTAACATCCAATAACGGAAGCTATAAATTTTCCTTTTGTGTTTCTAGAGTCTTCAATTGAAAATTAACATGTGGGAGAAATATGCTTTCAGAAATACTAAGGGAATTTTTCAATAGACGAAGAACAATTAAGAGTTTCATTTTAGTCTTATGTAATGTGACTTCCAGCGAAAATGTTGGTTCTGTAAAACAAACTTATTGTCATTCTTAATTAGTTGAGGTAGTGTACAGCTTTCACAAGCTGAATATTTTTTATTGAAAGATGTTACTACTGATAACTTTTATACTATATAAATGAAAGTTGGATTTTTGACTTTGTGTTAATATCCAACGTAAGTGGAAACTACATAAGATACATCAGTAAATCTTAATAAGCCGATTTAGCAGGGTCTCTTTCATGTTTTAGCAAAAGATAATCATCATTGCGAAATTTTTACACGAATGAATCCGTGCAAATTAATAATTATTAAAAGTTTCTGTTTCTATGTCTATCCTTGTAACCATGTCACTAGTAAGAGTGCTGGAGGTAAACGTTTTATCTGGGCTTACGTTATCCGTCTGATAGTCAGGGATCCGAACCTTGGATTAACTACTAAGGAGGCTGTCCTATCAGCAGGTGTAAAGTAATGGGGCTCCTGTATTGCCATTTGGTGAATGGATTCTGGACTATGCAGTTACTTTTGGTGAGGCCTCTCGATGCCATATTGGTGGGTAATTGTTACGGCTTTACCTGTTCATGTGCTACAAAATAAAATTTCTTCATTTCTATTTCTTTCTTACTTTCCCTCTCTGCCCTACTTAACGCATGTATGTCGTCCTAGTCCACAAATCCCAAAACACCATCAAGAAACGTCTCAATAAAAACACGATTAAAGCCGGATCGCCAACTTCTAACGTAGACCCCCACTACTAGGTCTCCTTCTCTAACATCAGGGGTCTACGTTCTAACCTTCCAGAGGTTGAAACCCAAGCACAGGAGACTAAACCAGGCATATAATTTCTAAGTGAAACTGGCACTGGACTGACCATTTCCGTGGATGAGTTCATAATTCAAAGATACTCTAATTTAACTTCCAAATCTGACCCCCAAGATCGCCATGGGCATGGAATATGTGCCTATATAAAAGATGGCTTTCCATGTGGTAGGGACATCTCCAGAGAAGATCCTAACTTACCCACTATGTGCTTCCGGGTTGCACTTTCTCAAACTACTGCATTTATATTTGCTCTCTATCTCCCTCACAACCGCGGAGTTATTATCTTTAAAAGCATATCTGAGAAAATTGACCACACCCTATCTACTTATCCTTCAGTTAATATTCACGTCTGTGGAGACTTCAGTGTTCACAATGTGGAAAACAAGACTGATGATGAGGGGAGGTTCTGTCATGCTTTCTCCATTACTGATGACCTCACTCAGATTGTTCACGAACCCACCTGTGTTTCCGATACTGACGGCCAGTATGCAAGTCTCCTAGACCTCTTTCTCACAACTTGCCCTGAGCTGTGTTCAGCTTCTGTTTTGTCTCCACTTGGATCTTCCGACCACTCAGTTGTATCAGTTTTGATAAAAATGAAATGTAATAAGTCCCCAGCTATACCTCCATCGTACAGTATATCGATTATCTATGGCTGACTGGAATAGCTTCCGCAAATTTATATCAGATCTACCTCTGCGTTCCATGTTTAAAAAGGATGTGTCCTCTATAGTATCAGACCTGACCGAATGGTTAATTGTAGGTATTGACCGTTTCATACCCTTGAAAAAATTCCAGCAAAAACCTAACAGCCAGTCGTGGTTCTCTCCGGAATGTGCTGCTGCCATTGCGCATAGAAATCACTTTTCTCATTGCTTCCAACGGAATAGATGTACTGAGACTAAAGCCGCTTTCAGAACTGCCAGCAACCATTGTAAAAATGTAATAAAGGACGCAAGAGAGTTGTATGCTCAGTCCGTCAAGTCCAAAGTAGCTGAGCAGCGGCTTGGTTCCCACCAGTACTGGCAAATAGCAAACATAATCTTGAACAGATGCGTGTGCTCTATCCCAACTCTTATAAATGGACCTGAGGTTATCTCGTCAGCATCAGACAAAGCCAAACTATTAACCAAGAACTTTGAAGCTAATTCTACACTTTGTGACCAAGGCTGCCAAACTCCAATATTTCCTCCTGTATCAGAAAACAAGCTATGTGATATACAAATATTTGTACGTGATGTTGCCAAGCTAATCAAAAACCTTGATTTACGTAAGACAACCAGCACCGGCGGTATTCCAATTATAGTACTCAAAAGACTTCAACCAGAACTAGCGCCCATCCTTACAAAACTGTGTAAACGTTGTCTTAAGGAGAATTGCTTCCCGTCACCCTGGAAAGTCTTATCAGTATGCCCCGTATTTAAGAATTCAGGTGATCGCTCATCTTCCTCACAGTAAATGCCAATAAGTCTCCTGTGCGTCATGAGTAAGTTGCTGGAATCTGTGTTAAATAGAGAAGTAATCAACTATCTCAGCAAAAATAACCTTCTTTGTGACACGCAATATGGTTTCCGTTCTGCTAGATCTACAGCAGATGTACAGTGATGATCATATTTATTGGCACGGTAAAATAAAAGTTAAATTTTGTCTAATAAATTCTAAAAAAGGGATTAAATTAAAGAAAATAACAAAGTATATTATGTATTTTTAACTGGCCTTTCCGATGCAGCAATCGGATTTTAGAAAAAATAAATAACAAAGGAACAACAAACATAATTGCAAAAAACCCTTGTTCAAAATTATTGGCACGGCTTTGTTTTTCTTTTAGTATCAGTATAATATCAATCAATTTCCGGTTTACGTGCTTTCTGAACTTTTTTATAGCCATATTATGCTTGTTTAACGCTAATTCAGTGAATATTTTTTTTCAGATAATTTTTAGATAGCGATTTATTTAAACTATTATAAGTGACTAAATTATAATTTTCAATCGTCATGGTTAAAACTAAGGAACACAGCGAAGACGTCAGGAAGCTTGTTGTAGCATGCCATACCAATGGGGAGGGCTATGATAAGATTTCAAAGAAGCTAAACCTTCCCAAATCCACTGTTAGAACTATAATAAACAAGTTCAAATCGCAAGGCCACGTTATGAGTTTAGAGGGTAGAGGGAGAAAAAGGATTCTTTCCCCAAGAGATGAACGGAAAATTGTTCGACAAGTAAAACAAAACCCAAGGATCTCTGTTGGGGAGATTGTTGATGAACAGAGCACCTCTGGAGTGAATGTATCTCGACATACAGTTGGTAGAGTTTTGAATAGAGCTGGCTTAAAAGCATGTCGTCCGAGAAAGACTCCCTTATTGAAGCCTATGCACCTGAAAGCAAGGCTAGCCTTTGCAAAACGTCATATTGATAAAGATGTTGCATTCTAGAAACGTGTTCTATGGACTGACGAAACGAAAATAGAGTTATTTGGCCATAATAAAGTGTCTTATATTTACAGAAAATCTGGCGAAGCTTTCCTGCCTAAGAACACCATACCCACAGTGAAGCACGGTGGAGGCAGTTTGATGTTTTGGGGATCCTTTGCTGCCTCTGGACCAGGGCGACTTGTTAAGGTCACAGGTAGCATAAAAAAGGAAGATTATGTTAAAATATTGGATGAAAACCTGAAAGACTCTGCTAAAGAGCTCTCACTTGGTCGTCGTTGGTGGTTCATGCAAGATAATGACCCAAAGCATTCGGCTAAACTGACTAAGAAATGGCTTGAGGACAATCATATTAATGTTTTGGAGTGGCCATCACAAAGCCCAGACCTTAATCCAATTGAAAATTTATGGAGAACATTAAAATTGAGGGTAATGCAAAGGAAGCCTAAGAATCTTATTCAATTGGAGGATTATTGTCAGGAAGAGTGGGCTAAAATTACTACTGAAGAGTGCAACAACTTGGTTGTAAACTATGAAAAGCGACTGAGGAAGGTAATCAAGGCCAAAGGCTATACAATTGATTATCAAATAAATCGTGCCAATTATTTTGAACAAGGGTTTTTTGCAATTATGTTTGTTGTTCCTTTGTTATTTATTTTTCTAAAATCCGATTGCTGCATCGGAAAGGCCAGTTAAAAATACATAATATATTTTGTTATTTTCTTTAATTTAATCCCTTTTTTAGAATTTATTAGACAAAATTTAACTTTTATTTTACCATGCCAATAAATATGATCATCACTGTACTTACAGTTATAGCTCATAAGATTAGCGAATCTCTCGACAGAGGCAACTTTTCTTGGGAAATTGCTCTTGACATATCAAAGGCCTTTGAACGAGTATGGCATAAAGGTTTACTTCACAAGATCTCCAGCTACGGTATATCTTCTCAATTATTAAATCATTTCTCTCTGATAGGTTCATAAGAGTAGTGGTTGACGGGCAGAAATCAGAAGCTCTTAGTATTAATGCTGGAGTCCCTCAGGCGTCCATCCTGGGTCCAACTCTCTTCCTGATCTATATTAATTATCTTCCAAATCACATCCTTACAGCATTCGTAGACATCTATGCTTATGACACTACTATCTATGGTAGCACATCTAAGACAGTAAACGACCAAGTTCTCTCTGATTCTCTCTCCTCTGATTTTAAGCAAGTGGTACAATGGGGAAAGAGGTGGCTTGTCACTTTTAATGCATCTAAAACCAAGCTTTTATCTTTACATCATCAACGCTCTGATCCCCATCTGGCATCAATTGAAATGAATGGCTCTCTTCCCTGCAACCTCTTTCTCACAGAAGAGATGTTGTGAGTTTGTCTCTGCTTTATCGTTTTTTTCTATGGCAAGTGCTCGGCTGAGCTCCATTCTATGGTCCCCCTCGCCAAACCTTTACAAGAAACACCCGTCTAGCAGAAAACACTATCACTAATTTCCCCCACTATTTATCTGTGTCTAAGCCTAAACGTAGATTCCATGAGCCAAGCTTTTTTGTTAGAACTGCACGCCTATGGAACTGTCCTCCGTTTTTATGCTTTCCAGCTGACTACAATATGGTTGTCTTCAAGTCTAACGTAAACAAGTTTTTGATTAGCCGTTCCATATAAGTTAACAAATTTACCGAATTTCCATTACTAACGGTTACTATATTGTCCAATTTCTACTGTATACTCTTTAACCCTTATCCTCGAGTGGCCTCTTTTCCTTGATAAGTGGTGATGTCTATGTGAAAAAAAAGAAATCAATGATAAAAATATAAGTAGGATATTTTTAAAGCGTTTAAAAATTACGGCTGACCAAAACGGAAATATTTATCCTCATGTTCATGCACATCGAAAAGAATTAATTTACTAAACAAAAAAATAATAATAGCAAAATAAAACTAAAAATATATCCACTCTTCTAGAAGTGAACATGGTTTTAAAACTTTTCTGCTGAGCTACATGAGGTTACCCCTTAGATATTTTAATGCATATAATATTTTATTTAATTATATTGTTTATTGAATAAAAGTTATTTTATCAATTAATTCTATTTTTAATATAAACAGAATAGAAATTTTTAATATAACTTCTTTATAAAGAAATACACTTAAATACACGCCTCAAAATAATTATATCCTGTTTGATTTACTGTAAGTCTAGACGCATTAAAAAAATTTATTTACTCGGCAAGCAAGTAAATATATGTTGTTTCAATTTTAATTAATTTTTTAAAATAAATATTCCATTTTATTTATTCAAATGCATGAGGAAATCAACTGTTGAATCATTTAAAAAGTTGTAATAAAATGGAAACCTATTTAATTAAAACGATATCGGTTTTGTAAAAGGAGAACGTGATCACACTATGCAATCAAATTATCGTTTGATTTTTCATTTTCTTTTTCTAATTACTTTTTACTATATGTGGTTTCCACATAGGTAGCGAAGACGGTCTAGAGAGGGAGAGAGATAGAGAGAGAGAGAGAGATAGAGAGAGATAGAATGTGTGTGTGCGTGTTTAAGAGAGAAAACTAACACAAATGAATGAAGGTATACGAACAAAAAGATTGACGTCAAATAAAGCAATCGTCTCAACTTGCATTAAACGGTTTTTAAGACGGATTAATTGTGTTACTGTGTGGGGGTTATAAGATCTATATATATGTAAGGCGCTGTATATAAAGTGCGTTGGATATATGATTAGCTGGGTATATAATGCAATTTCTTTGTGTCGTCCAGTGTTCATAAACCCTTGTAGATGAGTGTGTTGCATGGGTTACAGGCATTTACTATACATATAACACAAAGGGGACGGAACACAGTTCGAGGTGGTTATGCATCTTGCCAATAAAGAAATCATACCTTTATTCATCCGGATCTTGGCTGATGAATCTGCCAAAAGCTGAAATGGATATTTCTTACAAAGAAACACCCAGAAGTCTTCGGTTTTATTTTAGACAGCTTTTGTTTTACTATGTTTCTTTGTTGAAAGATTGCACGCTTTTCTTAGACTCTGCCTCATCCCGTACAGGGCCATTACAGGGCCTGTTTTCAACACTATCATCGTCCATCTAGCCATCTCTCTCTCTCGCTCTGTCTCCTTCTAACTCTTAACTCTCTCGTACATATGTAATTATTTCTTTGTACTTACGTCACTCGATCAGCATCTGACCTTCAATCACGTTTTCTGAAGAAAGTTGTTGTTTCTATTCCTAGGTTTTAAAACACACTCTGTTCATGTCCACAACATTCATTCCATGTTATCCTTCCTAAGTTAAGAAAATATTTTATTATTCCTTTGTTTCAATAAAATTCTTTCTGCATACCTTTTTCTACATAACAGTTACAAAACAATAATAATGTTCATCATCTAAATTTTTATTTTTTAAATAATAATAATAGTCGATGTTCGAAATCGACCGTTAGCAAGGTTACTCGATGTTTCTACGCCATAACATAGCAAATGTGGCTCCCTAAAACGGAATAATGTGGAGAGTAAACACACCTGTATAATGTACAATCACTTCGGAAATTTACCCGAATGAAGGAGCTGCATACGACAGAAATAAATACTTTAGAAAAAAAGGTGTGTGTTAAAACTGATACTGTCCGTATTTACAGCTCTCTTCATGAAGATAAAGTTAAACTCCGAAAAATTCATCTGGTCAAAATAAACATTCGGATTGGAAATCTGTAATGTCTTTTTGTGACTCCATTCCAAATGAGGAAACCTAAGGCAACGAACAGTGAATCTGATGTAATCTGATTATGTTACCCACACACTCTTATAAAGAAACCAGTAATGCTGGACATTGTCGAGAGCAAAGTCAAACTCAAGATCTGGGTTTAATGATGGAAAATCCAGCATTGTTGGAGAGTAATTACCGAAAAAATCAAAGGTATTATTCTAAGAAATATATATCAAATTATTTTGTTGATTTTTTACTGTGGAAAAAGTTCAAAAATCCATGGGAGAAAGAATTAAGCATTAAATATCATGCGATTCTCTTACATTTCTATTAAAGCTTGAGATAAAATTTATCACACATATTTAATTCTTTATAATGCTGTATATGCGAAAAAATACTGGTCGGTGCAGCTGATTAATAGCGGAAAAAGTAAAAACATGTGGATTTTTATTTTTATTCTTGTAATCGTAACAAGACTAAAAATGTATTAATTAACTGAAATTAAATTAAATAATTTAATTAAATCAAATTAAAAGTATATTGGGTTCAAACATTAAAACATATATACAATTAACGTTTATTAACTAAATATAATGTCTTAATTATTTTTAAATACAAAATCTATTAAATAATTTACGACACTGAAGTATTAACTAGGAAAAATGAATAAAAGGCTAGTTAGAAAGGTAGTTTAAAAAAGTAACAATACTGAAATCGTATTAACAATAGACAAAGAATTATACAGGAGACAGAATTGCAATTCTGTATGGTTTCATTACTGGGCATTTTTCTTTTCTTTCTATTCATGCACTTTGATTTACATTTTATTTTAGCAAAATGTGGAACAAATTGATAGCGTGGAAAAATATGTACAATATTTTAATGCAGGGAACTAATGACAAATTAGTTTATTTGCCTAAAAAACTTACATAACAGAGAATATTTTATTCTATTTCATAAAATCAGATATGTTTTTGTGTCTGTATTTAGCTATAAATTCTAGTTTTTGTTATATATATATATATATATATATATATATATATATATATATATATATATATATATATATATACATTTGCTTTGCACAGTTTGATTTGGTAATTTCGTTTAGCATTATTTAAACTGCTACTACATATATTGTAATCAAATCCTATTTTTAAAATTTCCCAGTAGATATTTGAGCAATTATTTTTTTTATATTCTGATATTAATTTCAATCGTATGATATATACATATATTCTTTAAGTCAACTGTTGTTCTCAAGGCTCAGTGGCAACGCTGATAGTTTAGAATAAATTTTGAAATTATTTGACCTTTTATTATAAAATAAATTTCATTTCATATTTAATAGCTGGTGGACGCTTCAGAAAATAATTTCTATATATGATTAAACCATACAAAATCTACGGTTTCCATAAGTAAAGTATTACAGTTTATTTATATCGTTTATATTTCAGTCATTTGGAAATCGTTTTACGAACAAAATAAAAAAAATAGAAAATTGAAAGCCTGTCTCAATTAACAATGCGTTTCATTCCTTTAAAATTCCTTTGTATTTCGAGTCTTTTAAAAATAATTTTTTCCTTCCTTTGTTACAACCTTTCCACATATATATATATATATATATATATATATATATATATATATATATATATATATATATATATACATTATGTATTGTTAGATTTGTTGGAAAGAATTACGAACAATTAGTTTACATTGAAACATCAATAGTCGAATCATTAGCGAAACCATTATACGAGCAGTTTTCGCTGTGTCGGGGCAAAAATGTCGATTCCATTAAGCGAGCCAAGATTTGATTCGTTGCCATTTTCTAGTTATTAACAATGGCTTTTATCTTTGCCAGACATTCAAAAATCAGACGTTATTCGCTTTCCGATCTTAAATCGTTTTATTATTAATGTATCAAAGCATAAATAATATGGAAGTAATAACCGACGTATACATTTTCAATTTCGTAAATTGTAAACATGAATATGCACACATAGACGGAGATATATGTATATATGAGCAAAATATATGTGTATGTGTGTGTTAATACGGTCTGTCAGCAAGAGGATTTATGGAATTCAAATATGCAACCTATGTAAACATTAGTATTTATTTCATTCTCCCCTTTCTATCTTAATGCATACATACACACGCACACACATATGCATTTGTGTTTGTGAGTGCGGGTGTATACAAACATTTATAAATATATTTTTTATATATATATCTGTATGTACAGGAGACATTCCTCAACTAAATAACTAATTATAATTAATTCTAATACACAGTTGCCACATGTAAAAGGACGGCAAATCTGGAGTCTATTTGGTTAAATTTAGTTTAATATAAAGAGAATAAAAGCCCGCTACGACGAATCAAATATTCTTCGAGTCTTATTCATTTTTAAGATGGTAAATTTTGGTAAGCAAGTAAATATTTTCCTGTTCACTTGTCTATACCCTTATCAAATGTTTTAATAAGTTCAAATTCCTTTTCGCACATATTTGCTAAGTCTGTATGAGATGCATTTCAGTGAGATCTGAATTTATAACACGGTGGAAATGATTTTGAAATAAAGTTTTCATGTCCTCTAAATAAATTAGCATAATTTTTTTTTTTTACCGAGTTTGTCTTTACTATAGCATTGACTTATTACTCTTCCAGCGGAACAGTGTGCAAATGAGACAACTGAATGGTTCAAAACTGCTATTGAAGCACATGTTCCCGCACGGAAATACTATAGCAAGCCCCACTCCCCCCAATGGTTTACTTCTGCTTGTGCAGCTGCCATTTGTCAAAGGCAGCATCATAAGTCCAGCTCAAATAAGCAGAAGTTTATAGAAGCTAGAAATAAGTGTAAGAGAGTGATAGACACAGCTAAGACAGATTACTCTGAAACCACCAGAAAGCGCATCGAAGCACAGAAATTAGAAACCCGGGATTTTTGGAAAATCTACAACAGCGTAGTTAATAATGGACAGTCAATTATTCCCCCACTAACAAACAATCATGAGGTTGCTTGCACGGCAACTGACAAGGCTAATCTGCTTGCCAGTCGGTTTGCCTCAAACTCCACACTGAACTCGGTACACCACTCACTCCCTGATTTTCCTCTGCGAACAGACGCCACACTTGACGATTTGAAAATCACTCCTTCTCAGGTACATGCTATTATAAAAAACCTAGACACCTCAAAAGCATGTGGACCAGATCTCATCCCGGCTGTGCTATTAAAAAATTGCTCTGCCGAGGTTGCTCCAGTTCTGTCCAAACTTTACAATAAATGCCTTAACGAATCTTGTTTCCCGACTGCTGGAAAACCGCCTCTGTGGTACCAGTCTTCAAGAATTCTAGTGAAAAAAATGACCCACTAAATTATCGCCCCATTAGCCTCCTCCCACTTTTCGCCAAAATATTTGAGTCCTTAGTTAATCAAGCCCTAGTCCAGCACCTAACAGCTGCTAAACTCCTGACTGACAAACAATATGGATTCAGACAAGCCCGTTCAACAGCAGATATCTTAACTGTAGTTTCTGAACGTATATACCGTTCATTGGATAAAACAGGGGAGGGTAGAGCGGTGGCCCTTGATATATCTAAGGCTTTTGACAGGGTATGGCACGATGGTCTTCTAAGGAAAATTAGATCATATGGAATCACTGGAAGAATTCATAACGTAATTAAATCCTTCTTAAGTAATAGAAAAATCAAAGTTGTCCTCGACGGACATACATCCAAACAATATGACATAAATGCGGGAGTACCTCAGGGGTCCATCCTTGGACCTCTATTATTCCTGATATTCATAAATGACCTCCCTGATAAAATTGTTTCGGAGATGGGTAGATTTGCCGATGACACCACTCTCTATAACAGATATGAGGGGAAAACAAATGAACACATATCCAAGAAAATGGCAGAAACACTAGAGGATGACCTCCAATCCGTAGTGGAATGGGGACAAAAATGGTTGGTCACATTCAATGCTGCTAAGACTAAGCTTGTTTCCTTCAACAACTACAAGAAACCTTCTCTACCACCAATAGCAATGGCCAAGAACACATTGCCTGAAAGTATTTCTTTTAAACTCCTCGGCCTAACGTTTACAGGGAATATAAACTGGAATAGATACATTGAGAGCATTGCCAAGGCTGCTGCAAGGAAGGTTGGCTCCCTCTACCGTGCTAGAAAACTACTTACGCCTGCCAGTATCCTCTACCTCTATAAGGCAACCATTCGCCCATGTATGGAGTACTGTTGTCACATCTGGGCTGGTGCATCTGCTGCTTGTCTCTCGCTCCTGGACAGGGTTCAAAAAAGAGTCGCCAACCTGATAGGTCCTGAACTGTCATCTAGGCTTCAACCTCTGTCCCATCGACGAGATGTTGCATCCCTCTGCTTGTTCTACAAATACTTTAATGGTGAATGCTCTGATGAACTGCAAACACTTGTACCTCCCCGACGTAACTACCCCCGACAAACCCGACAAGCTACTAAGTCTCATCCCTTTACAGTGGAGATCCCTAGGTGCAAGAAAGCCTTTTACTCCAATAGTTTCTTCCCCAGAACTGCGGGTCTTTGGAACTCCCTTCTGGGATTCTGCTTTCCCAACTGCAATGATATGCAGAAGTTCAAGTGTAATGTTAACAAACATCTTTCTACTCTTCTCCCTTCATAATGATCCCGCTAATTAATTCCCTAATAGTAGCCCCCTGCTTCAAAGTGGCACTGTGCCTTGTTTGGGGTGAAAATTGAATTTAAAAAAAAAAAAAGATCACAGTGTAATATAAAAAATGGAAAATGCTAGAAATTATTTCTATTTTTACGGAACCTTTGACTTTGTCAGTGTCTAGTCACCGCATATTTAAAAATAATTAATGTTTTATCGTATTGTTCCGGTTTTAGCACAAGTGAAAAATACAGATGAAAATCTCACAATAAGTTTATCAACATGTAGGATATACTTCATGAAAGAAAAATATTTAGAAGTTTATCAAATTAAAAACCGAAATTATATCTACATTTACAAGTCATCACTCCCACAAAGAATAAAGCTTACATTTTTAAACGATTGCGTAAATATACTGAAAAGCAACATTTTATTTTATGGTTTTGAGTGGAGGGATTCGATTTTTTTACTCGGTGATGACCCCTTATAATAGTTCAAAGTGTCAGTCGATGATAAGGATTAGACATTTCAATGATGATCGTAATGGTGGAAATTGGGAAGGATTTGCTTATTGAAGAAGACGGTTCAACAGGAACTTGCTTACATTGAACGTAAAAATAGCTATATTTTCGTCAGCTATTGAAAGCAACCCCGTGGTATTATTTTATATTTATTTATTTTTTACTCACTTTCACCCGAAACAAAGCGTATCACCATTTGAACATAAAGGACTACTAATTGGGATCATGCCTAAGAAAGATAAACAAGATGTTTGTTTACGTTACATTTGGATTTCTGCATATAAGTACAGTCAGTGAAGCAAGCAGCAGGCAGGGTATTCCAAAGTATAGATGTTGAGGAGAGAAGCTATTAAAGTAAAAAGCTTTTTGGTATTTAGGGACCTCAGCAGTATTTTTCGTATTACCACCGAACTTAAGCAAATGTAAGTGGGGCTAGAAGAATATGATATTGCCGTCCCTCCTCCCACTGGGATATATTGACCGAACTGGATTGTATTTCCCTTTCTCCCTCCCTCACTACATATTCCTTTTTTTGCATTTTTATCCCCTAATCCCACCAATAACTCCTATGAACTAAACTTAACACCCCCCTTTTCCAGGGTTTATGTAACACCCAGATATTTTTTATATGCAAAATAATTGAACCTTGATTTTTGTTTCAGTGTCGCCCCTTTTTTCGGTTTTATGTGCTGGGTCTCTCTTAATTGAGATTCCACTGAAACATGTATGCAGATATGAAACCAATAATGTTTGTAAAATTAACAAACTATATATATAAACTTTAAATTCCGTAAATCAAAAACTTTAGGAGAAATTAATTTTTACAACAAGGAATACAAATTTTAAAGTTTTTTTTTCTTAATCTATTCAACAAATGGCCATCTTACCAGAAGGAATGTTTTTAGCAAAATAAAAGTCATAAATGGTCATAAATTTTGCTATTTAGTATATATATATCGAAAAATTAAAAAGTTTTCTATGCTTACTTTGGATTTTTAAAAAGACCCCAACTTATTCTTAATTATATTTGTCTTCATTCATTGGATTTTACAAAATTGATAAAAGTCTAAAAAAAAGCAAACATTAAAAATAGGATATTCCAGTGTGTAAATGCAGGAAAAATATTCATGCACACTAGTAAAAATCCAATGCAAGATTATACCATATCGCGTCTTATGAATTGCTTTGTATGCTTACCTTGGATTTTTAAAAAGACGCCAACTTATTCTGAATTATATTTGTTTTCATAGACAAATATAATTCAGAATAAGTTGGCGTCTTTTTAAAAATCCAAAGTAAGCATACAAAGCAATTCATAAGATGCGATATGGTATAATCTATTGTTTATTGCAGCAATTCCACAAGCGTACTGTATGAAAGATTGTTCAGGAGAAATTGTTGGATAAAGTTTACTGATAATTTCTCTATACTGATGGAATTTTAAATCAATATATTTTAAAATTAATATTTTAAATTCATATATAAAAAGTAGTATTAAAATCAAAATAAATATAGGCCACAACAAGAGAAAAAACTTCAAATATAAAGGAAATAGATTAAGTTGTAGGGTAATTCAGTTATTTATGTCAAAAACTGACCCAGACATTTACATTCGGTAGGAAGTTAGGTCTTAAAAGTATCGGAGAGAGAGAGAGAGAGAGAGAAGAAAAGAAAAGACACACAGAGAGAAAACATGAGAGAGAGAGAGAAAGAGAGAGAGAGAAAGGGGGAGTATAGTGGGATACAGTAAAAACAGAAAGAGAATTGTTAATGCAAGCTTAAAAGGAAAAGCACATATTGACGCGGTTTGAAGAATGGTGGGCTAAATTCAAACATGTCAAAACGCGAATAGAAGATAGTAAACTGCAAAAGAATCATAAAATCTATGCTATTACTAATTTAGATATGCAGGTATTTTTCTCAGTTTTAAATATTACAATACGTGTATCATATCATATCATTCAACCGATCCACTGAAGTAGATATTTGCCTAAGCTGTTGTTTTAATATAAGAGACCAACGGGCATATATAAGTAGTAAATTGAAATTGAGATGTATAATTTAAAATAACTTAAATGTTGTAAATTTACATTCACTAGATTAGATTATTACCCATTTTGTCATGATACTATTATTATGTAAAATGCTTTTAGGATTAAAACAAAGTAAACCATAACACAATGGCTATATTTGCATATAAAAACAGTATATTGAGACGTATCTCAAAATTAATGTAATTTATTAAAATGAATTAGAATGCCAATCAAATAAACAAAATGCTTTTATTAAAAAAATTATCCAATTAATTAAATCAATTAATTCAGGATAAACCAACTTAATTAAAACCATTTCTAGTGATATATAGTAAAGGTGCGTGTTGATAACTTTCCGAATAATGATAATGAAATCTTTTTGTAATATTTTTTTGTAGTTAAACGAAAAAGTTTCAAACAATATGGTATTGCTTCTATACAACTGGATAGGACCAGACCCTAATTATGAAAACCACCCTTATTTGAGAACTAAGTGGAACCAATGAATACTACTTGTTTCAAAGACTAGATGGCGACATTCATACCATGTTTAACTTAATGCTACGAACACGTTCCTCTAATACCATATTAGTGGCTCCTGTATTCTTTATGATAAATACATATTATATTTACACACTTTACACTATTTGTGGTTTCTTTCATTTGTGATCCCTAGCACGGGTCTACAGCAACTAGCTGACGAGGATGATTCAGGAACTTCCCGGATCAATCTACAACAATTGGTTACAACAACTGGATGACGAATATTCATATTCAGGCAAGGACTCACCCTAAAAAACAGTCATTGGAAAACAACATTTTGACGACCAAAAGGAGTCAAGAAAAAAGAACACACGCGGAAATGCAAAATAAATTTTCCTACACTCAGAGGAAATTCAAAACTGTAACATTATTAGTTTTCAAAAGTTCGGTGCAGAACGAGAAAAACTACTTGTCAATGTTGGGGAAAGATAACATTAAAGCGTAAAAATCCACAAACACGGGATAAAGAAGACTTCAAAAAGGACAACGATTTTTGCCGAAAAAAGGATTCTACAAAGACGTCGTCAAAAGCCTTATCTTGCTGTTAAAAAGCAACAAAAAAGCGTAACTACGAGTTGAAATAGAACTCATAAAACAATTGCATTGATAATTATTACTACTGAATCAACGACACCAAGTTATCAGTAAGTACAAAACAAAAAAAAACACTTTTTTCCATCTCGGTAAAGAAATGTTGAAAACAACTTTGCTGTTCTAAAAAGCATATCTCGCATAATACGTTTTATGATGAAAAGGGCATTGCCGCTGGAAAAAGGAAAAAAAAAACACGCAAATGCAGCAAGTAAATGGTAGTATATTTTATTTTATTGGCTAAAGCTAGTATTTGAACAAATTAAAAAGACGTCAAATTTTAACCCGATTAAAATAAACATTTCACTGGTCGAGGACTGCACGCCGAAGAAGAAGAAAAAATGATTTCGCTAAGCATGACACAAATAATGTATTAACGAGAAAATGATATTCTTTTTCGCACAGAAATCCAAAAGAACAGCCAATATTAAATAGATACTTTAAACTCTCTTCTACAGATAAATAACTAATTATTTTTAAGGAAAAGGGGAAAAAGTGTAGGATCAACAAAGAATATAACTGAGTACCTACACATTACGAAAATTGAAAAAAGATAAACGCAATCTACTGCTTTATGCATAAATGCAAAGGCCAAATTATTTTCTCAGGAAAATTGCCACACGAGGAAAAAATAAATGAAAGAAATATTCGTTAAATAACCAGGTACATTGTAAAGTTTTTTTTTCTGTAGAGTTATTGCTATAGGAAAAGTAAATCAACAAATTATGTTGTTTCTGAAAAAAATCTTATTTTGTCATATTAAGTAAGCCTTCCAAAAATTGAAAGATTTTGCAAAGCAGATGATGGAAATGGTAAAATTCTAACGAAGTCAATAATTAGAAATTGAAAGAAGGTTCCGAGGAAAACAATTGGCAATACAGGACCAAAATGAAGAGAAACAGTTAAATTTAATGAAATACTTTGAGGATAAACAGAGAAGAAAAAAGAAAGAAATGAATGAAAAATATTGAAGAAGCAGTTAGATTTAATGAAATACTTCGAGGAAAAACAGGAAAGAGAAAAGAAGAAAATGAACGAACAAATATTGGGATTGCAAAAATACAGAATGAACAAATATTGGAGTTGGAAAATTTACATTTAGAGCAACAAAGTAAGTCAGATAAAAAATGGATTTGATAACGCAAGTTTTAATGAATAAGGACAGCGAAAAAGAAACCAGCGCAGATTTTTCTCAAAATTCGATCTGGTCAGCTATTGATACATTTCACTATGCTCCTGAGGATGACCTAACGTTTGCGGCATATTTCGGAAGATTTGAAGACTTTTTCAAGATTTATTGCAGTGCATGGACGGATCAAAAGAAGGTTCGTTTATTGGTACGGAAGTTGGGTGCATCTGAACATAACAAATTCGTGGACTATATTTTACCAAGAAAAACCAATAAAGTTTGACCGGGCCGACAAACTGTTAATGGGGTTATACTGTCCAAAAAGAACCATAAAAGATGGAAATGCATGAATCTTACACGTAAGGAGAGTCAAGACATTTGCGTCTATAGTTAATAAGCACTGTGACGATTTCAAGTTGTCGGCATTAACTGCTGGCAATTTGAAATGCTTAATTTTCACACAAAGTTCGATAGCCACTAAAGACGCCGGTATAAGACGCCGAACCCTAAATAAATTGAATTAAAACCTGATTTGACGCTTCAGAAACTGGCTGAAGATTGTCACGGTTCGTGAGAGTGAAGCAAGATTGTCACGGATCGTGACAGTGAAACACGCATCGTTCACATAAAAAATACGCTTCAAAAATAAAGGATACCCGCCCGCCAGCAATTACCACCCAAGAGCCAAAAGGAACCTTCACAAAATTATCAGGATTGAAAACTTTCTATGCCCCCTTGTAGCAAAAGTGGAGGACCTCACGGGTACAATGGATGTCAGTACCAAAGGAAAATAACATGTGACCTATGCAAGCGAGCAGGGCACAAGGCCGCAAAAGTAGCAAAAAAAGAGCAACGTAAAAACTGCAAAAATGGACCCTTCACCAACAGAGAACATAAGGAAATATGTTAAGTGAGTATCAGAAATGAAGAAGTGAAACTGCAACTATATTCAGGGTCGGATTTATCGATTATAAAGAATAGGAAAGCTCAGGATGACAAAGACAAATAAAGTCGACTGATTGGTAACTGGAGAAAAAATAAAATTTGAGGGTAAGGTAGTTATTAATGTGTCACTAAAAAGAATGACAAAAAGGTTCAAAGTGTTCGTTTTAAGGAACGAAGTGAATTTATTCGGGACCGATTGGATTCAAGAATTTTAATTATGGGACTCGCCAATGAGTGATTTTTGTCACAAAGTCAATAATTTAACAGCCGAACCCAACAAACTCCAAGAAATCTTTAAAAAATTTACCGAGTCTTTTCTCTGAAACGCTTGGATGCTGCACAAAAATAAAAGCGAGATTCGAATTCCTGGATGAAACAAAACCAATATTCAAAAAGGAACGGAGCGTACTGTTCGCTTCGAGGGAAAATTAAATAAGAATTGGAAACATTGGGATTTTAACCCCTATTAACTATAGTGAGTGGGCATCCACCACTGTATACGTAAAAAAATGTAAAAAATTAGAGTATGCGCGGATTCTTCTACCGGATTGAATGCAGCGCTCAAGGACCACCATTAACCGCTACCTAATCCAGACTAAGTATTCGTTAAGTAAAATGGCGGAGATTTGTTTTTCCAAAATAGACTTAAGCGAGGCGTACCTACAAATACCAGTAGAGGAATATAGCTCAAAACTTTTGTGTATCTCAACGCACAAATGACTTCATAAATTTAATAGATTAGCATTTGGTATAAAAGTAGCACGTGCAATTTTCCAACAGGTAATCGATACTTTGCTAAGCGGTTTGGATTTCGCAATAGGCTATCTGGACGATATTCTTATTCGTAGTCAAAATTTGTAACAACATAGAGATCATGTATGTCAAGTGTTTGACAGAATAAAAGAATACGACTTCACATTGAAGGAAGCAAAATGCGATTTATTTTAACAAATTAAATACCTTGATCATATAATAGATAATGACGAGAGGAAACCCAATCCGGATAGGTCCACGGCTATAAAAGATATGTCAGAGCATCATAATGTAACTACATTGCAGAGATTTTTTTAGGGCTCGCGAACTATTACCAAACGTTCATTAAGAACATGCATGAATTTCGCGCAACATTGAATGTACTATTACTAAGCGTCAGGCAGCGTTTAAGAAATTAAAAATTTATTAACGTCAGATTTATCCCTGACTCATTTCAATCCGAAACAAGAGATTATTGTCGCAACAGATGCAAGTTCTGATTGGATCGGGGCATGCATTCTACACAAGATGCCGATGGGGCCCCTAAGCCGATCGTCCATGTGTGTAATACGATCAAGGAACTACCAGTGACTTTGGAAGATATAATAAGGGAGGCTGAAGAAGATAGTTTAGTCAAGAAACGAAACAAGAAATTCAATCAGATAAATCGGCGGCCGAAGTTTATTCTATGTACAATGAGGTACTCTTGTACCGAGAAAGCGTATGGACACTGATATAGAAGGCACGGTAAAGGATGCACATTATCTGCAAAAGCGCCCCCAATACAATTTCGCTCATGTCCTGAAGCGGGCCACCCATGGCAAAAAAAAAATGCGTGTAGATTAAGCAGGCCCACTGGATGAAAACTATAATTTAATAGTGGTAGACAGTTTTTCAAAATGGCCTGAGGTATTTCAATGTAAAAGTCCAACGACGGATTTTAAAATCAGTGCTTTTCACGAATTGTATGCTAGGTTTAGTGTGGTCGATTGTCTAGTGTCAGACAATGGTACACAATTCACTTCAGCAGATTTTAAAAGCTTCTCCGAGGATTACCAGGTTGATCACATAATGACGCCAACCTATCATCCCCGAGCGAACAGTCAGGTAGAAAAATTTGTAGACACGCTGAAAAGAGCCCTGAAGAAAGCTAAATGAACGCCATCAGAAAAGAAGCATTAATATTTATATTTGCACTCTAACGGCGCCATAATAGCGGAGTTACTATCTTTAAGAGTATATCTGAGAAAATCGACCAGATCCTGTCTGCACATCCCTCGGCTAACATCCACATCTGTGGTGACTTTAACATCCATAACGTAGAATGGCTGACCCATTCAAATAAGACAGACGATGAGGGGGGTTTTGTTATGATTTTGCCATTGCTTATGACCACACTCAGATTGTTCGCGAACCCACCCGTGTGCCAGGTCAATATGCAAGCCTCCTAGACGTTTTTCTCTCAACTTCCCCTGAGCTATGTTCATGTTCCGTTCCTTCTCCACTAGGATCCTCCGACCACTCCGTCGTATCAGTTAAGATAAAAACGAAATGTAATAAGTCCCCAGACGTACCCTCCACCATACTGTATACCGATATTACATAGCTGACTGGGATAGCTTCTGTACATTTATATCTGATCTACTACTGCACCCCATGTTTAAAAAGGATGTGTTCTCTATTGTATCAGATCAGACCGAATGGCTAATTGTAGGCATAGACCAATTCATACCATCTAATAAATTTCAACAAAAACCTAACAGCCAGCCATGGTTCTCTCCAGAATGTGCTGCTGCTATCGCGCACAGAAATGACTTTCTCCATAGCTACCAACGTAATAGATTCACTGAGACAAAAGCTGCTTTCAGGAACGCCAGCAACCACTGTAAAAGAGTAATAAAAAACGCAAGAGAGTTATATGCCCAGTCTGTTAAATCCAAAGTAGCTGATCAGCGGCTTGGTTCCCACAAGATTTGGCAAATAACAAATAGGATCTTGAACAAAAATGTGCGTTCTATCCTAACCATTATCAATGTACATGAGGTCATCTCGTCAGCATCAGACAAAGCCAACCTATTTGCCAAGAACTTTGCAGCTAATTCTACCCTATGCGACGAAGGACATCAACTCCCTATATTTCCTCCTATAACACAAAACACGCTAGGTAACATACAAATATCTGTGCGTGAGGTCGCCAAGCTAATCAAGAACCTTGATTCCAATAAAGCAACTGGCCCTGACGGCATCCCAATTATAGTGCTAAAAAAGCTTCAACCAGACCTTGCTCCCATACTTAGGAAACTGTTTAAGCGTTGCCTTAAGGAGAAGTGCTTTCCAACACCCTGGAAAACCTCATCAGTATGCCCTGTATTTAAGAATTCAGGTGAAAAGTCATCTCGCTCTCAGTATAGACCAATAAGTCTCCTGTGTGTTATGAGTAAGTTGCTGGAATCCATAATAAATAGAGAAGTAATCAACCACCTAAGCAGAAGTAACCTTTTTAGTGACATACAATATGATTTCCGTTCTGCAAGATCTACCGCAGATGTGCTGACGGTTATATCTCATAGGATTAGTTAATCTCTTGACAAAGGCGTCCTCTCAATGGCAATTGCTCTTGACATATCAAATGCCTTCGACAACGGATGGCATAAGGGCCTACTTCACAAGATTTCCAGCTACGGTATAACTGGAAATGTTTTCTCTATCATTAAATAATTTTTCTCTGATGGGCTCATAAGAGTAGTGGTCGATGGACAAAAATCAGAGGCTTGCAGTATTAATGCTGGAGTCCATCAGGGATCCATCCTGGGCCCAACTCTCTTCCTGATCTACATCAATGATCTCCTTAAACACATACTTAAATCATTCGTTGGCATGCTGATGACACGACCATCTATGGCAACACATCAAAGGCTGTAAATGAAAAAGTTCTCTCTGATTTTCTCTCCTCTGATCTCGAGCGCGTGGTTCAGTTGAAGGAAGGCCTGGCTTATTACCTTTAATGCATCTAAAACCAAACTCCTATCTTTACATCATCAACGCTCTGATCCCAATCTGGCATCAATTGAAATGGATGGCTCCTGTCTAGGAGAAGCCCCATGTTTTGACAAGCTTCTGGGTTTGACCTTTACTCCTGATCTGAAATGGAACACGTACATCAAGTCTGTTGCCAAGGTCGCTGGTGGGATCCTTCTACCGCTCCAGACGATATCTCACTAATGATGCAATTCTCTATCTATATAAAAGCCAAGTACGTCCAAGGATGGAATACTGCTGCCATATCTGGACAGGAGCTGCTAAAAACAGCCTATCATGCCTTGACAGAGCACAAAATAGACTTCGTGGCTTAGTGGGGAATGCCCTTTTCTCTTCCCTGCAACCTCTCTCCCACAGAAAGACGTTACGAGCCTATCCTTGTTTTATCGTTATTTCCATGGCAGGTGCTCGTCTGAACTCCAATCTCTGGTCCATCCTCGCCAATCTTTCACGAAAAACACACGTCTAGCTGAATCCACTGTCAAAAATTTTCCTCACTCTTTATCTGTGCCTAAATCAAAACGTAGATTCCATGAACACAGCTTCTTTCTTAGAACTGCACGCCTGTGAAACTTTGTTCCGTCTGCCTGCTTCCCACCTGACTACAACCTGGATGTCTTCAAGTCCAACGTAAACAAATTCCTGATAAACCGCCCCTTAAGTAGACACTTTATAAAATCTCCATACTAACGTACTGTACTTGCAATAACCCTTATCCCTGAGTGGCTTCCGGGCCTTGAGAAGTGGTGACCACCGTGTAAATAAAAACGTAGTAATAGATTCATAGTTAATTGAGTGATTAATGTGAATAAGAATTTAGTAAAGCACAAGTCTAAATTACAATGAGCTAAAGAAGGTTTTTAAAGAAATATGTCAAAAACAGAGGAAAAACTAAGGAATAAATCGATTTTAAACCCAAATCTGAAAAATTATAGCGTTCAAAAGTAGATATACCAGTTTTTGAATTTAATTAAAATCTGGATAATTCATATAGAAGAATTTATTACGTAGGTATTTCCACAAAAAATAATTTTAGCGTCTATTAAAATTAAACTAGATTTCAAACTGATTATATTTAAATATTTTTATATATTTTAATTGCGGAAATAGTTCATTTTTTATATTAATAGGATCTTTACTTTGATAAGATGTAATTCTCTGCCGAAATGCAAAGGTTACAGAACTTAAAGCCTTGGGTGTATGATTTACATTTTATTTAGTATAGACTATTTTATTAAGGAAAAATCTTTACAATTTTGTATTTCTTATTTAAAAATAAATTTCTCATATTTCTTTCTCCATTACGATTTCAACTCCTAAGTTTCATGTGTGCTATTGCACTCTTTTATATTGAATGTTTTCTGATTGGGGTTGTATTATAAATATTGTTATTAATATTTATATAAACTTTGGTTCTTCAGTCTGTCTGATACAATCTGTAATCAGCAAACATTTCAAAATTTCAATATATATATATATATATATATATATATATATATATATACATAAAGCGAATCCATTTTTTAAATCGGCATTCATCTATTACGCAAAGCACGTTTCAGAATGGCGTTCTCTATTGGTGTTGCTTCAAACTTATACCACCAGTCATAAATACGTTTTCGTCAACTCGATCGTGTCAAAGGCCCTGCTTCCTGGTAGTTTATGTTCATGTCAAGGTTGCGATTAACTACACCCTTAACATGTCTATATGGCATATATTTAGAACGCTTACTATACTGCAGTTCTTTATATAACAGATGTTTACAGAATCAACTATATTCCTCTTAACGAAGTATTAATCCTGATCCATATAATTAATATAATTATATATAATACGAACTTCTATGCTCAACAAACTGGCTTGCTACGGAATCCTGGTATTTGATATTAATTGACGACAACCAGTTAATATTAAGCATCATCTAGATGTATGTTTAAGAAAGCCTCTCCAGGATCCTTTCATGACAGCAGTAAAGTGTCTATGTCTAATGTTGTTGATAACTATATCTATTGTTTCTACTACAGGTACATTAGTGAATAAACTTTATGCATCCAGAAAATAAATTATTTTGTTTTTCGGTTGCATAGATTTTTAGTATTGTCATTAGTTCGTGTGTGAACTTAACGCTATATTTGCTTGGAATATACGGGCTAATAAGTTCGTTTAATGTTTTTGCTAGAAAATAGATGATAGTAGAAATTTGGGATATGATAGGTCTGAAAGGAAAATAAGGTTAATGTATCTTGACTTTGCGGTAGATAACCACGTTTATAATCCCCAATTATTTTAGGGAGTTGATAATTTCTGCGTTATTAGCTGCAATTATTTTGTTTACCCGCGTTTTTAGTGCATTTGTAGGATTTTTACTAATTTTTTAAATTCTGTATGATCATTAAGAATGTTTTTAAGTTTTTCATTATAATCATATTTGTTAAGGCTGACAATGATGTTAGATTTATCAGCATTTTATAACTATATTAGGATAGTTACGTAGTTCTTTGGCAGAATTTTTTAAAATCAGTAGTTAGTATTGAGTTGTATTGTTTTTTAGAAACTCGAGTTTTTATGTCTTCCGCTTCTAGAATATCCTGCAACCCATGATGAGTGTTAATTTTGTTTTCTTTTTCTAGTTTAGTTATGCGTTCATAGAGTAATTCTATCTCGGCCTTTTTGTTTTGATGGTTAAATTGTGGTGTAAGATTGTAGTTGGGTTCAAGATTTAAGAACTCTTTTTGCGGGTCTGTAAGATCGTATTCAGAAAGATTAATATAACATTTAGTGTTATTAGGTAATATGTATTGCTAGAACAACGGCATATTCTTTTCATTGTTTTGGCTCTTGAATGTGTATCCGTTTATATCTTACATGCTTTTTTATAGTGGGATATGGTTCTAGGTTGATTGAATGTGTCTAAATGTGTCGGATAGATACTCGAGAGTCAAAACAACGATAAGAATATGTAGTATTGTGGAGTGGCCCCCAGGTCGGGAATCGTAGTAGTGCGTAGGACCCCCTGGCTGTGGTACATAGCAGTTTTAATTACGTCGATCGTCCGTGGGTTCACTTGTTTACTAAGCGGTTATCATGACAACGAGTTAAGACTAGTGAGTTATCTCACCTTAGACTGGCACTTTTTCCTTATCTTGCCTCTCGTCAATTGTCAAAAATGTCATAACAACATTGAATCTGAAAACAAAGCGGTTGACAACTTAGAACGATCAGCCGTAACTTAAAAATATGCATTAAAAGACGTAAGTCACAATTGCGTTTGTTTTTGTATAAAATTATATTTTACAATATATTTACAATTTAAAACAGTTCGTCTCTTTTTCTTTTGGTGGTTTTGAAGTTCACCGCGATGGTAACAGTGTTCTCACAGTGTTCTGAGGAGGGAAATGACGTTTCAACGATCCGGTCTTCAGCAACACGTGCTGTCCCTTGTTTCTCCTCTCTCTGCTAGCTCTCTGCTTCTTCTCGTTAGATTCACCGTTTTTATTGGCATTTTTGTCGCTTTGTTTTTTTCCTATCCACGCGATCTGTCAATCAGCTGATCGATAATAGAACATGCGTTCTTTAGTCACGTTTTGACAATTTCTTTGCCGGTTCCTGACCTCGGACGATCGTCTGATTTATCTTCAGCTGACCGACACGTGAATTTACCACTCATGCCAATATCTGTACTTCCAGAGCGTACGAGGAACGTCACGTTTCTTTGTTTTGTAAACAAAAAAATCGTCGTCCGATTTCTCTGTTTACGACGTAAGCACTTTCTCTTTTCAACTGGTGGACAATCGACTATTCGATGCCCACTCTTTTAAATCTTTTATTAAAGAAGTTTTTTCTTTTCAGTTATGTATGATGGTTCCAGCCATCCATTACATAACAAGTATTCTGTTGTAATAGCCATAGTGATATGATGGATCCATGGTATAGGGAGTAAAATTTTGGGGGGATGTTCAGTCGATGCGAGTGTTCGTAATTTTTTTTTTTTTTTTTTTTTTTACAAAGGCATCACCACATTATCAAGGCCCAGAGGCCACTCAAGGATAGGGGTTAAAGAGTGTACAGTAGAAGTTGGTCAATATAGTAATCATTAGTAATGAAAATTTGGTAAATTTAATAACTTATATGGAACGGCTCATCAAGAACTTATTTACCTTAGACTTGAACACAACCATATTGTAGTCAGCCGGAAAGCAGGAAAACGGAAGACAATTCCACAGGCGTGCAGTTCTAAGAAAGAAGCTTTGTTCATGGAATCTATGTTTAGGTTTAGGCACAGATAAAGAGTGGGGGAAATTATTGATAGTGTTTACAGCTAGACGAGTGTTTCTTGTGAAAGTTTGGCGAGGGGGGACCATAGATTGAAGCTCAGTTGAACACTTTCCATGAAAATAACGATACATCAGAGACAAACTCGCAACATCTCTTCTGTGAGATAGAGGTTGTAAGGAGGAGAAAAGGACATCTCCTACGAGGCTACGAAGTCTATTTTGAACTCTATCAAGGCAGGACAAGTCCTTTCTAGCAGCTCCTGCCCAGATGTGGCAACAGTATTCCATCCTTGGACGTACCTGGCTCTTATATAGATAGAGAATAGCATCAGCAGTGAAATATCTACTGGATCGATAGAAAGATCCCACCATTTTTCCAGCGGCCTTGGCAACAGATTTGATATACGTGTTCCATTTAAGATCAGGAGTAATGGTCAAGCCCAGAAGCTTGTCAAAACTTGAGGCCTCCTGAAGACGAGAGCCATTCATTTCAATTTAGAAGTGATATCAGTAAATCGTTGCTGGAGTTCAGTGTATTGGTCATCGGTGTTGTTAATTTGCCTTTTTACTAAATCAATTCTTAAATTATATGCCTTAGTTTGCCGTTGAGATACTGGATCATGTAATTTAAAATTGGTATATTTAGGCAGCATTTTTTTCATTCAAACAAACATTATTAAATGCAACGTAGACACTTTGCTTTATTAATGGAGCCGTAATTAATATGTTCAATTTTGATATGAAATAGATTATACGGAAAATCAAGAAATTAAAAAAAAGAATCATAAAGCAAGGTCTATCCGTTGCATTTAATAATGTTTGCTTGAATGAAAAACGCTGCCTAAATATACCAATATATATATATATATATATATTGGTATATTAAGGCAGTATTTTTAATTTAAGCAAACATTATTACATGCAACGGATATATATATATATATATATATATATATATATATATATATATATATTCTATATTGCTGTAAAATACTAACTAAATCCAAAAGTAAATAACGAAACTATGTACTTTTTAAATGATGTCATGTCATTATTTTAGCAAAAATTAGCAAAAAGATATTTTTTGCACGACATTTTCTTCTTCTACTGTAAAAAGACGTCATTATCCATTAAGATAACGAGTTACAAAATGTCAATGATGCATACAGCTAGTCACTGGCAACAAGTTGACTACTGCTCAACTAGTGGAATAAAAAAATCCCCATACAATGGTAAACTGTTACAAGTTTCTAGTCTGTCATTGCTTATATTTCCTAACAAGATTAATACTCATGCACTTGCATGAGGCGTTTTTTTACAGCTTCCCAAATGCCCACCAAGCTCTTAATTTAAGTTATCTGATAGGAACCGGTGTATCAATGACACATCGACCTACACTAATTTGAGGAATTGCAGGCTTTCACGAACCGAGAGAAAAAAAGCAGTGGACCACCCGGGTCGATATCAATAGGTTTATAAAGAGTAGTAAGAATAATACCGCAATTTTTTTTGAAAAAGTATCGATTAGCAATTTTGATTTTTCTATTTATTGATGGGTGAGTTTGTTTCGCAGCAAGTAATAAATCGATTCATCGATTTTTTGTCGAATCATCAAAGCTTTGTAGAAAACGGCAGAAACACCAATCGAACAGCACATGTGAGTCGTTATGAAAAAAAAAGAATAAAATAAGATTAGTCCAAAACTACATAAAAATGTTATTGTGTTCTGTGAATAAAAGACAATCAAGAATGAACAGTTTTCTTTGTCTTTTTCTTAATCTGTTCCCCCGTACTCTATTTAACCAATACAACTAGTAGGTACACCGAGTGTTGCACTCGAATGAATGAGAATTCATGGATGCTGCGACAAATATTATAAATAAAATATCGTCTTTATTGATCACGAAGCTCCTTTGCGAAATAATGGATACCCAACATGATTATAACAATAAAATGGATTTTTATATAATCAGCGTCTCAACGTGCGATAATAATTCGGTTAAACAGATAATTTTTAGATACGTCAATTAATCAATTAATCAACAAGTTTTCATGGAAGAAGATGAGTTATCTGATGTTTATCATTGGTTAAGAAGCAACAAGACGAGAACTACAAAACCTACACTTAGCATCGTTTCCGTTTATTAAAACGATCTGCTCGATATAAATTTTCCGCGCAAACTAGGCCGATTGCCCCTAAAGTTTAAACGCCTAAATCCTGTCGAACTTGTCTATGAAGCATCATGTGTACGTTATATCAAACTACGAAGATACTTCAACCCAATGTTTACTAAATCAGATGCCCTACCAATTTATTGCAGGATGTTCGGTGTTAACACAATAATAAAATGAATAAACTAAAAAATGTTTTTCTCTATTTTTGAGGACGTTTTTCTCATTCTTCCCTTCTATTTCTCTATCCCTCTCTCTCTTTATGTAAACGATGTGTTGCACCCTAATCATGTTTCTTTTTCTAATTTTCCTCTGAAATTCTTTTTATCTAAATAGATTTTCGCCAACCCATGTTCCGGCTCTCTTAATCATGCCCCCATCTTTTCCTCAACTGAAATATCTACTATTTTACAACGCATGCAAAATCTTCGCTCTCACCCACCCTCTTTCTCTCCCTTATTTTAAAATCCTATCTCTACTTGATTCTTTTTTTAATCTTCGTCTTCTTTTTTTGCTCATTTCCACTGACTCCCTTTCTCTCTGTTTGACCATTACATTTTATCGGAACCTAATGATATTTTTTATCATCCAACACTAATATTATAACTGTCTCTTCATTTTCAACCTCTTTTTTACAGAAAATATTTTATCTCTGGCTCTTTTTAGCTCTTCTATCAAATTCTTAACACTCCTTGTCTTTTTCTTTTTTTTCCTAGATCAAATATATATATATATATATATATATATATATATATATATATATATATATATATATATACGTATGTGTGTGTGTATGTGTGTGTGTGTTTGTGTGTATTTTGGATAGATGCGTGTTGTCTCTCTCTCTCTCTCGCTCTCTTGATCTAAACGATCTACCCTATATTTCCCCTTCCCTATTTCATCCCTTTCATGTTGTATTTCGTGTTAATTGATTCGGCACAGAATTCATCTTTTGATTAAACGGGAATATTTTACTTTGATTTATGCCGCCACTGCAGAGAAGAAGCCAATTGCAGCCAACGAATAATAACAAACTGTAACAAAAATGCAATGTCAAATTACGCATACATCCAGACATACACACACATACATATATATTATATGCCGATTCTTTATTCATATATATATATATATATATATATATATATATATATATATATATATATATATATATATATATATATATATACAGACGTGTAATCAGAATGTGTATATACCATTAAAAATCTATAATGACGATGCTTGATTCAGACTAGCGTCAATCAGTAACCCGAGCGAGGAGGAAGACATTTTTAATGGGAATTTATTTAGTGTACTATTTTTTTTATTTTCTTTTTTTTAGTATTTTCATGCGTAATACGGGGCAGCGAAACCGGCTGCCAACATTACCCTGCTTTTTGTAAAAACCAATCGAGAGATCTTTTTAGTATTCTCGCTATTCCCGTAAGTTCAATTGACTGGATCACTTTTGCACTTGGTTCACCAGGAATATTAGTAAAGTAGGACTTCAGGTTCTCTTCATAAGCCTTGTGGCACCTCTCATAACAGGTAACAGGTATGATTAATATCTGCCTAAGATTCCAGTTTTTTTCATATCATGCATGAGACCTTGATATTTAGTCAGTTTCTCCCTTTCAGCTCTGTTCAAACCTCCATCATTAGGGCCAACTAAGATCGCCACTCTCTGATTTATTCCATATAACTATAATATGGGGTCTCGTGTAACTAGAAAACTGTAGAAGTAGTTATCTTTATGCTTGCTCGTTTTATCAGTCCTCAGAAAATTACGTCAGAACTGAAGTGGATGTAACTTCATAGTAAAAGAAGTTCAAGCAGGCGAATAATATAATTAATTAAAAGAGTAAAATTAAGAGCGATACATAGATGAGAAACAGCAGGAGAAAGAGAAGAGAAAGGAGGAAAGACAGGTGTAGGGAAACGTGCGACTTACCTCACTAGCACGTGTGCATAATTCAACGGGTCGGTCGTGGAATGAAATGAATGAAGAAGAAAGAAAAAAAATGGATACCTTATCTCTTTATATGCCTGCAATTCAAATGAGATGCTCCTGGTTGAAGATAAAAGAGCGTTGACTTTTTAGAGGAACGTTCATTTTGAAGTTGGATTTCGAAGAAATGCGTTGAATTAGCAGAAGTTCGTTTGGAGTTGAGAGAAGGTGCGTTACGTATACAGAAGTTTGGAAGTTGGAAGTTTGGACAACAATGTCAACTGAAGTGAATAGTATCAGTAAGTAAAGAATTGCCTTTTAGAAAGGTTTTATTAACTGTAAAATACACGTACGCTCTTGAAAGGATCGAGCGGGAAAACGAAACAGAGGGCGCTTTTATTATGAATGTCAATCCCAAGGGGGATAACTCTTAACAACAAATTAAATCATAACATTTTCCCCGTCCTAAAGTATTCAAGTAAGGGGTAATTAATTATAGACAAATTTTTTTTTTTTTTTTTTTTTTTTTTTTTTACAATCACATAAGAATCATTTTATTTACAAATAACATATGAACCCAAACTGCAGTTTTTTCAGTATTTAGTCACAAAATCCTTATATTTACTAGGGAATTGTCGAACTCGGGACGACCTCCGCACAGATTGGCAGGAATGCTGATTTTCAGTATTATTTTTTAGTGAAATCTGATTTTCTTCAAGATCAGACGATTGATTTTTGTCTTCCTCATGACCAATGTTTTCATTAGTAGAAGGTTCAAATAAAGTCTCTGAAGTAGTAGGATTATTATTAGAGTTTTCTTCATTTGATGAGTTTGGAGCTAAGTCTCGAACGTTGACAGTGGTTTCAGTACCAGAAGGTAGTTGAACATAAGCGTAGTGGGGGTTGACATCTATTAGGGTGGCAGGCGTTACAGGAGGGTCATGTTTACTAGTTTTAGTGTGGTTTCTAATATATATTGGGCCTGGTTTAACCCAAGAAGGAATTGAAATTCCGGAAGCAGATTTACGACTATATTTAAAAAGTCTATCATGGGGAGTCATATTAGTGGCAGTACAAAGTAATGATCTAATTGAATGAAGTGCGTCCGGTAGTATGTCTTCCCAATAAGGTAGTTTCATTTGATTAGAATGTAATGTTGTTTGAATGGCCTTCCATAAGGTACCGTTGAGTTTTTCAATCTGTCCATTACCTTCAGGATGATACCTACTTGTTTTAGAAGTAGCAATTCCTTTTTTGTGTAAAAAATCCTTTATTTCTCTTGCTAAGAAATCAGAAGCACGGTCAGTATGTATCATGTCAGGCAAACCAAAAATTGAAAAGAGTTTGTTTAGACAGTGGATAATGGTTTTGCTTGTCATATCTCTGCAAGGAAAAGCGAAAGGAAAACGGGAATACTCATCAATTAGAGTAAGTAGATATTTGTTGCCATGTATAGAAGTAGGTAGAGGGCCTTTAAAATCAAGATTTAATCGTTGAAAAGGTAATATGGCTTGAATGAGAGTCCCTCCATTGGTATTGGCGAATTTGGGTTTCAGTAATTGACAGGATGAGCAAGAGTCAGTAATATTCTTAATTTGATCCAAAGTAAAAGGGAGGTTCCTCGTTCTTATAAAATGGCTTAATCTTGAAACACCAGGATGACATAATTGTTTATGTAAATCACGAAGATCTTGTAGATTGTAAGTAAGAGCAGAGATGCGAGAGAATGTGTCAGCAGCAATATTTTCAGGTCCAGGTCGATAAACTATAGTGAAATTGTATTGGGATAATTCTATACGCCAACGACATATTTTGTCATTCTTAATTTTAGATTTTCTTTTATTGTCGAATATGAAGCTGATGCTCTTCTGATCTGTGATGACTTTAAAGTGCCTGCCGAGTAGAAAATGTCGCCACTTACGGAGAGCTTCTACAATAGCGGCTGCCTCTTTTTCTACTGCATGGTGCTTAATTTCGTTAGTATTGAGAGTTCTTGAAAAAAATGCAATAGGACGGCCTTCTTGATTTAGTGTTGCAGCAATGCAATAGTTACTAGCGTCCGTTTCTACTTCAAATTCTTTATTTGGATCTACCGTTATTAAAGTGGCGTCTTTTAGATCATTTTTCAATGTTTGAAAAGATTTTAATACAGATGGAGGTAGTGGAAATTCTTTGTTTTGATTTAGTAATAAAATTTTATCAGAAATTTTTTTAATGAATTTGCAGTAATAGGAAAACATTCCAACTATTCTTTTTTGAGATTTAAGATTCAGCGGAGGTGGCATTTCGAGTAATGGTTTTAGTCTTTGATAATCGGGAGCTATTTGATTATTTTCTATGGTGTAGCCGAGTAGAGTAATAGAACTAGAAGAAATTATGCTTTTATTTTCATTTAAAGTGATGTTATATTGTTTAGCAATTTTGTAGAATTTTTGAAGATTGTAATCGTGTTCTTCTTGATTTTTCCCACATATAGTTACGTTATCAACATACACAAAGGTATCGGTTAGATTTTCTTTTTCTATAATATAGTCTATGCTCCTCTGGAAAGCACTTACTCCATTGGTGACGCCAAAAGGAAGACGAGTAAATTGAAAAAGTTTGCCACTTACTTCAAACGCAGTGAATTTACGATCAGCATGATTTATAGGTATTTGATGATAAGCAGATTTTAGGTCGAGAGTAGAGAAGATGTTATATTGAGCGATGTCGTCTACCATCTTATTGATATTAGGCATTGGGTAAGCGTCTAGTTCCGTGAATCTATTGATGGTATCGCTGTAGTCGACTACCATTCTTTTCTTATGATTCTCATTCGAAGTTACAAGAACCTGCGCTCGCCACGGAGATATCGAAGGTTCAATTATGCCTTCTTTCAACATTCTAGCAGTCTCTTCTTTTATGAATTTGTTGGCGGCAAAAGTGTAACGTCGGGATTTTGTCGCAATAGGAGTAGTATGAGGAGAAAGATTAGAAAAGAGAGGAGGGGGTGGAACGTTTATGGTAGGAAAAAAATTATTCGTGTTTATAGCTCCAATTATAAGTTTGTCTCTAGGACCGTCGAATTTAAGTGTTACTTTTTTATATTTTTTTAAAATATCTTTTCCGATTATTAAATCAATGAAAAGGTTTTCAATGATTTCAATTGTTATTCCAGAATGGGTTTTATCTTTCAGTATTAAATCCACGACAGCTTCGCCAGTTATTTTAGCATGTTGATCGGAAGCAGCCAGAGCTATAGTTTTGTTTTTAGGTATTGTGAAGAGTTTAAGTTTTTTAGCAGTATTTTCATTAATGAATGTTTTTACACTGCCGGAGTCCACCATAGCGTTCACGAAGTGCCCGTTAATTTGGCATTGAGTGAATGTGACATCTTTGGAGTTAGTTCCTAGTCAGGATAGAGAAGGTGAGGGGTAGTCAGAGTCGTCATAAAGAACAGCAGTATGAGTGTTAGAAATAGAAGATTTACACATTTTAGCCCAATGACCATTTTTTTTGCATTTTTTACATTCGGCGTTTCGTGCAGGACATAAATATCGAGGATGACGTGATTTTCCACAGAAAAAACAAACCCCTTTTGGATGCATATTTTCTTTAGTCACAGCTATACGATTGTAGCCGAAGGATTATTTGTAGCTGCTACAGTAAAGTTATTTGCGTAGCTTATCGAATGCTTTTCTGCTTGTTCAAGAGATCTGGCCGTGGCATATGTGTCTTTTAAAGTCAGGATGGGTTTTTCTAACAGTCGTTGTCGGATGGACGAAGAAGAAATTCCGCCGATGAAAGCTTCCCGAATGTATTGATTTTTGTTTTCTTCAGCAGAAACCGCTTCGAAGTTACATGTTTTGGCAAGCATTTCCAATTGTAGTATGAAGGCATCTATATTTTGTGTTGTTTGTTGCTTCGTCGTCATCAATCGATATCTATTATAAACAATATTTTCAGGTTTTAAATAAGCGGCGTCCAATGTTCTTAATGCACTATCGTAGTCGGTTTTATCGCTTATTAAATCGAAAACAGAGGCTGAAATACAATTGATCAAGGCAAAGAAATTATCTGAAGTGTTTTCGATTAATCCGTTATTATGTGAGCGGATATAATTCTGGAGGGTTAATTTCCAATGCCTATAGGATTTTTCGGAATTAGGGCATGTAGGTTCCACCTCGAATCTGTCGGGACGTAAGATTCGATCCATTATTTTATTTTATTTTTTTTTTTACAGTTAATAAAATTGAAGTGAATAGTATCAGTAAGTAAAGAATTGCCTTTTAGAAAGGTTTTATTAACTGTAAAATACACGTACGCTCTTGAAAGGATCGAACGGGAAAATGAAACAGAGGGCGCTTTTATTATGAATGTCAATCCCAAGGGGGATAACTCTTAACAACAAATTAAATCATAACATCAACCTTACCCAGGAAATTATTGTTGTGACGGACGGAAGAAATAACACTCCGCTTTATACCTGAGTTTGATGGATCTGCCACTAGACCGTCTGTCGTCGAATGGGTGGAAAAGGCTGAGAAGATCTGTATACTGTGCAGAATTAAAGAACAAGCCACAGTCATTCTTTTGTGGTTAAGCGGAGGGGCCTATGCAGTCTATCAGCAACTCGTGGACGAGCCAGACTGGGAGACAATCAAACACAGCCTGAATACAGCGTTTGGTACAAATCCGTTTGTTGCATGGCAACAGTTTACGAGCCGGCGAAGTCACCCCAAGGAAAAAGTTGATGTGTACCTAGCTGACCTATGAAAGTTGTCGGTACCATTTGGTAGGCTTACCGATAAGATATTAAGATGTGGCTTTTTTAGTAGGCTTATCCGTTGCAGGCATCGTCACGAATTGATGAATTGACAACAGACGAGTTATTAGCCCGAGCTCGAAACATCTGTAAAGAACAGGAGCCAATTGCAGCAGCAACTAGTATTGAACATGCAACAGTCGAACCGCATGGAAGCCATGTAGATTCTCTCCCAGGTAGTAATAAGCGTGTAAGCCCAGTGTGCTCTAAATTAGGGAGGCCAACCATTTTGCTAAGGATCCCCTTATCCCTGAGTGGCTTCCGGGCCTTGATAAGTGGTGACCACCATGTAATAAAAAAATTGCCGGAGTGATAGGAGGTGTGTATATCCACGAGCACAGAGAACGGTAAAATGCTATCGCTGCAATAAGTATTAGCACATATCTCGCAACTGTTCGGGAAACGACGTTGGGTGCAAGGTACTATCGCTGCCCTTGCCCTTGTCAACCAATAAACACAGGATTACCGGTCATAGGCGTTAAAATTGACGATGTGCAGTGTTCAGCACTCATAGAAACAGGGTGTTCCCGGTCTATAGTTAGTGCACATTGCTGTCAGATGTGGCGAGAGCAACCAGTCGGTATTATGACGATCAATGGTTTATCCCGAGCATGTTGTGGTGAAGGGACAGTCACGATCTGTGCTGAGAAGGGTGACACAGCCCAAGTTGATGTTCTGGTGATGCAAGAAAAAACCCTTGGCTATGACATGTTGATTGGAATTGATGCAATACAAGCACTAGGAGGCGTCATAATCACAGCGACTGGAGGTGTAATGCTTGGAGAAGGAAAAGAAGTCTGTGCAGCCATGTCTATTGAAGAAAAGGACTTCTGTGCTACGTTTGACGACAACAGAAAAAGCGTGGACTGCAAAGTGGAAATGGACTATGATGCAGGCACCAGATCGGCTGTGCAACACGATTCCAGAGTATGCAGTTTCCATAAAGAATAGGGCCGCATATGAAGAACTTCAGATGTGGATTGATAACGGATGGTTAATACCGTACCCACAGGAACGTCTGACCACCCAAACGATTAATTCCGCTCATGGCTGTTGAACAACCTACTAAAGACAAAATTCGGCCCGTAATGGATTACCGAGAATTGAATCAACATGTTGATGGTTTCACTGGAAACGCAGATGTGTGCGTTGCTAAACTAAGAGAGTGGCGTCAGAAAGGGAGTAGTGTAGCACTGCTGGATTTAAAGAAAGCCTACCTGCAGATACGTGTCCATGAGTCATTATGGCCATTTAGACAGTGATAATCAAGGGAAAACGATATTGTTTAACACGTTTAGGTTTTGGCCTAAACCTAGAACCCTTAATAATGACAAATATAATTAAAAAAACTGTTTTGATGCAGGATGAAACCACAGTAAAAGCTGCTTCAGCTTACATTGACGACATCTACGCTAATGATATAATGTGGCAGATGTGGTTCGAGCAAAACTGGAATCATTTGGGTTAATAAGCAAAGACCCTAAGCGCCTAAAGGACGGGGTGCCCGTGTTAGGCCTAGAGGTCTATGAGAAGGGCAATACTTTGCGATGGAAGCGAGGGAGCGCGATTCCAGAGTTACGCAGTGTATTGACAAGACGCATTGTATTTTCTATTTGCGGTAAATTAGTAGGACATCTACCAGTCTGTGGATGGCTCCGATCGGCAAGGGAAGTATTAAAAAGACGAGTAACTGCAGTAACCAAAGGATGGGACTACATGGTGGATGATGATTCTCTCCAGCAAATGATGGCTGAAATGTTGTCCTGAGTACATAGAAACGACCCTGCCCAGGGTGTGGCAAGTATCTGGAAACGAACTGAATGCATCAGTTGACGCAAGTTCACTGGCTACAGGTGTCGTGTTGGAATAGTTGGGTGCGGTTGTGGAAGATGCGTGCTGGCTTCGTTCGAAAAATGATGCCCAGGATATAAATTTGGCAGAACTTGATACCACGTTAAAAGGGCTTAATCTTGCATTGCAATGGCAGGCTAAGGTTGTGCATGTCCACACTGACTCGTTGTGTGTTTACCACTTGTTGACCGACACCTTGACGTGAAAGGCTCGAGTTAAGACTAGGGCTGCAAGTGAGATGTTAGTGCGAAGGAGACTGGCTATAATAAAGATTATAGTTGACGAATTCAGCTTGCAGGTGGACATTACCTTAGTTTCGTCGATGCAGAATTTGGCTGATAGCTTGACTAGAGTACCAAAGAGGTGGATTGATGTAATGAGGCCGGGATCTGATCCTCCACAACAGACATGCGCGGCCGTAACAGATCAATTAACACCTGACCAGATCCGTACAATACATCAGCAGAGTGGACATCCCGGAATTGAGAGGATAACATATTTTGTCCGAAGAGTGTGTCCTTCAACTACAAGAACATCAATCAAGGCAGCTATACGCTCGTGTGAAGAGTGTCAGCGAATTGATCCGGCACTGTCCCAATGGCGAAAAGGAAAGCTTGAGGTGAAGGACGACTGGTATCGAGTAGGAATGGATGTAACGCATTATGAGGGCAAGCATTTTTTGACCTTGATAGATTGTGGTCCGACATGTTTCACGATATGGCGCCTGTTGACACGACAGGATCATCTAGCATTATACGACAGTTGAGAGCTGTCTTTTTTGAACGTGGTGCCCCGCTGGAAATTCTGACTGATAACGCCATTACGTTTCGATGTCAAGAATTTAAGAAATTTACGCAGGAATGGGAGAATAGAATGCGTTACCGATGTGCATATTTTCCAGAAGATAACGGTATAGCGGAGCGGTGTCACCGCACCATTAAAAGAATTGCAGCCAGGACACAGTGTTCTATTCCAGAAGCTGTGTACTGGTATAATGTGACACCAAAGGATGATGCAACACCAGAAACTGCACCAGCTAATGGGATTTACCGTTATCAACAGCGTATAAAAGGAATTGATGTCCAACCATCAATGGTTAGCGTTGTCAATACACCATAAATGGTTAGCGTTGTCAATACACCATATCAAGTGGGAGACCGTGTTTGGGTAAAATCCACAAATGCTGGGTGCACTGTAAAATTTTGCAGAGGAAAAATAGACAAAACTATAAGTCTTCAGATCATGTTGATTAATTGTGTACCACGTCATGTAAAAGATATCCCCCCCTATTATACCTCTTCTGATACTGAGGATAACGAGGAAGATCACATACAGTTCAGGAATGATCCTGATAGCTAACTGCCCCTACAGCTGAGCATAGAAACACTACCTACAGAACCAGATGAGGAAATGATGGAACATACTAGTGGCAATAGTGATGAGAACGATAGACATGAGGAAGTAATACCACCAGTTCTTCATCGAAGTACCCGAGAAAGACGAATACTGCCCACCCGCCGTGATTGTGAAACATCGCCTATAGCACCACGAAAGGGGATGATGGAACATACTGAGGAAGATGGAACCGAGGAACTGATGCCTACGATTCTTCGAAGGAGTACCCGACGGATACTTCCTCATTGCCTTGATTGTGAAACACCGCATAGGGAACCACAAGAGAGGATAATGGAACAGACTGGTGGCAATAGCGGTGGTAATGAGGACCACGGAAATGAAAAAGTGCTTCCCCCGATTCTTCGAAGAAGTAACCGACAAAGACGACTGTCCCTCTGCCCTGTGTGTGATCATGAGATCAGGGGGAGTGTAGGGAAACGCGCGACTTACCTAACAAGCACGTCTGCATAATTCAACGCGTCGTTCGTGAATGAAATGAATGAAGAAGAAAGAAACAAAAATGGCTGCCTTATCTCTTTATGTGCCTGCAATGTGACCATCCGATATGCAAATGAGATGCTCCTGGTTGAAGATAAAAGAGGGTTGATTTTTTAGAGGGACGTTCATTTTGAAGTTGGATTTCGAAGAAATGAGTTGAATTAGCAGAAGTTCGTTTGGAGTTGAGAAAAGGTGCGTTACGTATACAGAAATTTGGAAGTTGGAAGTTTGGACAACAGTGTCAACCTTACCCAGGAAATTATTGGTGTGACGGGCGGAAGAAATAACACTCAATTTATTGAATTATATAGTACCAGAAAGGAGAAAGGGGAATATTACTAATTGATGCAAAAGATTAGGGGCTGGATAGTATATATATATATATATATATATATATATATATATATATATATATATATATATATATATATATGTTTGTGTGTGTTTGTGTGTGTGTGTGTGTGTCTGTGCTTGCGTCTAGGTTGTGTCTGTGGGAAAATAAAGTGAAAGCGTAACGGGTAAGTTCGAATAAAGAATAAGCCTTCATTAAAATATGTGCACAATTGCAATTTATTCTTTGAGATTTCATGTTTCTCCTCGAAAAATCAAATGTAAAAATTTTATTTTTATTTTTGCAAAATTTCAAATTATCAACTCATTATTAATATATTTTCTTTATTAGCATTATTATTATTATTATTTTATTTCTAATTAGAGTTCCAGTCATATTCTCCCTGCGTTTCTCTTACGGTTACAATCACATATACACGGTCTATATATAATACACTGTCACTGTGTTTGTTCAGCTGTATTTCTGTACCTAAGTCTATGATGTTCCATTATCTACCCCTCTTTCCCTGTATATATATATATATATATATATATATATATATATATATATATATATATATATATATACCAGAAATATGTAAACAATTAGGTCGCACATTAATGCAAAGTTATTTAAATAAAAAGTACGACTACAAAACTCCAAAGTAATTCGGATCGATATATCCAGCTCCATCGCTCGCCTTTTTGGTTTTTTGTTTTTCTTTTTCTTTCAAGCTTCAAGATAAAAATTATTACTGCTCTTTTATTCTCATTGTATCATTTCGTCAATGAAGAAAGCCAAATGTAAATGTACAAACAAAGGCACAGCCGAGAGAATTAATTCATGCAAAAAATATCGTAAAACAAAAACAAATAACATCTACATAAAATAACGCGATATATTTAGTCGTGCGAGATAATCTAGTGGTAAGAGGTTACGCTTCCCACTATGGAGTCCCGATTTCGTATCTTGCTACATTCAGACAATCTGATGAGTCGTAAACGACGAAACACGTATCAGTGGATAATTATATTTAATATATATATATATATATATATATATATATATATATATATATATATATATATATATATATATATATAATTTGAGGTTTTCTTGCTCTGACAGTGATATTAAAGCCTATGTTTTTCTTTGTAATTATTATAAATATCAACTTTTTAATATACTAAATCATCAATATGCGAGCGACTATATGAAGGCTAACTAATTTACGCGTTAATCCATAACTTTTTTTTTACAAGGTGGTCACCACTCAGGGATAAGGGTTATTGCGTGTACAGGACGTTAATGTTGAGCTTTGATAATGTCTACTATAGGGGGCGGTTAAGCAGGAATTTGTTTATGTTGGACTTGAAGACATCATAGTTGTAGTCAGGTTAGAAAGAGGCAGACGGAACAGAGTTCTACAGGCGTGCACGTCTAAGAAAGAAGCTTTGTTCATGGAATCTACGTTTTGATTTTGGCACAGATAAAGACTGGAGAAAATATTTGACAGTGGTTTAAGCTAGGCAGGTGTTTTTCGTGAAATATCGGGGAGGAGGAACCAGGGATTGGAGCTCAGATGAGCATCTGCCATGAAAGTAACGATAAAACAAAGACAGGCTCGCAACGTCTCTCCTGTGGGAGAGAAGTTTCAGGGAAGAGAAAAGGGCATCCTCCATTAAGCCACGAAGCCTATTTTGTACTCTGTCAAGGCAGGGTAGAGTGTTTTTAGCAACTCCTGTCCAGATGTGGCAACAGTACTCAATCCATGGGCGTACTTCTCTTTTATATAAGTAGAGAATTGCATCAGCAGTGAGATATATGTATACCGTTTTCGTTTAACTGATTGAGACTTATGATAAAAACTGAATCACCGTTAATTTCGGGTTAACTCAATGTATCTATTTTATAGATGCAGAGCATATATAGTACAAAACTTTGTTGAAATTCAAAGACTTACATTTTTTCCATTTTATAAGTTTTGTTTATTTCATGTTGGATTTCTTCATTACAGCCGTTTTATTAATGGGATAGCAATTTTATGATTTTGTGTTTTCATAAAAATCTTCTTTTCCTCACCAACTCGTTAGAAGTTATTTCTATTCGATGTTCCCAAAAGAAAGTTAATTTTGTTCATGATAGTGGTTTCGTTTGGGGAAAAGAAATTCCATCCCCACATTGTTACAAGTCGAGAATTTCTGTTTTAAACCTTAATTTCGTATTTTTTATTTTTTGTTTTAGTTTTAATTTTTAATTTTTTTCCTGTTTTGTATTCTATCCTATTTTTCATAATTTTTATTTCGAAATTTATGCATGTTTATTCTAATATGCATTTTGTTTTGTTTCGAATTCTTATTTATTAGTTAATTTCTTTGTTTTAAGGGGAAATCACTCTCATGGAATATATTTTAAGTACTAGAGTTACTTTTTTACATCTTTTTCTTTAGCGCAAAAGCCAACGAAAAAATGGAACATACAATAAACTCTAAAAAAATGAAGAGCTAGATCTTAATAAAACCGAAATAGATGTAAAAGGAATATTAGAAGGAAGAGCCAAACGTGGTTTAATCCACATAAAAAATAACATCCCGAGAGAATTTACAAAATTATAGACAAAACTTTTCGCAAGGTAGCAAATTAAGTAAGATAATTAATTAAAAAAACACTGTCAAGCTATCCTTCACAACATCTGCTAACTTAGCAAATACCATAATTGGGTCCAACAGCACAAAATTAACACATTTTTGAAAAATAGAGATATGACCGAAAATGAATTTAACAATGCAAAAGAATGAAATTACCGGAACCCTACTGAATGTTCACTGAGGGAACTGCTAAAGCTCTTACGTAATATACAAATGTGAAATTATAAGAAATAATGAAACTATTATATCTTAAGAGCACTGGAACTTGCTTTAAGGACAGATATCGTGATCACCTAACATTGTTTAAACAAGACATTGAGAAAGAAAATAACACTATAAATAACAAAAACAACAAACATGCAGATAAAAATGAAAACAACAAAAAAGATGATAACAATAACAGAGACAATCACAATAATAAAGAACTAATAGTAATTACGAAAATAACAAGAAAGGTGTGCTAATCGATTATCATTATTATTATTATCATTATTATTATTATTATTATCATTATTATTATTATTATTATTATTATTATTATATATTATTATTATCATTATTATTATGCAATCAAAAAATTTTAGCCAGCTAAAATATGATTTAGTATAATCAAAATATTTAGAATACATATTTATTTACATTAATTTAGGAATGTAACTTAAAAATCTTATGATAACAATTTAGTTGAAAACTTAGAATAATGACATGTAAAAAGATCAGGTGATTATCTTAGTAACTCATAGTAATGACATTATTAAGAAGGTTAGATGTTTATTTTGAGAGACGTGGGAGTTAGTTTAGTCAGTCGATGTTAGTAGTTGGGAGTCAGAGCAAACCGAGTTGATAGCCAGATGGAGAACGGTTCACACACCGTAATTATACGTAGGGGAAAATGTCGAATGTAAAGGTACCGGACAAGCATTTCAGCTCTCCAATAGGAGAAACATTCGGCAAATAAAGCTGTTGTAAATATGAAATAATTAAATCTACATGCACACAACAATCTCTAGATTAGTAGATCATAACGCTAGACGATCATAGACGAGCACACGTATATACGCACGTCATATAGATGGCTGTGATAGGTATATATACAGACATATATTAAATCTCATACAATCTAACCATTAGAAGACACACGTATACATAATAGATACCCCTGACAATAGAAAATATTCATTCTGGTATTCGGCACCACATACTCCACATAAGGGATCGGAAAGAAACTAGGGTCACATACGAAAAGAGAGAAGAAAAAATAGAAACACAACGTAGTTAAAAAGGGTCCAATTTCGTCTTAAGAAACGTGTTGGTTTTAAGAAGAAAAAGTTATATATTGAACGAGTTGAAAAAACATTTTGGAATGTTTAATTAGAAGAAAGAAAGAAAAGCACACACAGACAACGTAAGACAATATATAAAGAAAATAACATATACACATACACACACGGGAAGAGAATAGAGTAAATTATATAAGTTTTTGTTTTGAAATATTAAATTTCGTGCTTTCAATCAAGTAACTTGTTTGTCAAAAACACAACTTAAAATTTAATGGAATACCCTTTTGCTTGGGTGTTTGGTTTAAACTAAAAGATGTTCTGAATTTCTTTTAAAATTGAATTGTTCTTGATTGAAATTTTCACATTTTATTTTGCATGTTTTGAAAAAAAGAACAATTGAACTTTGTGGTACAGTGGAGCTGTCTGGGAATGAGATTCTGCGTTCTCAGTTTCGAACAGAACTGATGGTTCATTGTTTTAAAATTAAGGACTGGGGCAGTTTGTTATGTTTATTGGACACCTATACAATTGAACTGTGCTAGCATATATCCATTGACGTGTTTTATATTGTTATTCTATTGCATCATGAAAAGATTGTATTTATTTTTTGTATCTATGCAAATTAACTTATTAATTAAATTAAGAACAGGCAGATAGAGAACAAGTAAGAGAAACTGATTGGTCAGCAAAGGATTCAAAAGATTAGACTTAAGTTATAAAGGAATCCTGCTAATCAGTTATTTATTTCATTGTTTTCGGGAGTGGTTCGCCTTAATATATTTTTTGTTAGATGATTTTTCCGATTTCAAATAGAATCGGCGGAAGGCATAATGGAATGTGCTCTTGTAGTAAACATCTGTCTTTCTACGTGCTATGAGACTTGAAAAATCTGGCCATGGTTACTGACTTCGATTTTTTATAAGTACTCAACTTAGCGTTTAAAATGCGGACGGGTTCTGTGGGTCATGAGCCAGCTGCGGTTATCAGCTTTGGAGGAAGGTTTGTTCCCAACGCAGACGTAGGCGAGCATAATGTCGCTGGGGTCGTAGTGATTGCGTATCACTCAGGGAAAGAGAAAGGTGAAGAAATAAAAGTCCGTCAATATGTAACAATCTATTAAGTGGAATTGTTCCCAAACAAGAATTATAGTATAAAAAGGTACCATATTAAATGAGATTTTGATATGTAATAGAAGGTACCTTGGTATTTTAGAAGGGTTCAGCAGTAGATATTGTGTTACGTTGAAGGGGATCTATATGACCGTGTGTATACGGCACTAGAACGTATATGTTGCGTTGCGGCGTTTCTGTATTACATGGACGGGTGTATATATTACGTACGTGTATCTATTCGTGAAATATCTAGTAGTATGAAAATTATGTCAACAGATACATTTTAGCAACACGTACATTTTAGGACATTTTTTTTAAGAAAAAGGGGGAAACCCAGTTCTCTGGAGTTGTAACATCTGGTCAACTGGATAAACATACCTGATCCATCCCTGATTTGGTTTGACAGATGTGGCGAAAGCTGTGAAAATGAGGGATTACCGTTCAAACGACCTAGGTGTGCGTGTGTGCTTTGTCATCGCTGCGAAGCTAGGATAAGAAAAGAATTCCAAGATGGCGCCGACGGTGTTTTGTAATGGTATAATCTTGGAAACTCTCGCAAAATCTCGTGCATATATTCAAATCAGTTGGTCTTCGACAACTATAAATTCAGGTTGTTTTGGAAGGCAAGGTGTGAGGAAAGAACGGCCGGTTGGTAATCGTGTATGCTGGTTCGTGTTGGTGGCGTGTCAACGTGTCCGTGTGTGTGTACTGATCGAACCGCTTTCCTGTCCCTTGGACTTTGAATATGTTTAGATTGGACTTCAACTTCAAGCTATTTCGGCGGATATCTCCGGTATGGACAAGTTCGACCTGAAATTGATCCCAGAATTTGACGGCTCCCCGGACGGACCTTCGATGGTCGAATGGCTAGAGAAAGCCGAACGCGTTTGCCGGTTGTGCAAGATAAAGTCCCCAAGACACTCCCCAAAGCGGCTGTGAACAAAGCGCTCCCTGAAGTAATCGTAAATGTTGACGGGCGCAAACGCTCAGCGCTGGTTGATACCGGGTGAACCCAAACCCTGATACGCAATGGATGTTGCACCGCATGGAAGGAGCGGAAGGTCCCGGTACTAACCGTTGGCAGAGGTTCGCTGATGTATAGTGGGGTGAGCGAGGTCTACGTAAGCATGGCAGTGGCCCCCTGGTGGCTGTGAAGGCGTTGGTGGTCTACGGGGAACTACTGGAGTACGACCTTCTTCTTGAAATAGATTCCATTACACGGCTGGGCGGAATCACCATAAACGGCACCGGTGATGTAAAGTTCTCCCAACTTGAGATACCGGTCTGCGCAGCCATCATTCTTGATGAATCCGACTTCCACGCAAAATATGACAGGGGCACGAACGCCAGGACCGTGTCCTTGAAGTGGTCGAGTGACCAGCCACTAGTGTCCCTGCGGAATCGGCTGCGGAGTATCCTTCCCCCGCACATCTTAGGGGGCAGTACGAGGCAGAGCTCCAGGTTTGGAAGGACAATGGCTGGCTGGTCCCGCACCCGGAAGACGAACTTGGGCCCCCAAAGGGGTTGATTCCCCTGATGACTATCAGACAGGAGAACAAACAAAAAGTCCGACCCGTCATGGACTACCGGGAACTCAACGAGCACGTTGACCCGCACACGGCGGGTGCAGACGTCTGTGCACAAAAACTGAGAGAGTGGCGGCAACAAAGGGCTGACGCAGCAATATTGGATGTGCGAAGAGCTTACTTGCAGATACGCGTCGAAAAATCGCTGTTGCCGTACCAGACGGTCAAGATTAAAGGGACACGTTATTGCTTGACGAGGCTAGGGTTCGGCCTGAACGTGGCCCCAAACATCATGACGGCAATACGCCGTCAGGACGATACGCCGTCAGGAGGAAGCCGTGCAACAAGCGACATCGTCATATATCGATGACATCTACGTGAACGAGAGCCTCATGCCTGCACAGAAGGTTAAAGAACACTTCGAAAGCTTCGGGCTAACGTGCAAGGAGCCGGAGCGACTGCGAGATGGGATGAAGGTGCTTGGCCTGCGCGTGAGCGGCGGCGCAGACGGACTCCGCTGGGAAAGAGGTGGTGACGTCCCGGAAGTCCCAACTAGCATCAAGTGTCGGTTCGTCTTCTCCATCTGTGGGAAACTGGGGGGGCACTTCCCCGTGTGTGGGTGGCTCCGTGTGGCGGTGGCGGCCATATAGCGACGAGCGACTTCCATGTCAACCGGGTGGGACGATGAGCTGCGCGACCTCGCCCTGCGGAAAATGCTAGAGGAGACTTTGGCCAGAGTCTCCGAGGACGATCCGGTGCGAGGGAAATGGTGCAGCGACTGGAGCGAGTTTACGGTTTGGGTGGACGCCAGATCGCTCGCCCTCGGTGTTGCTCTGGCGGTCAACGAATCTATCGTGGAAGATGCCTGCTGGCTTCGGCCAGAAAATGACGCCAATCACATCAACCTGGCTGAACTCGATACCACAGTGAAGGGGGTCAACCTGGCGCTACAGTGGCAAGCCAGAGTCCTGCACATCGTTACAGACTCCACATGTGTGTATCAGTGGACGACCGATGCCTTGAGTGGAAAGGCACGATTGGCGACTAAGGCATAAGGCGAAATGCTCATACGGAGGCGGCTTGCTACCCTAACCGAAACCATCAAGGAATATAACCTGGTCGTGGATGTGACGCTAGTACAGTCCTGTGAGAATCGCGCTGATTGGCTGACCAGAGTGCCGCGCCTGTTGAAGGAAGTGGAAGAATCGGCACCTGTGAACTGTGCCGCGGTGAGGCTTCGATCCAAACCAGACCATGTTGCTGATGTCCATTGCCAGAGTGAGCACCCCGGTGTAAACCGAACTCTTTTCTTCGCTAGACTGGTCGACCCCTGTGTGTCATGGAAGGAGGTAGAATCAGTGGTGAGGAGTTGTAAAACCTGCAAGTCGATCGATTCGGCGCCTGTCCTGTGGAAGAAGGGAAAACTGAGCGTAAAGAACTATTAGGACAGGCTCGCGGTGGACGTGACCCACCACAACGGCGGGGATTTTTTGACGATGATTGACTGTGGACCCTCTAGTTTGCGTTGTGGCGGCCACTTCGCCGAAAGGATGCGGCCGCCGTTGTCCGGGAACTGGAAAGTGTCTTCCTTGAGCGTGGCCCTCCTTCCGAAATACTGACCGAAAACGGCACCGCTTTTGCTAGCGGGCAGTTAAAGCAGTTCACAGACGGTTGGGGTGTACGACTACGATTTCGGTGCGCCCATGTGCCTAGCGGGAACGGGATCGTGAACGGAACCACCGGGCCATCAAGACCATTGCAGCTAAGAAGGGGTGTACAGTGCCTGAAGCGCTATACTGGTACAACGTCACCCCTAAATACGATGTCTCGCCCTCTACCGCGCCAGCTGAGGCGCTGCACCGGTACCATGTCAGAGTGAAAGGGTTGGAGGCCAGCCCTGTACCCGAGCCAGAGGCGACACGAGATAGTATCAAAGTGGGAGACGTCGTCTGGGTTAAGAACCCCGTGGCAGATGCACCATCGCTATGGAACCAGGCGTGTTACCGAGGTAATAAGCCTGCAAGCCGTGCGGATTGATGGGGTTCCCCGACACGCCAGAGACCTTCGAGCGGCATCACAGGCGCAGCCGCCGCTCGCTGACGAAAATGAAACGAGTTTCACGACCAGTGAACCATAATTCTGGTATACGCCGGCTTCATCGGACGACGACAGCACTGAAATTGGCAGCCTCCGGTTCACTGATTCTCAGACCGCGGACGGGAGCTCAACTGAAGACGAGGCTCTCTGTCTGCCCCTCCGTAGAAGCACCCGAAGAAGGAGGTCGCCGCCTGCCCCTTCTGTGATAATGATATCAGGGGGAGTGTGGCGAAAGCTGTGAAATGAGGGATTACCGCTCAAACGACCTAGGTGTACGTGTGTGCTTTGTCATCGCTGCGAAGCTAGGATAAGAAAAGAATTCCAAGATGGCGCCAACGGCGTTTTGTAATGGTATAATCTTGGAAACTCTCGCAAAATCTCGTACATATATTCAAATCAGTTGGTCTTCGACAACTATAAATTCAGGTCGTTTTGATAGGCAAGGTGTTAGGAAAGAACAACCGGTTGGTAATCATGTATGCTGGTTCGTGTTGGTGGCGTGTCAACGTGTCTCTGTGTGTGTACTGATCTAACCGCTTTCCTGTCCCTTATTCTTTGAATATGTTTAGATTGGACTTCAACTTCAACCTTGGTAACATATACAAAGAAGGCCCATGTCAATGAATCAATAAATCTCGTGTTGTCTTTTCTACAGCTATTATTTCGATGTTTCCTGACTGGAAAGTTGACGCTGGCCCTAGACTAATGCATTCAGATCCCCTCTACTGATAACCATCACCGTCAAACTCGATTAGCTCTCGATCTCTTACTTCCAAAATTTTACTCTATATTACATTATTTTATTCCTACGACGACATTCATCACGCTTGCAAGCATGTGTATATAGATTCATGTTGTTGCCAACTGACTTGGTTCATAGAAATTTTGAAAATTGGTTTTCAAATATTTAGTAGCCCATTCTAGTCGCTTCTGACTGTTTATATCACTAAAAGGAGGACATTTCTTCGGTATTTTCCGGTTCGCTACTTGTTTCAAAATCCGATTGAGGGCCTTTTAGAGATGCCAGACACTCTTGCATCGTCGAAAATAGCTTTGCTTGCTCTGTGGTGATTTGCTCGCACACTCTTCTTGATTTTTCTCAAATCTCGTGGTGAAGGCACCTTTGGTCTACTACTTTTGTGCATTTTTCTTCCGTCTATGCCGCCAATGACGACACGTTCCACAGTTCGATGATCTCACTTCAAAATCTTTGAAATTTCTAATGTAGACTTCTTTGCAGCAACTAATTTAACAATTGCAATATTCCCACTCTCTGTTAACCTATTTTTTTAATTATAAATTTGGGTTACCTACCGTTGTTTAAAGTTAGCAGAAGGGATAAAAAGAGAGAAAAAGATCAAACGAACAGAAGTCTTACAGCGTGTGTGTCGAGTGAGGTTGGGCGAAAAAGAGGGAGACAGAAATCAAGATGGCGCCCATAGTTTTAAAAGGTGTGTTCTGGTGGAAGCCATGCGAAATCACACGAAACCACGCGGGAGACATGTATAAAAGGAGTTGACAGGCTAGGTCGGAGACAGGTAAAGAGACGAAGATTGGTGGAAGTGGTGATCTCGAACCCGGCGGTTGTTGGCTTGCAAAGACGAATTCCTTTATTTCTTTATTTAATTTTGTTGTCCTAAACCAAGAACACTTCAAGCTATTTCAGCGATGGCTACCAGCCTGAACAACATGATAAAGCTGTTCAGTGGCGAGGGCGATGTGGTGGCTTGGTTAAAGAAAGTGGACCTAGTGGCAAAGCCCCAAAAGGTGATGTTGCTACAGTGATACCGTTGTTCCTAGAGGGTGACGCGCTACCCCTATATTTTGAGCTTAGCTCCCGTGAACAGGAGGAAGGTGAGACAATAATAGCCAGATTGATCCAGGCATTTGCGGAAAGGCTGTTTGGGGCGTACAATAAATTAAAAGAGTAGAGGTGGACGAGGGAATCCGTCAATGTGGATGCAAATGAAGTCAAAAGATTGGTGGAACTGGCAGGAATTCGGAGACAGGTAGGAAATCACGTGGCAAAGATGGCATTCGCTACCGGGTTCCCAGAGGAGATTTCCAAGAGGCTACAGCAGGTTACAGGTATCGAGACTTTGGAGGTGAGTGATTTCCACCAACTGCAAGAATATTAGTTAGCACCCAACCCTCTTGGTAAGAACAGTGGCAACAGCGCGAAAGGATGAGGGCAAAAGCCGCCCGAGACCGCGAGGCACATGTTTCGAATGTGGGGGCCTGCACCTCCGGAGAGACTCCAGGAAGTTCTTGGAAAGGACAGTGTGCTACATGTGTAACCAGAGTGGTCATATGGCAGTTAACTGCAAGAGTCCGGGAAACTGTCAACGAGGAGCCGAAGCTACAACAGCTGCCCGGACTTTGGAATAATGACGCGCTCGCAGCAGATACTCAAGCGTGAAATCGTGTTGGAAGGACAAGAAGCTGTGGCCCTGATCGACACTGGCTGTACCATTACCATGGTGCACACTAGCCTTGTCAGAGGATGGAAAGGGAAGGGCGAAATAGTTGCATTCGATGGGTCACGAGTTAAATGTCGAGGGAGGAGGACTGTCAAAATTGAAATTGAGAATAACGATGATGTCCATGAGGTTGTAACTGATCCAAGCGATTGTCGGAATGGACGTAATATGGCGAGTTGGAGGTGTCACAGTAGGCAGCAATGGCGTGCGGTTCGGACCAGCTGGATGCGCAGTAACAGAGTAGGTCAACGAAGGAATCAAACAGGTTGGAGAAAAGTAATAGATATCAATCAGTGATCCGGATTTTAGAGCGGAATTCAACCGGAATCAGTAGACAGTGGAGTGGGCATGGAAGAATGAACCACCGACGCTAATAAACAGGATGGCATGTTATGATAACTCACTCAAAGGAGGAGCAAGAAAAGATTTTGAACGATAAGTGGACAGATGGATCGGGAGGGTATACTGTTGCCGTAGATGAATGACGTCAAATCGGGTATCATGTCATTAATGGTCGTTCTGCAACCAACAAAAGAAAAGTGAGACCAGTACTAGATTTCCGAAAATTAAACCGACACGTCAAGTGCCATACTGGGGTGACGCTATAGATATATGCAGAAGAACAGAGCGGATACGCTCACAAGAGTGGGGAAAAAGAAGGCCTGTGCCAACAAAAGAGCATATTGCTGCAATGACTCATCTGAATAACTCTGGGGTGTTAGAGTTGCACAATCTGCACCATATAAGGGTTGAGAGGACATTATACCTGGTGAGAAACGTTGATCCGAGTGTCCCAAAGGAACAAGTGAAGCAAGTGGTCAGGACTTGCGACAAGTGTCAGTCAAATGATCCTGCTTATAGGGCGCACGAACCTTGAGAACTAAGTGTGACTGGAACCTGGGAAAGACTCGCAGTTGATGTCACCCATTACAAGGTGGACTTTACATGAGGATGATCAACTGTTGCCCCGGGCGCTTTACCCTATAGAAAAGGCTGCGAGGTGAAATGGGCGGTAAAATAGCAGCATCCCTTGATGTGGTGTTTCTGGAGCGCGGTCCGATGGAAGAGCTTCTAACAGACAATGGTACTGCCTTTAGATCGGAAATAGTTGCAGATGTGCTAAAGAAAAGGGATGTCCGTCAATTCTTTAGAACTGCCTATAGACCCAGTGGTAGCGGGGTTGTGGAAAGAAACCACCGGACAATAAGGCAGTGGCAGAGAAAGGGAACACCTCGACTGAACAAGCTGTATACTGGTACAATATGTAGCCTAGATCGGGGAAGAGCAAGGGACAGTTCCACACCTGTCAATATTCAAATACTCCCGGAAGCATCCTAGGGTTGAGCCGGCAAGCAGGGAGACGGAGACAACAGGGACCATCAAACTCGGTGATGAAGTATAAGAGAAGCCCCCAGGGGCGCGATGTACCACAAGGACGGATAACCGGGAATAGTACCAGCAACAACATTGCGGTCAACATTGTGGTATACTGATATCAGCCTAGTGGAAAATATAACGGTGGAAAGCGATGTGCAGAGGGGGGATGGCGACACTTCAGCGACCAAGTAGGGAAAGACGACCGCCACAGTCGATGAAGGATGGCAAATTGTGATCTAGAGATCAGGGAAGCAAGTTGTTTAAAGTTAGCAGAAGAAAATAAAAAGAGGGAAAAAGATAAAACGAACAGAAGTCTTACCGCGTATGTGTCAGGCGAGGTTGGACGAAAGAGAGAGAGAGATAGAGAGAGAGAGAGAGAGAGAGATAAAGAGAGAAATAAAGATGGCGCCCATAGTTTTTAAAGACGTGTTCTGGTATAAGTCATGCAAAATCACACGATATCACGCGAGAGACATGTATAAAAGGAGTTGACAGGTTAGATTGGAGACAGGTAAAGAGACGAAGTGATGATCTCGAACCCGGCGGTGTTGACTTGCAAGGACAAATTTCTTTTTCTTTTTTATTTCTTTAATTTTGTTGTCCTAAACCAAGAACACTTCACCTACATAAATTTTTGTCTCACCTGAAAAGTAAAAATGCTTAACAATAATTCTGTTTGTTTCGTAAAATGTAGTAAGGAAAATAAACAGAATAGCAAGTAGCAAATCAGGAAAGAGGTGAAACTAAAACAATAACGCAGAACTAATAATGAAATTGAGTAAAAATAGGTCTGCAAACTCGTTTGCCTTATGAGGTAACGACTTGTTTGAACCCCGCTAATATATCTAGGACATTATTCCAGCCGAAAGTAACTTCAAAAGGTCATTCCCAGCATCAACTAAAGAATTAAATTTTAGATAAATACAAATATTTCTCTACAATTTTATTATTGACCAAAGTCTTATATTTTCAGTTCAATTTCTAATTAATTTATAAATATTTGATTCGAAGGTAATAAGAGTTGTTCCCTTGCACCTTAACACGCTATAAACTTAATATTAGCGCTCAAGTCTTTTTATATCAGTACAGAAAAAATGTGCTTATCTGTTAATGTTATTTAAATTTGTTTTGTCTTTGTATGAATAAATATTTCATTTCATAATTTGGAGCTAATTAATTTTGTTCGCTCTTTTGGTTTGTTGCTTCTTCATAACCCTGGACAAACACGTGACACATGTAATTAACCGAACGCACAACTAAACTCCCACTACCTGCCTATGTTTCTCCCACTCCCACTTACTCCCTGTTGATTAAACCAGTATTACGTTTAATGTCTGTGATTATTTAGAGAGAGAGAGAGAGAGAGAGAGAGAGAGAGAGAGAGAGAGAGAGAGAGAGAGAGGGGTTCTATTATATTGAGGTTGCAATTTAATTTACCTAGAATGTTTATGCATCACAAACGTGCGGGGAAATTAAGATAATAAAATATTGAGTCTTTTTACTTCTATATTATATTGAGAGTTGATCCAGAAGGAAGGAGACACATTACTTTTACTTATGAGAGAAGGAAATCTTAAGAGATGTTTTTTTGTTTCTACAATTTTGAATGTACTTGAAGTAAAATGGATATGTCCAGTATATAGTAAATCTATATTTCTGATTTTATTGCATATATTAATATATATTTCATATATATATACATATTTACTCATATTTAAAATATGTAACAATACATAGAACTATAGTTTAGATGGATTCGCATGCGAATAAATTGCCCACTATTTAATAGTAGACCTTTACGTCAAAATGATACCGTACTTAGTTCAGGGTAAAAATAACAGGACTGCAGAAACAGTAATATTCAACTCTTTAAAGGTTATTGATTACATTTCAAATGGTTAGACCAAAAATTATCTGAGTAATTTGGTAGGAACCGCAGAAGTAATTTTTTAAAAACTTGGATCCCAATTGATCTCAACATTTATTGTTTTGGTCTCAAATCAAAATAAAAAGCTTGAACCATGTCCAACGTTCCTACATCTATAATTTCAAGTGTTTCGACCCAAAATTGGCGAAGGAGTTTGGTAGAATCTGCAAAGGTCAACTCTTTTAACTTTTGCTTTTTGGTGGTAAATTATTGCCCCTAAACTGATTAAAATGCTTGCCGCATGTCTGAATATCCGTTATGTAAAATTTCACATGTTTAGACTCAAAATTTGCTGAGTAGTTTTCTAGAAACCGAAAAGGTAAAATCTTTAAAACTTTGACCCCTTAGCAGCTCAAATTTTCTATCCAAACCGATTATAAAGTTTACTCTATATCTGAATACACTGTATGTTTAGACCCGAAATTGGCTGAGTAATTTTTATCTTAAAACTTCATTATTTTTGTCTCAAATCATGTTAAAACGTTTGGTCCATATCCAAGTAACCTACATTTAAAATGTCAAGTGTTTAGACTCAAAATTGGCGAAGGAGTTTGGTAGAGTTTTCAAAGGTCAAATCCTTGAACTTTGATCCCTTGACAGCCAAATATCTGGCCGAAAACCGATTAAAAAGATTTGGCGTAAACAGTAGATCATGTCAATGGTTCCCCTTCCAGATCTAAAACCACACTGCGTCTCAGAATAAATTTTGCCTACTAGATGAATGATTATCCTGTTCAAAATGACCCTGGCTAGTATTTTTACAGCCACAGAGAGAAGTGATATTCAACGGTAGTTATCACAATCAATGCGCTTCCCTTTATTCTTGAAGAGATGGATTATTGACGAGTTCCTGAAATCCTGAGGTACAGAACCGCTTTCCCAGATCCTGATGAATCACTACAAAAGTTTTTTTCAAAAGTGTGTTCTCCCCAAACTTTAATATTTCAGCCGGTATACCATCATCACCTGCACACTTTCTCAGTAGCATTTGCTTTACAGCTGCGAGAACTTCACAAAAATTAGGAATCACATCTAGTTCTGGTATTTGGATTCTTGCAGGCAAAGAACTCAAAACCTCTGTAGCAGAATTAGCAGTAACCAAAATGAGAAATAGAGAGCTTACCTCGGATACGTCTGTTTTGGGCTGAGCGAAAGAGAGAGTTCCAAGATGGCGTCCATGGGCTTTTATTAGCGTTTACCCAACGTAATTATCGTTGAATCACGTCTGCTCTCGCGCGATTATGCAAATATGTCGTTCCCGGCCGCTATAAACGCAGGACACTGGAAGAGCGATAAAGTTGGCAAATTGAAACCTAGAGAGTCATACATTCTGCTTAAAGACCACAAATGGGACTTTAATAATAATCCCAGCACCCGCCTGATAAACCCAACTAAACCAGAAATAGGTAGAATTAGCAAAACTATAATCTCTAGAGTAAACAAACAAATCAAACAGGACATAGAACTAAACCAGTGGGCAAATACTACCGAAGCAATCACCTGGTTTAAAAATATAGAAAACAAAGATAAATGTACGTTCATACAGTTTGACATAATAGACTTTTATCCCTCGATATCCGAAGAACTTTTTAACATTGCCCTAGAATTTGCCGATGCATACACTGATATATCCTCAGAAGAAATCAACATCATTAAAAAATGTAGAAAATCAGTTCTAATAAATAACAATAACCAATGGATACAAACTAAAATGAAAAATTCGTTCGATTTGGCGATGGGTGCCAGAGACTCTGCAGAGGCATCAGATCTTGTGGGATTATTCATTCTATATACCCTCACAAGCATATTCGATACTACGGATATCGGCCTATATAGAGATTACGGACTAGCTATAATAAAAAAAAACTCCAACAAAGCCAAGGGAGAAAACTTTAAGAAAATCTTACACAAAGAAATGAAAAAAATTAGGCCTAAAAGCGGACGTATCATCTAACATAAAAATAACAAACTTCCTGGACGTCACGTTAAACTTAGATAAAAACACATATGAACCATTCTTGCTGGGATTATTATTAAAGTCCCATTTGTGGCCTTTAAGCAGATAACGCTACTCCAATTTACGTAAACCCTAAGTCAACAACCCAGCATCAATTATCAAACACATTCCTAACTCGATCGTAAGTAGACTCAGTAATAACTCAAACGATGGAAATGCATTTAACAGGTCAACCAATATCTACGAAACAGCCCTAAAAAATAGTGGATACAAAAATATCGATATCAAATATAAGCAACAAAACACAAATAACTATAATAAAATTAAAAATAGAAGAAAAAGAACTATAATTTGGTATACGGCCCCATACAATCAAATGTTAAAAACAAAACTTAGCAAGAAATTTCCAGATCTTATTGCAAAACACTTGCTTAATCGCCATATATATTTTATAAATTACTATATATATATATATATATATATATATATATATATACATATATATTATATATAAGTAGCGTCTAAAACTAAAGGACAAAATTTTAAACCTAATATTTGTAAGAAATAAAAACTGTGAAAAGCTGAAAAAAAAGCTGGGCATTATCTTGTATAAAGCTACCCCCATCGAAACCTGAATTCTGTATGATTTGCACAACATCATCCTGAACAAGGGTTTTGTAGATCTGCGGGTTTACACGAGTGTGTAACCGTATAAGGTATTGCATAAGGGTCTATTCAAGAGATTTCCAGCTACGGTATAACTGGAAATGTTTTCTCAATCATTAAATCATTTCTCTCCGATAGGCATATAAGAGTAGTGGTCGATGGACAAAAATCGGAGGCCCGCAATATAAATGCTGGAGTCCCTCAGGGGTCAATCCTGGGCCCAACTCTCTTCCTGATCTACATCAATGACCTCCCTAAACACATACTTAAATCATTCGTTGACATCTATGCTGATGACACGACCATCTACGGTAACACATCAAAAGCTGTAAATGACAAAGTTCTCTCTGATTCTCTCTCCTCTGATCTGGAGCGCGTGGTTCAGTGGTGAAGATGTGGCTGGTTACCTTTTTATTTACATAGGCATCACCACATTATCAAGGCCCAGAGGCCACTCAAGGATAAGGGTTAAAGAGTGTACAGTAGAAATAGGACAATATAGTAATCATTAGTAATGAAAATTTGGTAAATTTGATAACTTATATGGAACGGCTCATCAAGAACTTATTTACTTTAGACTTGAACACAACCATATTGTAGTCAGCCGGAAAGCAGGAAAACGGAAGACAATTCAACAGGCGTGCAGTTCTAAGAAAGAAGCTTTGTTCATGGAATCTACGTTTAAGTTTAGGCACAGATAAAGAGTGGGGGAAATTCTTGATAGTGTTTACAGCTAGACGAGTGTTTCTTGTGAAAGTTTGGCGAGGGGGGACGATAGATTGAAGCTCAGTTGAACACTTTCCATGAAAATAACGATACATCAGAGACAAACTCGCAACATCTCTTCTGTGAGATAGAGGTTGCAAGGAGGAGAAAAGGACATCTCCTACGAGGCTACGAAGTCTATTTTGAACTCGATCAAGGCAGGACGAGTCCTTTCTAGCAGCTCCTGCCCAGATGTGGCAACAGTATTCCATCCTTGGACGTACCTGGCTCTTATATAGATAGAGAATAGCATCAGCAGTGAGATATCTACTGGATCGATAGAAAGATCCCACCATTTTTCCAGCGGCCTTGGCAACAGATTTGATGTACGTACCTTTAATGCATCCAAAACATAACTCCTATCCTTACATCATCGACGCTCTGATCCCCATCTGGCATCAATTGTGATGGATGGCTCTCGTCTGGGTGAGGCCCCGTGTTTTGACAAGCTCCTGGGTTTGACCTTTACTCCCGATCTAAAATGGAACACATACATTAAGTCTGTTGCCAAGGTCGCTGGAAAGATGGTGGTATCCCTCTACCGCTCCAGAAGATATCTCACTACTGATGCAATTCTCTATCTATATAAAAGCCAAGTACGTCCAAGGATGGAATACTGTTGCCATATCTGGGCAGGAGCTGCTAAAAACAGCCTATCCTGCCTTGACAGAGTACAAAATAGACTTCGTGGCTTAGTGGGGGATGCCCTTTTCTCCACCCTGTAACTTCTCCCCCACAGAAGAGACGTTGAGAGCCTATCCTTTTTTTATCGTTATTTTCATGGCAGGTGCTCGTCTGAACTTCAATCTGTGCATCCCCCTCGCCAATCTTTCACGAAAAACACCCGTCTAGCCGAATCCACTGTGAAAAATTTCCCCCACTCTATATATGTGCCTTAATCAAAACGCGGATTCCATGAACAAAGCTTCTTTCTTAGAACTGCACGCCTGTGGAACTCTGTTCCGTCTGCCTGCTTCCCACTGGACTACAACTTGGATGTATTCAAGTCCAATGTGAACAAATTCTAATGAACCGCCCCCTTAAGTAAACACTTCATCAAATCTCCACACTAACGTAATGTAATTGCAAGAACCCTTATCCCTGAGTGGCTTCCGGTCCTTGATAAGTGGTGATCACTGTGTAAAAAAAAAATGGAAAAGAGGCGTTGTACCTTGGCTAGAAAACATTCCAAATACCATGACGCTTCTGCCCCCAAACTTGACAGTTGTCTTAGTACACTTTGAACTTAATCCTTCACCAATACGTCTCTTTACATTGTTTTTTCAATTATTTCCAAATAAATCAAAAGTTGCTTTCATCACTGAAAATATTTTTACTCGATTTTCATATGCCCACATTACATAACTGTTTGCTAATTTTAATCTCTTCTTATTCTTCGTTGGAATTCTATTAAACAGCCCTATTTTTATTTTTATTCAAACAAGACACAGTGCCACTTTGAAGTGGGCTACTATCTGGGACATAAGTTGCAGGCTATTATGAAGGGAGATGAGTGACAATATGTCTGTTTACATTACATTTGAACCTATGAATACCAGTACAGTTGTGAAAGCAGAATCCTGGAAGCGAGTTCCAAAGTTTAGCATGTCTGGGAAAGAAACTATTGCTGTAGAAGTCTATCTTATATCTAAAGATCTATACTGTGAAGGGGTGGGATTTAGCTAGTTGTCGGGTTTGTCAGGGGTGTTCACGTCGATGGGGTACAAGTGCTTGTAGTTCGTCAGACCATTCATCATTAAAGTACTTATAGAACAGAGTTGGGCAACATTTCGTCGATGGGACAGAGTCTGAAGCCTAGATGACAGTTCAGGACCTATCAGGGTAGCGACTCTCTTTTTAACCCTGTCAAGAAGTGAGAGACAAGTAGCAGATGCACCAGCGTAAATGTGACAACAATACTTCATACATAGGCGAATGGTGGCCTTATAGAGCTACAAGATATTTTCAGGCATAAGTAGTTTTCTAGCAGCATTGGCAATACTCCCAATGTTCATGTTCCCTGTAAACGTTAGGCCAAAAAGTTTAAGCGAAGTTTTTCGGATAATTTATTCTTGCCCATTGCTATTGGTGGTAGAGAAGGTTTCTTGTAATTATTGAAGGAAACAAGCTTAGTCTTGGCAGGATTGAATGTGACCATCCATGTTTGTCCTCATTCCACTACAGATTGAAAATCATCCTCTAGTATTTCGGCCATTTCCTTAGATATGTGTTCATTTGTTTTCCCCTCGTGTCTGCTATGGAGAGTGATGTAATCAGCAAATATATCCATCTCAGAGACAATTTTATCAGGGCGGTCATTTATGAATAACAAGAATAATAAAGGTTCAAGAGTAGAGTCCGTAGGAACTTCCACATTTATGTCATATTGTTTAGATGTACAACCGTCGAGGACAACTTAGATTTTTATCTTATTTAAGAAGGATTTAATTACATTTTTTAATCTTCCAGGTATACAATAGGATCTTATTTTCCTTAGAAGACCATCATGCCATACCCTGTCAACAGCCTTAGATATATCGAGGGCTACTGCTCTACCCCTCCCTGTTTTGTCCAGTGAACGATATATAAGTTCAGAGATTACAGTTAAGATATCTGCTGTGAAACGAGCTTGCCTAAATCCATATCGTTTTTGTTTTGTTTTTTACAAGGTAGTCACTACTTATCAAAGCCCGAGAACAACTCAGGGACAAGAGTTATTCTGTATACAGTTCGTTAGTGTTGGAGATTTGATAAAGTGTCTTACTTAAGGAGGCGGTTCATCAGGAATTTATTCACATTGGACTTGAAGACATACAGGTTGTGTTGTATTATGGTGTGGCTCCCAGGTTGGGAAATCGTAATAGTGCGTAGGACTCCCTGACAATGGTACATAGCAGTTTTAGTTACGTCGATCGTCCGTAGGTTCACTTGTTTACTAGGCGGTTGTGATGACAACGAGTTAAGACTAGTGAGTTATCTCACCTTAAACTGGCACTTTTTCTTTATCTTGCCTCTCGTCAATTGTCAAAAATGTCATAACAACGTTGAACCTGAAACAAACCGGTTGACGACTTAGAACGATCAGCTGTAACTTAAAAACATGCATTAAAAGACGTAAGTCACAATTGTGTTTGTTTTTGTATAAAATTATATTTTACAATATAGTTACAATTTAAAACAGATCGTCTTTTTTTCTTTTGGTGGTTCTGAAGTTCACAGTTAGCAGTTTTTCTCACAGTGCTCTGAGGAGGGAAAAATGACGCTTCGACAATACGGTCTTCAACAACACATGTTGTTCCGTCTCTCTCTCTGCTCTATCTATCTGCTCTGCTCTGCTGATTCACCGTTTTTATTGGCATTTTGTCGCTTTGTTTTTCTATCCACGCGTCCTGTCAATCGGTTGATACATGTGTTCTTAAGTCACGTTTTGACCTCAGAAGAACATTCGATTTTGTCTAACGGAGTGACACGTGAATTTCCCACTCATGCCAATATCTGTAATTCCAGAGCTTACGAGGAATGTCACGTTTATTTGTTTTGTAAACAAAAAGATCGTCGTCCGATTTCTCTGTTTATGACGTAAGCCCTTCCTCTTTTCAACAGGTAGACAATCGATTATTCGATGCCCACTCTTTTAAATCTTTTATTAAAGTTTTTTCTTTTCAGTTATGTATGATGGTTCCAGCCATTCATTACATAACACCCCTCCATTAACCATTTTTTTTTTTTTTTTTTTTTTTTTTTCAATCGTCTATCGGTCCATCGACATTTCCAATAATGTTTTTAATGTCACAAAATTTTTTTTTCATCTCTTTTACTGTATTTTTTTTTCCGTTTAACTTAGAAAAAAAAATAAAATAAAAATAAACATCAACAAGAAAAGCATAAGGTCTTCTTCGGTATAAGTGCATCGGCCGCACTTAACAGCAAAATATACGCTGCAAATTTACCAATTTTACCGAAGTGGTCGATTTGTCCAATATTCTCCACTACCTCGGCTCTTTAATTAATATTACTAATTAACTAAATACGAGTCTTACATTTTAATGACTTGTTTAAAATGTGGGCAGCATATAGTACAAAAATTTCGACCAGAACGCCAGGATCCTAAATATTGGTGGCAACTCCGAACTCCCTATGATAAGGATGTTGCCTAACATCAACAGAGTAATTTTCTTAACCAATCCAAACATCCTGTTCCGCGCTCCCGACCCGCAGTTCGATTATAACCTGAGTTCCCAACCCCCGTGCTAGCCCTAGCTACGGTTGGCTGATCCCTACTATCATAATCAACTCTGCACGACCTGGGCACTAAGTTATATATATCTTCCTTCCATATTTCATCAACTTCTTTAGCCCTTTCAGCCGTCATGCTACGCGTGATTATTTTCCGTTCCATCAACGGGACCCTGTTTTCCTGACTTGGGGATTCTTGTTGATGGCGATTGCTCTGTTGGGGATAATTTTCTTCCTCCCCACTAGAGGATTCTTGATCTGAACTACTATCCTCTACCGGTGCTGACAGGGTTGTTTTTCTACAGCCCTCTTGCTTGTTGGGGATATCCCATTCCTCCAGTTCTGCTTTCCGAAGGTGTTCCCCATGGGCGTTTGTTACTGCCTCCGTCAGTTGACTTCTAATTCTATACGAGACTGGCCCCGTCTTCTCTATTATTACGTAATATGGAGACCATCTTACGTCTAGCTTTCCCTTTTTTCTATTATTTTTATAATAAACTAAGTCGCCAACTTGAAAATCGACTGCTTTTGTTTTCTCGTTGGCCCTATCTATCATTTTCTTCCTAGCTCTCTTTACATTGTTCCTGACTAATGTAAAGGTCCGATGCATGTCCTGCAGAGCGATCTCATGATCCTCTTCCCCGTAGTAAATTCTACGCGGCCTCAGTATGTTGTCTAACGGCAAGACAACGTCTCTATTATAGAGCAAATAATAGGGGGAGTACTTTGTTGTTTCGCTGACATGAAACCTTACAGCAGCCAGCATCTGGTTCAAGTACATGTCCCATGAACGGTCATTGTCCCCTATTTTCTTTGCTAGTACGTCATGCATCGTCCTATGGAATCTTTCTATTTTCCCGTTACTTTGCGGGTGGTAAAATGAGGTGGTCACGTGATCAACATTAAGCTCTTCTAAAGCCCTTTTCATGATCCCATTGACGTTCTCCGGTCCGTTATCCGTAAGTAACTGCAATGGTGCACCAAATCTGGGAAATATTTCCTCAATTAAGAGATGCACCACTGTCTCTGCCTTTTTATTAGGTACAGCGAAAGCCTCAGGCCAACCACTATACATGTCGATGAACGTGACTATGTATTGATTGCCTGACAAAGTCCTCGGATAGGGTCCGGAAATATCCAATGCAATCTTAGCAAAAGGAAAAGAAGGCATGTCGGTCTCCTGCATTTGAGGTTGTTGCTTCCTCAAATTTCTGGTCTGGCATGGGACGCACTTCCCTATGTGTTCGTTTACCTTCTTGAACAAACCAGGCCAGAAATACTTCTGTTTAATGGAGTGGAACGTTTTCTCCACACCCATATGACCATTCTCATCATGGTATTGTTTCAATACTTTCATCCTCAAATGTGACGGAATATATAATCTAATTACAGGATCGTCGTCGGGTGTCGATAAATAATATACGATATCGTCCATTATGATGTACTTTTTTCTTCCATCTTGGACGTTTTACCGCTCCTCATCCGTTTCTTTAATTCGACGATCTGACTATCGGCGTCTTGTTCTTTACACATATCCAAACCTGATAGTGTAGGACGCTCGCTTACTACCGGTGAGCCTTCGTCATCCTTATGCGATACAAACTCTCTTGGTTCAAAACGATTCGAGTTTATCGCACTCACCGTGTAATTCCTATCATCTATTTCTACTGGAGGATCGTCTTCATCCCGATTCGCATTTACCGCACGGGATAAGAGATCCGCACAGACGTTATCTTTTCCTTTTAGGTACTGTATGGTGCAATCATAGCCAGCCATACTTAATGCCCACGTCTGTATCTTCCTATTCTGTATCGGAGATTTCAGCAAGTACTCCAATGGTCTGTGATCCGTGTAGATGGTGAACGTAGCACTATGCAAGTAGTGATTCAACTTGTTTAAGGCATAGTGAATCGCATATGCTTCTTTCTCTATTGTTGACCATCTAGTCTGGGTATCAGACAACTTATGAGATAGAAAATAAATGGGTTTCTCTATCTCCCGACCCTCCTCCGGGTCGTAGACCATTTGAGACAAGGTTGCTCCGATCGCATAATCGGAGGCATCCGTGTATAACCTGTATCGTTTGTTAGTGTCCGGGTATGCCAGCATCACCATCTCTGCAAGATTCGATTTCAATCGATTAAAAGCAGACTGACACGCATCGTCCCAACAGAAACGTGCATGCTTCCTAGTTAACCGAATTAACGGTTCGGCGATTACAGAAAAATCCTTGATAAATCGCCTGTAATAGGATGTCATGCCTATAAAGGATCTAACCTGCTTCACAGTGGTTGGGGTCGCAATTGCCTGAATTGCTTTAACCTTGTCCCCCTCCGGCTGGATACCTTTCTCACTTACTCGGAATCCCAGATATTGCACTTCCTTGCCGAAAAACTCACACTTCGCCGCCTTTAACCTTAAATTATGCCTACGTAAACTACCTAACACCTTTTCTATATGCCTAACATGTTCCTCCTTTGTTTTGGAGAATATCAAAATATCATCCAAATAAGGCACGGCGAATTCTTCCTGTCCCTGTAACACTACGACATTAGCTCCTGAAACACTCCCGGAGCGTTAGCAAGTCCGAATGGCATTACATTAAATTGGAACAGTCCTCTATGACAGGTGAACGCAGTTTTCTCTTTATCTTTTTCGTTCAACTTTACCTGCCAATACCCTGATTTCAAGTCCAACTTTGAGAAATATTTTGCTGACCCAAGCGAGGCCAGTATATCATCAATTACTGGTAGCGCTCGGGCATACTTCTTTGTTATCTTATTCAGGGCCCTAAAATCTACACAGAACCTCTTTGTTCCGTCTTTCTTTTTTACCAAAACTATCGGGAAACTCCACGGACTGTTTGACCTTTCTATCACCCCTGCCTGTAGCATTTCCTCTAGTGCTACATTAACTTCTTCTCGTTGTTTGAGAGGTGTTCTATACGGGTTTTTCTTTATGGGATCGTTTTTTCCTGTATCGATCCTCATCTCTACTGTGTCAGTCCGGCCTAAATATCTATCCTCTGTGACGAATAAATCAGTATTTCGTTGCAGGACTTTATTTAAAACTTTCCTCATTTCTTCCGGCACTTTTATGCCGTTGAGGTTACTTTTGTTTCCCGACTTCTTTTGTTTATTTGGCTTTGATATTGCCATTACTACTTCTGTTCTTCTACATCTACCTATCTTGTAACCTTTCTTTAATTTTACTGTCTGGTTCGTGTTATTCATAATTAGCAAAGGAAAACTTTTCCTACCTTTAATTTTAACTACCGTGTTCGCTACGGATACACCACTTAGATCACTTAGGAAGCCTTTATCTATCTGCACTACTTCGTAATCTAAACCCTGACCATTTCTCATTTCGGCACGAGCTGTGCACGCATGTAAATGCTGCGGTTTCAGGGTGACATTGTGCCTTAATCTAACTATACTCGAAATATAAGCCTCCTCTTGCAGCGCTATGTACTCGCTGCCTAATCGGATTGCTCCTAAATCAAAGTACATTCTAACACTATTTTGCTTGAGCCAGTCTCGGCCCAATATGACGTTCCTTTTAAGGTTTTTCGTCACTACAAAATCATGTCGAATGTACTGGCTTCCTACTTTAATTTGTAAACGCGCCACTCCTTGCACTATGAGAGGTGACCCGTTTGCAGTCCTTAAATTCATCTCTATTTTCTTTATCTCAGGCTTCTCTCTGAGACTTTCTAATACAGTACTTTTTATTACAGAAATTTCGGCGCCAGTATCTACTAAAGCCCTAAACTTATTTTTCTCTATCTTAATAGGGATGCAATTAGCGGCGCCCATATGTCCTATGATCTTTGACTGTTCACCCCTCTTCCTCTCGCTGGGCGTCTTGCGAGTGGGGTCTGCTCGTTTCCCGACTTAGGGAAGGTGCAGTTCCTGGCTATATGGCCTTTTCTGCCGCAATTGTAACACTTAATCTCCGGCCAAGGGCGCTCTGTTTCTCTTGCCTTGAAGCCGGGTCCCCTATTAAATCCTCTATAATTCCTCTGCCCCCTATCTGGCTCTGGGAATCTTTTTTTTCTTATCGCTTCTATATTCCTCTGGCGCCCACTATAATTTATTTCCATAGGTTCTTCTTCTCGGTCATTGCCTCTTATGCGGGTTTGCCACCGATCCTCGATTAGGGCCTTTTCATAGGCTACCTTGAGGTCCGATGGTTCTTCCCTCATGACAGCGATTTTGACTTGTCTGTCATATAGCCCCTCGATGAAGAAACCTATCACTTGGCTTTTTATTACTTCATTGTTCGTATCTAGACTACCATACGAACCTATAGCCAAGTGCACTAACCTCTGCATGTAGTCCTGCACAGTTTCGCTTCTACCCTGCTTAATATTTGCTAACTCCCTAACAAACTTGGTAGGATCTGCCTGGACTCCAAAATAATTATCTAGAGCTCGCTTCAAGTCTACCCATGCCACACTCTCATTGTTGGCTAGTAGTCCTGAAACAAACTGTCCTATTTGGCCAGCCGTCGTAATTAACGCTAATTGGCATTTTTCTTCCTCTGTTTGGCTAACTATTCTAGTGTATTTATCTATATCATTTAGCCATCTTCTGTATTCCTGCGATCGTCTAGTGTCTAATGGTTTTATTTTTGATAACAACGCCTCCCCCCTCAGAGAGTTCGAAATGGCCTTCCCTACATTGTGTAGTTCAGCCCCTAGGATCTGAGCGAAATCTGTGAAAAACTGCTGTTCCATCTTTTACTATTATTTTCAAAATTATACAAGAAAGAAAGAAGAAAGAAAAGAAATATATATTAACTTTTTTTTTTTTTTTTTTTTTTTTTTTAACAAAACTTTTTTTTTTTAAAGAGCCGAGGTTTAGAAAAATATTGAAAAAATCAACTAACCTTTGCTTTTCCTCAGGTCCAGTGTTCTTTCTTCTTCTTTTTCTTGCTTCTGCGTTCGCGTTTCTCTTCGTCGATTGATTCACGTTGTGTTTTTTTTTCTTCTTCTTTGTTGTTGTGTATGTGGTAACCAAGTTCTTTTTGTGTAAGAGTTCTTTTTGTTTAGTTTTGTTTTTGTTAAAAAGTTCTTACTTATCACTCTTGCGGAGTGAACTGGTCATCAAGGCACCAATTAATACTATGTTGTATTATGGTGTGGCTCCCAGGTTGGGAAATCGTAATAGTGCGTAGGACTCCCTGACAATGGTACATAGCAGTTTTAGTTACGTCGATCGTCCGTAGGTTCACTTGTTTACTAGGCGGTTGTGATGACAACGAGTTAAGACTAGTGAGTTATCTCACCTTAGACTGGCACTTTTTCTTTATCTTGCCTCTCGTCAATTGTCAAAAATGTCATGAAACAAACCGGTTGACGACTTAGAACGATCAGCTGTAACTTAAAAACATGCATTAAAAGACGTAAGTCACAATTGTGTTTGTTTTTGTATAAAATTATATTTTACAATATAGTTACAATTTAAAACAGATCGTCTTTTTTTTCTTTTGGTGGTTCTGAAGTTCACAGTTAGCAGTTTTTCTCACAGTGCTCTGAGGAGGGAAAAATGACGCTTCGACAATACGGTCTTCAACAACACATGTTGTTCCGTCTCTCTCTCTGCTCTATCTATCTGCTCTGCTCTGCTGATTCACCGTTTTTATTGGCATTTTGTCGCTTTGTTTTTCTATCCACGCGTCCTGTCAATCGGTTGATACATGTGTTCTTAAGTCACGTTTTGACCTCAGAAGAACATTCGATTTTGTCTAACGGAGCGACACGTGAATTTCCCACTCATGCCAATATCTGTAATTCCAGAGCTTACGAGGAATGTCACGTTTATTTGTTTTGTAAACAAAAAGATCGTCGTCCGATTTCTCTGTTTATGACGTAAGCCCTTCCTCTTTTCAACAGGTAGACAATCGATTATTCGATGCCCACTCTTTTAAATCTTTTATTAAAGTTTTTTCTTTTCAGTTATGTATGATGGTTCCAGCCATTCATTACGTAACAGTTGTAGTCAAGTGGGAAACAGGCAACCGGAACTGAGTTCCACAGGCGTGCACTTCTAAGAAAGAAGCTTTGTTCATGGAATATACGTTTTGATTTTGGCACAGATAAGGAGTGGGGAAAATTTTTGACAGTGGTTTCAGCTAGGCGGGTGTTTATCGTGAAAGATTGGCGAGGGGGGACCAGAGATTGGAGTTCAGACGAGCACCTGCCATAGTAGTAACGATAAAACAAAGACAGGCTCGCAACGTCTCTCCTGTGGGAGACAAGCTGCAGGGAAGAGAAAAGGGCATCCCCCACTAAGCCACGAAGGCTATTTTGTACTCTGTGAAGGCAGGATAGATTGTTTTTAGCAGCTCCTGCGCAGCTGTGGCAGCAGCACTCCATTCTTGGACGTACTTGGCTTTTATACAGAAAGAGAATTGCATCAGCAGTGAGATATCTTCTGGAGCGGTAGAAGGATCCTACCATTTTTCCATCGATCTTGGCAACTGACTTGATGTACGCATTCCATTTCAGCTCAGGGGTAAACGTCAAACCCAGAAGCTTATCAAAACATAGAGCTTCCCTTAGACGAGAGCCACCCATATCAATTGATGCCAGATGGGGATCAGAGCGTATATGATGTAAAGATAGGAGCTTGGTTTCAGATGCATTAAAAGTTACCAGCCACCTCCTCCCCAACTGTACCACGCGCTCAAGATCAGAGGAGAGAGAATTAGAGAGGACTTTGTCATTTACGGCCTTTGATGTGTTGCCATAGATAGTCGTCATCAGCATAGATGTCAACGAATGATTTAAGTATGTGTTTTGGGAGATCATTGATGCATATCTGATAGAGAGTTGAACTTAAGATGGACCCCCGAGGGATTCCAGCATTAATATTGATGACCTCTGATTTCTGCCCATCAACTATTACTCTTATGAGCCTATCGGAGAGAAATGATTTTATGAGGGAGAAAACATTTTCAGTTTAGCGTAGCTGGGAATCTTGTGTAGTAGGTCCTTATGCCATACCTTATTGAAGGCATTTGATATGTCAAGAGTAATTGCTCTAGAAAGCGAGCCTTTGTCAAGATGTTCGCTAATCCCATGAGATATAACCATTAGCAAATCAGCTGTAGATCTGGCAGAACGGAAGCCATATTGCATGTTACTAAAAAGGTTATTTTTGCTGAGGTGGTTGACTACTTCTCTATTTAATATGGATTCCAGCAGCTTACTTATGACATACAGGAGATTTATTTGTCGGTACTGAGAGGGAGATGACTTATCACCTGAGTTCTTAAATACAGGGCATACTGATGAGGTTTTTCAGGGTGTTGGGAACCACTTATCTTTAAGGCAACGCTTAAAGAGTTTTGTAATATGGGGGCGAGTTCTAGTTGAAGCTTTTTTAGCACAATGATTGGAATGCCGTCAAGGCCAGTTGCTTTACTGGAATCAAGGTTCTTGATTAGCTTGGCGACATCGCGCACAGATATTTGCATGTTGCAGAGCGTGTTGTCCGTTATAGGAGGAAATACGGGGAGTTGATTGCCTTCGTCGCATAGGATAGAATTGGCTGCAAAGTTCTTGGCAAATAGTTTGGCCTTGTCTGATTCTGACGAGATGACCTCCTGTCCATTGATGATGGTTGGGATAGAACGCACGCTTCTGCTCAGGATCCTGTTTGCTATTTGCCAAAACTGGTGGGAACCAAACCGCTGCTAAGCCACTTTGGATTTAACGGACTGAGCATATAGCTCTCTTGCATTTTTTATTACTCTTTTGCAGTGGTTGCTGGCAGTTCTGAAGGCAGCTCTGAAGGCATCTTATAGTTTGTCGTTCAGGTGTTTAGCAGCTGTAAGTTGATGAACATAAGCTTGATTAATTAAGAACTTCAATATTTTGGCGAAAAGCGGGAGAAGTCTAATAGGGCGATAATTTAATTGGTCAGTTCTTTCGCCAGAATTCTTGTTAACTGGTACCACAGAAGCGGTTTTTCAGCAGTCAGGAAAGAAAAATTCGCCGAGGAATTTGTTGTAAAGTTTGGAGAGAACTGGATCAACCTCAGCGGAGCATTTTTTTAATAGCACAGCCGGAATAAGATCAGGTTCACATGCTTTTGGGGTGTCTAGGTTTTTTATGATACTATGTATCTTAGAAGTGGTGATTTTCAAATCATCTATTGAGGCGTCTGTCCGCAAAGGAAAATCAAGGAGGGAGTGATGTGCCGGGTCCAATGTGGCGTTAGAGGCAAACCGACTGGCGAGCATCTTTGACTGCCAATTATTTACTACACTGTTGTAGATTTTCCAAATGTCACGGATTCCTAATTTCTCTGCTTCGATTCGTTTTCTAGTGGTTTCAGTGTATTCTCTTCTAGCTGTCACTGTTTCTCTCTTACAATTACTTCTAGCTTTTATATACTCATGTCTGTTTGAACTGGACGTTTGTCGATTGAATCTTCGGTACGCATGCTGCTTTTGAGCAATGGCAGCTGCACAAGTAGAAGTAAACCATTAGGGAGAGTGGGACTTGCTATCGAATTTCCGTGTGGGAACAAGTGCTTCAATTGCAGTTTGGAACCATTCAGTGATCTCATTTTGCGCACCGTTCAGCTGGAAGAGAAAAGATATTTCCCCATGGGTTATCTCTGATGAGATCCCTGATGGCTTCCCAGTCAGCCTTTTTGTCATAACTCGTTGTATTGAGTAGTGGCTCTTCAGTTTTGGGAATAGAACTTAGGGTGATTTCAACCATTATCAGCATGATCAGCATTCCCGAGTGGGCTGTGGGCATTCGTTGTACAATCATCGGGAACTGTTGTCAGAAATAGATCTAGAATTAAGGCATGTTGATCTCGTTGGTCTGGGAATCGTGTCGGAAATGTAACCGTCTGTGATAGGGAAAGAGAAATAGAGAAGCTATGTGTTGTCCTACCATCTGCGTCTGTGTAGGTAGAGAACCCAAGTCAGTTACTGTGGTGGCATTAAAGTCACAAAATACATGTACTTATGCGCTAGTATCGAGGGAAAGTGCTATATCTATGCTGTCAGAGACTTTGTTCATTAGGGTACAGTCTAAGGTCGAGGGAGAGTGGTAGAGTAAATACAAGTAGCTAATATTATGCTGCATGTTTATTCTGAAGCACATATAGGCCTGGTCGTCTGATTCTAGTTTTGTTTCTCTAGTAAGGGGTGTGTTACGAATATAGACTCCAAGCCCGTGCATGTGTCTGTTTTGACACATTAACACATGAGGTACTATTCATAACTCTTTTAATTTCTGTGCAAGATTATAACGGTCCTTTAATGACATACGCTGCATTATTCGATCTTCTCTTGCTGAAGTTTAGCAGGGTCTGCCGGTTTTAAAAGCAGTAACTATTTTTTCAGTAGCATAGTAGGATTTAACAACCCTGCCTACAACACTTTTGGAACGTTTCACTTTCTCTGAAATCTCTCTAATGGTGTGCTTTTTCTTGTGCAGTTTCACAATAGCTTGTCTCACATAGAAATCAATTTTTTGCTGTTGCTAGCTGATGCAACATTTATAAAAGACTTATTCTAGTGAGGAAATCAAAACATTTGAATATAGCATACTATTTACATTGTTTTTCTCAATTTTGGCCCTTACTTTTGGACGTTTCTTAATTTGAAAAAAAAATTGTTATAATTCTTTTTCTATCCTTTGAAAATGATTCAAATCTTAGTTTGTTATTATGAATGAGAAGGACTACCAGTTGTCAAAATTACAGCTTTTCACAATTGTTATTTCTAACAAATAGTAGGTTTAAAACTTTGCCCCTCAGTTTTGGACGCTACCGCATATATATATATATATATATATATATATATATATATATATATATATATCTTTACTAAGAATGCTTCAAGCAAACTACTACCTACTTTTACATATATACACACACACATATATATATATATATACATATGTATATATATATATATATATATATATAAGAGTAGGTAGTAGTTTGCTTGAAGCATTGTTAGGACGTTCCTATTTTTAAAAATAAATTGTTATAATTCTTTTTCTATCCTTTGAAAATGATTTAAATCTTAGTTTGTTATTATGAATGAGAAGGACTACCAGTTGTCAAAATTACAGCTTTTCACAATTGTTATTTCTAACAAATAGTAGGTTTAAAACTTTGCCCCTTATTTTTGGACGCTACCGCATATATATATATATATATATATATATATATATATTTATATATATATCTTTACTAACAATGCTTCAAGCAAACTACTATCTACTTTTACATATATATATATATATATAAGAGTAGGTAGTAGTTTGCTTGAAGCATTGTTAGTAAAGAAATATATAGAATTTTTTTAAAGCCCAAGACAATGCGGGGAAAGACCGGAATATTAAAGTAAAGAAAGAAAAACAAACAAATGTAGACGGGTGTGCTTGAGTAGAGGAGTGTCTAGCCTTTATTCGTCTATCCTTCCTCACCTCAATGTATAATTATTTATAACCAAGTTGCTGGTATGTCCGGTGTATGTAAAGTCCGTGGATGGTATGCAACTTCGATTAATTTCGAGAGAAAGGGACCTCTCTTTTTCAAAAGACAAAAGTGGATTCAAGTGGCGGAAAAGAACGCGACTGGACTGCAGAAACAGGGCAGGGTCAGTTGGGGGTAGTTTTATTTTACTTATTTATTTTTTTTATTATATTCATGCAGATATTCTCAATGATTTATACTTGCATAACATTTGCGTAAAAAGTTTTAGTAAACACGCACCTCTTTCTATATATATATTTATGTATGTGTATATATATTAGTTTTAAAAAAATTCGCCAACCAAACTTCTCTGTCAGTTTTTCGTCTACGGACATGAAACTCTAACCCATGCGAAACTTTATATTTTGGTTTTAGCCAGGGAAAATAGATGCAAAATATGAAAATAAAAAAATGGAACACGGCAAGTGAATGTCGAACGACATCATTACAAAAATGCATGTATAAAGTAATAGCTGTTAGTTCATGTTTTAAATGTTAGCCTTGCAGCGAACATGTCTTCATAGCCAAGGCAATAACGTCAAAAAGTAAATCCTCAGCTAACCCTTCATGTTTTAAATTTTAGCCTTACAGAAAACATGTCTTCATAGCCTAGACAATATCGTCAAACGAAAAAGTAAATCTTCGCCTTAACGTTTTGGTTTGAATTTTCAGTGCCGGAGCACGAGTCATTTTTTAAAAACTTCTGTAATCATTACTACATATTGGGTTCAATATAATAGAAAAATAAATAGGAAATCTGCATTAATCAAAATATCATATTTAAACAAATTTTACGACCGGACAATACCGGGCGGACTGCTAGTACACACACACACACACACATACATACATATATATATATATATATATATATATATATATATATATATATATATATATATATATATATACGGGAAATTAACAGATCTGCCGACAAAGATAAAGTATTATTTGTGAGATAGTCAAGGAGGTAAAAAGAATATAAAGGAAAGAGATAAAGAGAGGATGGCCAGATAAAAACGATAACTAGACTAATGAGGAAAATGAAATATAGATGAATATCGGTTGAGAAAAAAACGAAAGGCGATAGAAAAAATGAGAAAGAGAGAGAGAGAGAGACATAGAGACAGAGAGACAGACAGACAAAGACACTGGGGAAGCGACCGAATGACCGTCTTATTATTTGTCCATCCCAATGCAACGACGGGCGAAACGTTTGAACTCCTTGGAGCTAATTTAAGCACAATAGATCGGTTAATAGAAAACAAGAAACGGACTAAAGAAATGAAAAGCAGACGAACCGAGTCGAAACGAAGAGAGGAAATAAAAGAATGAAACAAAAACCTCCCACAAAGGCAAACGCAAAAGAAGAAAGGGAGGACATCAGAAAACGCAAACAAAGACATCAAAAATCTTAATAATTATGTAAATAAATAAGAGATACGAACTTCGTCGGACGAGTGGTTGGGTTTGACAGGAGGATGGCGAGGTTTTGCTATGCCTAAGGACAAGGTGTGTGTTGGTGTGGGTTGCTGCTAGAAAGATGCCACCATGAAAAGAACCCTATCCTCATATACCTATATTTCCATATTCCTTTTTTTTTCTTTTTTAAAAATTCTTCTCCGTACAAAGACATCAGAATTGTCTTTCCTTGGATAAACTTCTGATAGTCTTTGAAGATTTTGTAGCATTTTATATGGTTTATATGTCTTTGATGTTTTTCCTCTCTGTTCTCTATTTTCTCATTCAGTACATTCTATGTGTTCATCTTTGTACACTTTTATTCCTGTATGTATTTATATGCTAACGTGTCTCATCCGTACAATTAGAATATCTGTCTGTCTGCTTATTCGCTATAGTCTTAAAAACTACTGGACGGCTTTTCAACAAAGTGACCTATCGATGAATTATGAACCATGAAACGTCATAGACTATATAATGCTTACCTTAATGTAATGCAAATCAATCATCAAAAATGGTTACATAATAAGAAAAATACAACGACTATAGTCAAGAGCGAGACAGTCGTTCAACTTTCCCTAGCTACTACCATTGAGTTAAGTGGAGCTTGTTCCTTTTCTCCATGTGTTGTTACACTTATATTTATTCATACACCGCTCATGCATAATCTCTATCTTTGGCTTTTTTGACAGGATGAGAGTTAAATGTACTCTTTTTCGGGCTCAATAAACTTTTTTCTTTACATATAATATTAAGCATCACATTATTTATACTTGAATCAAATAACAGTTATGAATGAAGTATGTAAAACGTATATATTATTTAATTGGAATCCATTATTGAGATGAGTATTATTTATTTATTTATTGCGGACTATTATCCTCATCTTTCTTAAATGTTGTTTCACAACGTTTCGGTCAACTATTCCTCTGGCCTTCGTCAGGTGATAACCGCAACGGAATAGGAACTCTGAATCTCCTGACTACATTCTCAGTTGATAGAGACGTTGAATCTCTACCGTTCCAGGTGAGAATTGTCTAATGATAGCGGTTTCCATCCTACACAAAGCCGGCCAGACGCCTACTCGGCAAAAACGTGATTAGACGACAACAACTACTGATGGCAGTAATTGCTGAGAATGCCGTTAGGAGATTCTGAGTTCCTATCCCGTTGCGGTTACCACCTGACGAAGGCCAGAGGAATAGTTGGCCGAAACGTTGTGAAATAACATCTAAGAAAGATGAGGATAATAGTGCGCAATAAATAAATAAATTATGTAAAATGTATTAGATATTTCAGCCGAGATTTTATTCCTATTAAACTGTATACAGTCATTAAGTATTTTAATAATACACTTCTGACGATTTGGAACTTTAAAGTGCATTAATTAGATAGATCATTCTTAACTCTATAATAATAATAAGTATATATATATAGATTAATCCCGTCACGCAAAAATTAGCATGTAAAATCCGTGCCTTTTCCACCTCACGGATAAAACCATTTCAAGTGGTGAGGGAAAGATAAAAAGTAAATAGTAATTAGAATCCACCTGTGACTAACCCTTCTACATAAAATGAATTTGGAAAGAAATTCCTTATAATGAAAAGTCAATAATGACTGACTTTACTTTAGGTTGTTAACCCTCACTAATGAAGCTGGCTAGGACCCCTGTTTATCTGAAAATCTCGGCCCGTGTCGTCTAGTTCTTCTCTGAGGGTTGTTACATTGAATCATGTATGCTGAAAGCGAATATCGATGCCGCAAGCAGGAAGAAAAACAAACTCATATACTCTAGTCTACAGAGTTAATTTTCACAAACTTATGTACAAATGTTTTACAAATTTATAAATAAAATTGACGTCCGAATCAAACGTAAACACAATCCAACTATCATGTATTAAAGACGCTTACACTTTTTAAAATAAAAATTTGGTTGAGACTCACACTTAATCATCATTTTCTACTGCAGAAGTGTGAGTCTCAAACAAATTTTATTTTTAAAACAAGTGTAAGCGTCTTTAATACATGACAGTTTGATTGTGTTTACGCTTGATTCGGACGTCGATTTTATTTGCGTAATATATGTGTGAGTTTGCCCACATCATCATCATTTTCTACTGCAGAAGTGTGAGAGTCTTAACCAAATTTTTATTTAAAAAAAAAATGTAAGCGTCTTTAATACATGGCAGTTGGATTGTGTTTACGTTTGATTAGGATTTTATTTGTTAAATTATGTGTGAATTTGTCCCCATCATCATCATCATCATCTGTATATATATATATATATATATATATATATATAGTTAAATAGAATTGTAGAAGGCGGTACAATGCCGAAGTAACGGAAAGACACAAGCTGAAGCAGGTGAGAAATTTATTAATACAACTTATAAATACATGTGTACATATTCATATTTCATATACGCAGTATATTTATATTTGCACAGTGGTTACTTGGGAAAGTCGGTCTGGTGGTATGTACATGTAATATAATATTTCGAGAAAGATCTCTTCGTCACATATTTACTTGACTTTGACAAACGTGTTGTTGTAAACAGTAACTATACCGCAGCATATCATCGCTCGGTACTTCTGGGTAGTATATGGTTAGGGTTTTTTTCTCAATTCTTATTTTATATTTCTAAATTATTTATTTTATATCATATTTTATTTTATTTATTTGTTTTTTATTTTTTGTTTTTTTTATAATAGTTTATCTTTGGTTCAAACGTGTTGTTGTAAACAGTAAATAGTAACAGTATCGGGCTAAATAATTGTCCGGACATTGTTGGTGGCTTTTTAATTTTATATGATTGAGTTTGTTTGTTTTTCTTTTACTTATTTTTATTTTTAATTAATTTATTTATTTTATTTATTTATTTGTTTTTTAATAGTAGTTTATGTTTATATTGAAGAGATTTATTTAACTAATTTATTTGTTGTTTGCGTTTCTGAGTTCTATTTGGTGGTGGTGGGCGTAGACTTAGAATAAGTCGGTTGGTCAAGGGAAACTACTTGATGGGTTGTTCTAAGGGGGATAATCGTTACCGATATTTCTTCCCAGATGTATAAACTTGCATTACTTTTTGTGTATTTATTTGTTTGCTTATTTATTTTATTTTAGTGATATTGTTCTCATTCCGGGGGTATTTTATTTAATTCATTATGTAGTGTATATATACTCATTTACGGATTCTTGTATCTTTAATTCAATTATATGGTAACTATAATTATTTATTTATATATGCAATGTGTTATGACGAAGTGGTTAACGTTATGATTAAAAAATTGACCGTTGACAAAACACCCGGGTAACGCCGGGCACCGATGCTAGTATATCTATAAATTGAACGTGCCCGTGTGTCTGTCTGTCTTTCTGTGTGTCTGTGTACAGTTCCCTACGCAATAACTCTGTCAATTTTTAGTCTACAGACTCGAAATATTATATACAGGGTACTGAGATTTGAGAAAATCGATGTGATCGGTTTTCGGCCAGAAATCTGGCTGTAAAGTGTCAAAGTTCAACGATTTGACATTTGAAAACTCTACCAAACTCCTCCAACAATTTGGGATCTAAACCCTTGAAATATTAGATATAGGTTCCTTGGACATGCATCTAACTTAATAACTTGATTTGAGCCACAAACAATAAATTTTAAGGGGTCATAATAGGGGTCGAAGTTTAAAAAAAATGACCGTTTTTTTTGGGGTTTTTTTGCTCAGCATACATCTCAAAACACCCGAGCAACGCCGGGCCGAAATGCTAGTATATATATATATATATATATATATATATATATATATATATATATATATATAATAATTTACTATAATAATTATTAAATATATATATATATATATATATATATATTTATAATGAGCATATTGAGAAGTGAAATTTATTTATGAGCATATTGAGAAGTGAAAACACGAATTACCATTAGCATATAAGCGACGCTCTTTGTGTAAACAAATCGAGCGGAGGTATTTCGGACGATATCAAAACATCGTTAAACTCACTACTCGTTCAAGTAGCCGCAATAGCGTAATGGTTAGGAGCCTTGACTGCCGTACAAACGGTCGGGTTTCAATCTTGGCTTGAGGTAGTTGCCTGTCTAGCCGCACTGATGAGCTGTGAAACAGCGAAACAGTACTGTATGTGGATGACTATATATATTTATATATATATTGAATGCATACAAAAAGTGAAGAGGAATTAAAAAACGGCTTCTATGATAAAAAGAATTTTACAACCCAAGGGAGATAACTACACTGAGTTTTAATTTATCCTAGCGTATATATTATTTTCAAAACATCGATATTTCTCCGTGCATCTATATATATTTTTAGCCCAACTCAAAAACATTTCTGCTGAAGAAAGGGTATTTTTTTATTTAAATGAAATCACAACACAAAATTATGTAGCAGGATATTGTATAAAATCTGTAATTTTCTTTTTTCTTAAATGGAATGTTTTTGACCCACCAAAACTTCTTCCCGTATTCTTGCTAGTTGGCCATGACATAAGTTCAGAAACACTGCTCTATATACAGAAAGTCCCTTGTCTTAGCCATATAGGGGTATAAAGCACAAAATTCCTCAATACTTTGTAACTCTCTTTGCTCTCACTAGTTTTCGATAGCTAATTATATATATCGGTTTTTTTACATTGCTGTTTAATAAATGCAGACATGTTTATTTTACAGTTCAATATCAGAGTACTAATACAATGAGGCATACTTTCTAAACTTAACTTATTCTTTATTCACTTTTTGTAACAAGACGTTCACTTTTCTCCATCTTTATGAATGACTAAGCATCACCATTCTTCTTCCTGCTATTATTAGCATTGGTATTTCGTTCTTAGAACCTGCGACGGGAAATCTCATTATATACGGAAATAAATAAAAACAAAAGACAAAAAATAAATAAATAAACAGCACACATCGCATAACGAATAATATAGATGAGAGTTTAAGATTTTTTGCAGTGATCATATGGAAATACCATGACATTTCATCTTAATACTTCCACTCTGCCAATGTTTCTATCTTCGTTTTTGGAAAACTGTCTTCCGGAATAATCTCTAACCGCCTTAAAGCATTAAGATTTCGACGTCGACTCGCACTGACGCCATCACACTTTTTTTCATAAAAAGGAGAATGAAAATGTTACTTTAAAAAAATCCTCAATGGCAGAAATCATTTTTATTTCTTTTATTATCCGATTTGACTAAGATCCGCTTATGAAAAGGTTTAACCAATTCCCATCAATATCGTTGTCTTAACTTATTATGTCAGATCTTATGTAGATGCTAGTATTAAAAAACACTCGTAAGTCTGCCTCTGTATGTTTACACTATTAAACTTACAAAACAGACATAACGGTTATTTCGAACGTTAGTAAGAAATAACATCTTAGTCATTTTTTAAAGCTTCATTTAAAATTGTAATACTGTCGTCTGTTCATTTGAAATATCACCTTTTTGGACTATAATGCTTCAGCTTGAAACAGCATTAAATGCTACATCTTAATAGATGGCGCATATAAGAATATTCGTTCATATTTTTCCCGTATTAATGTCTTTGTATGACAAAGTTGTTTACTTCTTTAAACAGAAAAGCAGAAAACCTTTATCCTTCAATGAAGCAAAGAAAATATTTTCAAAAAATCACGATCACATGACAATGGATGTGATCGGTTTGAAGTTAATGATGAAACTTGAGATTCTAATTGATAGACGTTTGGGAAAATAATTCAACTTGAAAGACGTCTTGAAGTTAATTAAACCGGTCTATATCGTTGTGAGCTTTCTTCTGTTTTAAGGACTGCAGATATTCAAACAGTCATATCTGAACGCATATACCATGCACTGGATAAAACAGGCGAAGTCATATATCCAAAGCATTTGAAAAAGTCTTGCACGAAGGGCTGCTAATGAAAATTATAGCGTGCAGTTTAACTGGACATATACTAAATATGGCAAGATCCTCTATGACATTAAAACCATTCAGGTTGTCATTAAGGAACGTATATCCAAACAGCACAAGAGTGCCCCAAGTGTCGATCCTTAAACCAATATTATGCCCGAAATTGATATATTTGCTGATGATGCAACGCTCTATAACAGGCCCGAAGGAAGAACGGGTGTACACAATTCTAAGACAAAGGAAGAATTCATAGAAAATACCTCCAGACCGTATGGAATGGGTCAATAAATGGATGATAACATTTAATGTTAGTAAGACTAAACTGCTCTTTTTTAACAATTACAAGAAGGCTCTCCAACCACCAATATCCATGATAAATAAATCCTTCCTTTAAACTCATCGTTTTAATATTCACAGAAAACATAATCTGAAACAAATGCACTGAACACGTTACAAAGGTTGCTGCAAAGAAGGTAGATTCCCTCTGTCGTGCTAGAAGACTACTTACATCTGAGAGTAACCATGTACCTCTACGAAGACATAAATCGCACATGCATGGAGTATTGTTGCAACATCTGAGTTGGTGTATATATCACTAATCTTTCTTTTTTGGATAAAGTTCAAAAAAGAGTTTCCAATTTAATCATTCCTACTTTGTCAACTAAGCTCCAACCCCTATTCTATCACCGCAATGTTGCATTCCCGTGCCTGCTTTACAAGTATTTCAATAGAGTGTGCCTTGATAAAGTTGTTGCACTCGCGATGTACATATCCCCGACAAACTCGCTTACCAGCAAAATCACACAACAACAATGAGCTAGTATTCTCAGTACACTGGAGACAGAAGGATTTGAAAACTCACGAAAAGAAAAACAATTCATTAAACCAGTGTTCCCATAAATCTGACCCTCACAAAATGGAAAAGGAATTTAATGAACCAGTGTTCCCATAACACTGGCAATACGAGGATTCGAGGAAGATTTTTTTCACGCGGTATCCTCCAAGGAAAAAATAACAACTCTGTTAATTGATTAAAAAAGATTAACCGGGTAAAATTCAACCTCCACCTCAAAGTCAGAACCGGATCAGCACGAGACGAAAAACTGTAAGTAAAGTATTTTTAAAAAATCAAAAACAATATGTGTCGGTCCATCCTACTGATAAATTACATTTCAAAAGCTCTAAAAGAACAAAATAAGATTAAATCCCTTATCGTCGTATTGTATTGAGTGTTTTAAAAAATTCGTCGCTGTTGTTCTCTCTGCATGAGTAAAAGAAAAAAATATTCACTCTATTGTTTGCCACCCCCTCCTAGAAAAAGTATACATAATTTTTCTTTACTGTAAATTGTTCTCTTTGTTCGACTTTTACGTTAAAGAAATTGAGTAGCTCTGTTTCGTTTTGTCCAAAAAATGAAAGCCCAAACTTCTTAAAATTGTTAAGTGCAACAAACATTTTATTTTGAAACATATTTCAAATAATGTGGAAATAATCATTATTTCCCACCTGGTATCTGCAAAAGAGAAAAAAATTGCCGCGAACTACAAAATTCTCTTTCCTGACAGACAATATAAAAAATACTAAATCTGTACTCTTTTCTTTCTGAACTAACCAGCCAGACAAGATGGAGGAGCTATAGTCAGCTTTGGCTCAGTTAACGAAACTGCAAATTAAACAAAAAAGAAGAGAAAATTGAACAAAAAGATATGCAAAAAAGCTTATTAGAGAAATGGGGGAAAACAGAAAAACACCATCAACAAAAGCTAATGAAACAAGTCGAATTACAGAAAAAATGATCTGAGTAACTAATGTAACATCAAAAACAATTAATGAAACATCAAAAACAATTAATCTAGAATCAAACTCAATCGTCCGAGCGCCAACAACGAACAGAGGAACTACTGACATAAATTTTAAAGAGTAACGCGCACGCGGAAAATGATTAAGCTTTTTCGCAAAATACGATAATTTTCAAGTACGAAGATGAGAAAAATCATTCGCAGCTTATTTCAGGAGAGATGAATACTTCTTCAATATCGACTGCGGTAACTGGTCTGATCAAAAGAGGACCCGACTGCTTGAAACGGCTGAAAACGACAAATTCGTGGACTTCATCTTTTCAAAGAAAACCGCGGCGTTATCGTCCAGTGAGACGGTAAATCTGATTATAGAACTATTCTCCCCAGAACACCTTTTCTTTCGAAGAGATAGAGATGATTAAACGTGACCAAAAACGATAATAACAACTTTAGTACGTATGCAACAGGGTCCTTAGAAGACTACCACTATCGATTACCCAGGCTAAAGGAAGTGTACACAAAATTAAATGGCGGCAATTTTTTTCTCAGCTCGACCGCAGCGATGCGTATTTACAAATTTCTGTAAACGACAAAAGTGCTAATCTCCTCTATATTAATACCAATCGTGGTTTATATAGATGAGAAAGGCTCGCGTTCGGGGTCAAAGTAGCACCTGCTATATTCCAGAAAGGCATGGATACTACGCTGAGTGACCTTAAAACCACCATGGCATATTTAGATGACATCATTATAGCGAACAAAAGCAGGTGGGGGAACACGCAAACCCTATCAAACAAGTATTTAGTCGAATACAAAATTATAGGTTTATGGTTAAAGAAGACAAGTGTGAATTCTTCTAACAACAAATCAAGTACCTATGACATGTCATTGATAAAGATGGCAGACGCCCAGATTTGGTCAGAGTGACCGCTATTAAGAGAAGATGCCGGCACCGAAAAACATAGCATAACTACAAAGCTTTTTAGGCCTGACAAATTATTACCAAGGGTTTATTCCCAACGTGCGCAAACTGCACGCATCACTCTACCAATTACTAAAGAAGGATAAACCTTGGGAATGGACATCGGATTGCCTGACATCATTTACAGAAAAAAAAATCATTCTCTCAAAATTGTTCCTAATCCTGATTTGGATTTAATAGTGGCTAGTGACGCTAGCCAGTATGGCATTAATGCATGCATGTTACATAGGATGCCGGATGGCTCAAAACAGCCAATCGCTTTCGCATCGCGGATCCTACTTTCAGCGGAGATAATTTCTTCTCAGATTGAAAAAGAAGGCAGAGGTATCATTTTCGCAGTTTTGAAATTCCACAGTTTCCTGTACGGAAGACATATTTTCCTGCAAACCGAACATAAGCCCTTTATATCAATTTTTGTATAAAAAATGGACTTCCCACATTCACAGCGAACTGGCGCTTGAGATGCGAAATGATTCTTCTAAATTACGATTTTACACTAGAATTTGTTTTTTCGAAACTTTTTGACCACGCAGATGATCTCGAGACTAAATTCTACCAAAATGGAACCTCTGGAAACTCGTTAATCGCGGCGCTACGTATTAATAGCGAATTGAAAACGATGATTAATAATATTATCTATGACCTGCCGGTAGCACTCCAAGAAATTAAGGCAGAATCGTGAATGACAATTTCATCCAAACCACTAAGCAGACGTTAATACTTGGGGGATACCGTTTCAGACATTTTTTTCTGTTTGCGACGAAGTTCTGCTGTACAGTCAAATGGTTGTAATCCCTAAACCTCTGCAAAAAAGATACCCAAGGGTTTTCACATGGGTCATCCAGGAACAAACCGGATAAACCAAGACATTACCAACATAGTGAAAACGCAATGCATCAACCCTGGCCTTAAGCTGAACAACCGTGGTTTAGGATCCACATTTACTACGCGGACCAGTAAGGACGTATACTATCTGATAGTAGTAGACAGCTACTCAAAATGTCCAGAGGTTCTGAGATGCAGAAAACCGACCACATCAACGACTTCGAATTTTATATTTGGGTTGTTTGCTCATTTCGGGATCGTGAACTCTATGGTCAACGACAACACTACGCAGCTCACGTCGGCAGAGTTCAGAGACTTGTGCGAAACATACAAAGTCAAGAATATCAAGACATCCCAGTAACATCCCAGCAGCAACGGACAGGGCGAACGTTAATCGACACGCTGAAAAGGGCGTTTAAAGAAGGCGTGAAAGAAGGGGCACACCAGTGGAAAAGGCACTCCGACAATTTTACAGAATCACGAAAAATCCTAAATGCAAGATACCAAATCATATTTGGGCGAAAAATCAAATCAGTTTTTGATAAACTGCTACCCATACACGCAATGCAATATAGAACCTTTACGATGCCAACAAAACGATTTAACCCCGGCGAAAAGTCTATTTTAAGCATTTCAAGAACAACGTCTCCTTTTAGGAACAGGACACGATCTCACAAATAATCGGCAATATCACATACATCGTTCAAAATTCGAACATAAAAGGCACCTAAACCAAATAAGGAAACGCATCCCCGAGGACAAAACAGAACCATCATAGGATGGCGTAGAATCAATCGAGATAGTATATAAAAATATTGACATAGAATCTCCACAAATTATGCGAAAACAAAGACTCTCCGGCAGAAAGAGAAAGTGCACCGATCCCTTTGCTGGTCTGCCCCCAAAAGGAAAAAAATACTGATTTTACACCTGGAGAAATCAGAGAGTGGGGTGTTGTGGGGGAACCATCCTCTGAATGGACTAAACCACTGTCCATATATACCGAACTCTTAACGATCCGGATAGGGCTCTAGTTCCGGTGTTTTCCTCGTTTGCTCGGTGGAACGCAACACACTGTTCACTATGTAACCCTTTGTTTGTCTTTTATTTATACACGTCTTGACTTACATCGTTGTTCTGTTTTTATTGTGGCTAGCTCCGAGCTATAACAGTTATCAAATCTAAGTATAAACAATAAATTTGGCCAGAGAAAACGTGACTGAAAAATCATCTTTTAGGTCTTTGTGTAGTCGAATGACGTAAACACAAATGATTAGTTTTATTATATACAGGCAAGTTATTTAGCTGAAAGAGAGGATTGAGGAGGAGACGTCAGATACTCCAGACAGGGAGAGAAGACAATCTCTCGTATGACGATAGGAAGCAACGTATTCCAAGATTAAGAAACGTGAAGGGACCGTTGTAATTTCTAAGGATGTCCGGCCGGAACTAAAGTATAAATGCTGTTATATATAAATATAACTATTGTGTCATGTCGTCTTTGAACAATCATGCACGTGTTTATTTATCGTTTTAAATGAACTGTTTTTGCATGTACTGTCTACAACTGCTGAACATACCATCATCACCTGACATCTTAAATGTACAGACGGTCTATTATATAGACCGCTATGAAATAAACTCTCTTGCTCATTCATCAAGAACTCGTCTCCCTCTCGTCGTGAGGTACAAACATTTGTGTGTACAAGTAGTTGTCTCTCCTCCTCTGTAAACATATTGTCGGTATGTCTACGTCACTGTTTCGTGGCAGAACCACAACACAAGTAATACATCTATAAGAATTGACTTACCACCGACAACTAAATTTCTGCATAATTTGGTACAACCATTAAATACATACGGAAGATATAAACGGGTACACAATAACCTGTTACGTACACACACCCCGCTACATAACACCTGTTTCCCTGACTGTTCTGATATGCAGATGTAAATGTAACGAAAACCGACATTGTGTTAATGTTTTTTCTAGGCATGGTCTCAAATAGTAGCCATTTACGTTGAAGTGGCGATCTGTCTTTTTAGGAGTGTAAAGAACATTTATTTCCAACAATTACGTATTTAGGAGTAAATTATTTGAGCTTAATGTTCTGTTTTCTTTAGTAATGCTTCTTGCACTTATTATTTTAAACTATTAATGAAAACAAACGAATATGTCAAAGATATCAGCAGCAATTGAATGGCAAAGAAAATATCAAATTCAAAGACTAATTGAACTCAATTCATCGATCCAATGATAAATGAAAAATTCTACTTTAAATCAAAATATTGATAATCCTTGTCTTGTTTCCCGTGTTATTACCGCCTCTAGAATAAAATAGAATCGAGAATAGGTTCCCTTAATTGGAAGAGGTCAGAATTATTCACAAAGTTATGTTGTAAAAGTGTTAAAAATATCGTACGAATTGAGCTTTTGCATTCAACAAGTGCTCAATAAATTTGAACCCTGTGCCAGACTAAAATATCGAAATGTAGATGGAGAAGAATCGAAAAAGATTTATAGAAAGTATAGTAAATGGATTTTTGTTCGTAAGTATAAAGTCTTTGAGAATGTCATGCAGTGCCAAAAATAAAGAAATTCTTTCGGATTAGTATTCCGGCTAAAAAGCGTACAAGACACGGAGACATCTATTTCCGTTTGTTCTTTCTTTCTGCTTCGCTTTGTGTTTGTTACAAAGTTTCGAAAATGGCGTCCGTTTTGGAAACCAACAAAAAGCGAGATTTATTTTTAAATCAAGACAGATGAATAAAAGATAAAAGTCGAATAAGTATGAGAAGGAGGGGAAGAAGAGGTAGAAGTTTAGGAAAAATACACGGAGAAGAGAGGGAGGAAATGGAGGTAGAGAAGAAAAGAATAAAAAAAGAAGGAAACGGAAAAAGAGATGAAGAGAAAGAAAAAGGAGGATGACGAAGCAGAATACGAAGACGAAAAACAGAACCAAAGACAGGGATGAATAGAGATATCATAAGGTGAGTGAATAAAATAGATAAATGAAAAAGAAGAGAGAAAAAGGAGGCGGATAGTGTAACAGAAAAACGGCTAGTTTCTGTGAGGAAAAACATTATTAAAATAGTTAAAGTGATTGACAGAAAAAATGGTATAGAAAAAAAGGAAACGAAGGGACAGAAAAAAAAACAAAGAGTAAAGGAAACAGAACACAAATAATAAAAAGGTATAATATGCCCAATAATGAGAAAAAACACAAACAATTAACGTAGTACAAAACAAAAACAAGAACAAAAAAACAAGAGAATAAGCAAGAGAAGAAGTGGGGGAAAATTACAAAAACGAAGTAAAGAATTAAAGAATGAAGACAATAAAGAAGTAAAAAGAAAGAATAAACGATAACACAGAAAATCGAAGAAGATAGAAAATAATACTAGAAGAATAAGAGAGAAGAAAAGCAGAGAAGAAAAAGAGAGAAGAAAGAGAAAACGGATAATCAGAGATAAAAAGATAAATATTCGGTCCAAATCACTAAACAGAAGATGATGCTGAAATGGATTAAGAACAAACAAAAAAGGAAGAGAATACAAACGAAATGGGAAATAAGGAATAAGAAAAGAAAAAAAAAACAAGAGAAAAATGGAACTATAATCTTGATGTTACAATCTAATTTGACGGGTACAAGGTGCGCATGCCTGAAAAAATGCGATACATCAGTTAGCGGAAAAATCGGCTTTTTAAGGTTGCAGGCAGAAAAGGACGAAGTCGGAAGAGACGGTCGAACCGGAAGTGCATTTACAAGATACACAAATAGATTTTCCTTTTTTCTTGGCTATATCTACACTCCGCTGACGCCTCTAGAGGCTAAAACTTCCAGGCAACGTTTTTTTTTTCCCTTATGCTCGCAGTTCGCTATTGGCAGCAGAATTCACTTTCACTTTTGTGCATAAGTAGATAAGAAAGTTTTCTTTAGAGAAACTTTCTTATTTGTGGAATCTATACATCAACGACTTCCGGTGTTATCTTGGACGATCTTATAAAAATATCTTTATTGGTATTTTTACCTTAAAGAAACGAAGGCTAAATGAACGTTCCAAGAAAAATATACTTTTATGAGAATAGTCTTTCTTAAAGAGAGCAAGCCAAGGAATCAGTAAATCTTCAATACTATATAATAAAATCTAAAAATGAGAGACGAAGAGATATAGAGACTGATATATAGATACGAAAAGAATGGGACACACAAAAATGCGCGCACACACATAAATATATACAAATGTATATATATAATACTAAAGCGGAGTTGATCAACGTTTGTTTTCCTGAAGCTTTTTAACAAGCTTTTATGATACAAAATACATGGTAAAACATTCATTATTTCTGCAATTTATTTAATTTTGAGCAAATCATCTCTGAATAAATTATCAATGTATTTCGTTAGCTCTTTACTCAATGTGTGCTAATTTGCTCATACACAAATAGTTTTTAATGTCTCCATGAGTATTTAGAGAAGCAATAGTTTCTGTTAATCTAATTCTTATATTTTCTTATAGATCCCGTAAGGAAACTAAATATACAAAATGAAAAAAAACAACATTCTACTTCTATATTATATATAAAAAAATATAACTTTAAGAAAAATAAAACAACATACTGTTAACAAGTAATATCCCTCCCACCATAACCCATTCTAAACTCGAATGACAAATGTGAGTGAGTGAAAACCTTTCCAACGTGAAGCAAAGAAGAAACCAGTTTAATGAATATCTGAACACGTGGAAACTCCGGACCGGTATTTTTAAAATTATTTCAGTGCTAAACTGTCGTTATTAGACTGTTTATTTGAATTAATTTTGTCTAATACATTTTATTTCAGTCTGAAATTAAATGCAAAATGTCTAGAATATTCTCTCCCCCCCCGGAGAATTTATTTAGGATTAATGCTTTACTTTTTCTATAAATTTAAACGAAAAGATCCCTCCCACCATAACCCATTATCCACCACTTCCGCCATAGCAGCGAAACTCGAATGACAAGTGTCAGTGAGTGAAAAACTTTCCAACGTGATAGAGATGGCTTCTTAGGCAAATAAGAAATCAGTTTAATGAATATCTGAACACGTGGAAAATAAGGACCGATATCTTTAAAATTATTTCAGTGCTAAATTGTTATAATTTCTTTGTTTGAAGTGTCTCTTGGGATGAAGAAAAAACTGAACACTCTTAAATGGAAATTACAGTAACCTATATCTATTCCATTTTTTCATTCGTAATTTTGGGAGGAAAATGTATCTTCAAATATCTTTAATTTCAAATTAAAGCGACGGACTTATACCAAGTAAATATTAATAAGTCCTTAGAGCCCTCTGTTTTTTTTAAATGGAGAGTAGACAACGCATTGTTGATGCGTTATCGGCAGTTCTCGTTACTCTCGCTTCCTCTTATTTTCCCCTCAGTCCTCATTTCCAATGAATGTTATATCTGACAAAGGGCGAAGAAAAAGCTCCAGGACGGCAGTACTTCGTGAACAGTAGTCTGAGATGTCGAAAATTTTCTGTTACTATGTCTATCCTTGTGGCCATGTCACTAGTAAGGGTGCTGGAGGTAAACGTTTCATCTGGGCTGACGTTATCCGCCTGATTGTCAGGGACACGGACCTTGGATTAACCACTAAGGGGGCCGTCCTATCAGCAGGTGCAAAATACTGGGGCTGCTGTATTGCCATTTGGTGAATGGACTCTGGACCATGCAGTAGTTTCGAGTGGAGACTCTCGATGCCATTCTAGTGGGTAATTGTTACGGCTTTACCTTATCATGGCTAAAAAAATCTTCCTCTCCTTTTCTCTCTTACCTTCCCTCTCTGTCCTGCTCTAACCAAGTCTGCCTTGATAGTGTACAAAATAGGCTTCGTGGCCTAGTGGGTGATGCCTTTTTCTCTTCCCTGCAACCTCTCTCCCACAGGAGAGACGTTGCGAGCCTGTCTTTGTTTTATCGTTACTACCTGCTCGTGTGACCTCCAATCTCTGGCCCCCCGCTCGCCAATCTTTCACGAAAAACACTCACCTAGCTGAGACAACTGTAAAAACTTTTCCCCACTCCTTATCTGTGCCAAAATCAAAACGTACATTCCATGAACAACGCTTTTTTCTTAGGAGTGCACTCCTGTTGAACTCTGTTCCGGTTGCCTGTTTCCCACCTGACTACAACCTGGATATCTTCAAGTCCAATGTGAACAAATTCCTGATGAACCGCCTCCTTAAGTAAGGCACTTTATCAAATCTCCAACACTAACGTACTGTACACACAATAACCTTTATCGCCGAGTGGCTTCCGGGACTTGATAAGTGGTGACTACCTTGTAAAAAAGAAGAAGTAAATATTCTATCTATTAACACACACACACACACACACACACACATATATGTATATAAACGCATCATTTAATACTAGATATACTTGGTTAAATAGTACAGATGACATATTTTTCATTTTGATCTGTTAGTTTCCTTGATAGGTGTTAGGATTTCAAAATTGATCTAGCTGATGAACTTTATTGACAGGGTGGAACGATAAAAAATATCGCTCTAAAAACAACACTACAGCTTTATTTTTTATTGTTAAAAAAATCATTCAGATAACTTGGTTATGTAGTAGAGCTGACATCTTATTCATGTAGCCGCCTTGAGTCTCTATCACCGCCTCGATACATGTTCGGAACTAAGAGCATGCTTTTTCCACAAGCGCCGGTGGGAGCTCGGCGAATACTCGGCAGATGGCAGCAATCGGGCTAGCTTTGGTGTTGTTGGAGATCATATTTATGATGGTCTCGATGTATGATCAAACGAAGTAGTCCAGTGGGTTCAAGTCGGGGGAGAAGGGCGCAGTGAGAGAGTTGTATAAAGCTGTAGCACTCCTTAAGCCAAGTCTGGGTGTCTTTGGATATGGGCCGGGTCCGAGTCTTGCTACAACAACCAAGGTCTTACATTAAGGGATCACATCACTCTGCAGAGTATCTAAATACATTGGCGTTTATTTTGAAGCCAACTTCAAAGATGTGAGGTGTTACCATGTGGTCCTCACTTGTAACCACATGAAAGACCATAACCGTGGCCGGAAACAGTTTTCGTCGCCCTGGGCACGTCCCTGTAATTCGTTGCAATCCAGCGATGCATTTCAGGATGCTGGAAATGTTTCTGTTTTCATAACTTGGACCAGTAGAGAATATAAGATATCGCTCGTTGAACATTGTGCCCCTCTCAGACATGATCGAAGGCTCGTATCGCTATTGAGATTTGTACACAACTGACCAACTAGTAGATGGTCTGCAACCAAAAAAAGAAAACTGGTTTTTATCAAACGAAAATGGAATCATGTGGCTATTTCTAGGGCAACAATTTACCGTTACTAACTGTAGTAGTTGTGTTCTCGGTACTTTTGGTTCCTTCTGAACCATTTTAATCAAAAGAAATCAAACAAACTAAATTCAGAATAGACAATTCTCAGAACATTGAGGACAATATATCCTTAGACTGCAACTAAGTCTTACGCTCAAACTAACTGCTTTATGCTTTACTTGATTCTAGTTTTAATCTTTTAAAAATAAACATATATTTTCTTTTGGTACTTTCCTGGTTTTCCTTTATTTTTATCATTATTTAACATAAAATGATATTTTCTTGTTTTCAAAGATAAAAAAAGTTGTTTCTAAGTTATAATAGTATATAATTATTGGTTGAATTACTTGTTTATGCCGAATCAATCGTTACATCCATTAAATGACAAGACATATACCTTTTGTAAACAAATACGTTACATTTATACACGACTTATAAGAACAGTAGTTGTACTATTTAACATAGTAATTCATTGGAATTAATATTTTTTCTTTTTACAATTCTGAGGTTGTATCAGGTACATCATATTTAATATCCAAGAAACATCGTGTGTATATATTAGTGGCATCATATTTTGGGGAATACTTTCGTTTAAACAACGAAAGGGGGAGAACAAGAGAACGATAGAGATGGGAAAAAGACTTAAAGAAATACAAAAGTGATAAAAAGGGGGAGATAGATGTAAGAAAGATAGTTCATGCTATATTCCTATTTCACATAACCATATTATTTCTCTTTCTATATCTATTTTGCCTTTCCTTAAAAAATGCTATTTATTTGTGCAATAAAAATGAATTTACAAAGTCTAAACGAAGTGAACATTTTCTTTTGACATATATTTAGTAAATGCATAATTTATATTTAAATGGGATTGGCATTATCTATTACTTTCTGCAAAAAAGAAACTATTACAAAAATATGAAGAACTAAAGTGTAATAATTATGATCTAAACACATGTAATTTGTTTACCTGAATGCCGAAAAGCAAGCTTAAATACGATATAATTAATTAAAGGCTTATGTAGTTTAGGTGAGTAAAGGAAAATGCTACACTTCTATCAAAATTCCTTGATGAGTTAAGTATTATCAGAAAGAAACTCAAGCGTACAAAATAAGAAAATTAAGGAAAGTGGATGCAAAATTTGCCAAAGGTATTTCAATTTCGATCGACTTAATTATATATATGTGTGTGTGTTTATGTGTGTATGTGTAGACACACATATATATACACATATATATTTATATATGGTTTTAAATAAAATGGTAGGCGGCAGTTTCTCGAGAGCTCTTTCGGCTATCATCTCTTCAGGAGCAAATCGATAGCAATCTAAATAATATTGTGGCGAAAATAAAGAGTTCTATAGGGGAACTTATTTAATGTGCCAACGTACGGGGGCATTAATTAAATTTATTTACGTTTAAAAAACGATTAAAAATGTTGGCACAACGAGGGAGAAAGAAAAAAAAAAAAAAAAAAAAAAAAAAAAAAAAAAAAAAAAAAAGCGGGAGAAAAAATTCAAAGTTCCCCAAAGAGAAACAATGCGTTAGATGTTTCTTTTTGCCGGCACAAAGAAGGTTGACGCACCGCAATAGAGACAGCCTCCAAAATCTTTAAATGATTTTTGGAGTCCGCTCTATGTAGCACCTCGAACCAATCTATTTTATATCTATCGGCACAGCATGGGTTGTCAACCAAATGCTGGCCAATAGCAGAGTCCAAGGCTGCAGAAGGAGGGAGACCTCCAAACCCCATCCTCCCTTGTCTGATCTTCGATGGAACATGCTGGTTTATACGAGTCAAAAGGTGCAAGGATGTTCGCCCAACATAACCAGCATCGCACTGGCATTTAAACTGATATACAATATTACTATTTTGAATGTAAGGCAAACTATCCTTGCGGAAAGACGGAAAAGCAGATCTCGTAGTATATACCACACGCAAGGTCACCGAATTGAAGCAATCGTAAATACTTCTTCGAATCTTTTTTGAAATTATATTACTCCCCTCCCCTATCCACGGTAATTTCAAATAAACCGGGCATTTCAAGGGTCCAAACTTTTTAGGGGATTTAAAATCCGCAACCTTTTTGAAAATACAATCATCAATAAGGTCAACAGGATAACCATTATTGATGAATATTTCCCTGATCTTATCGAGTTCGACATCCAATCTGTTAGGCGAACAAATCATGAGGGCTCTATGTACCAAAGTATTAATTAAACCGACCTTACGTGATTTAGGTACAAAAGACAACCAGTTCACATATAGTCCAGTAAATGTCGGCTTTCTATAAATTGTAGTGAGAAAGCCCCCCCTTGAGCGTTCGACAAGAACGTCCAAGAAAGGAAGCGAATTGTCCTTCTCACTTTCCATAGTGAACTTGAGAGCCCCATGTAAAGAATTCAGCCTATTAAAAAATGTCGACGCATCACTTTGCGAAGGAAAAATAGCAAAAGTGTCGTCAACATATCTGAAATATGCAGTGGGTTTAGATGTAGAATGAAACATAACGGATTCATAATACCCGACGAAAATATCCGCTAAAGTTGGGGCCAACGGACTCCCCATTGAAACCCCGTCAACCTGACAGTACATAATATCACAAAAACTAAATTCCACGGATTTCGTACACATTAAAATGAGTTCAATAAGAATCTCTTTAGAAAACCGTGGAGCAGTCAGGTGACCATCATATAAAGCGTCGGTACATATGCGTATAGTCTCATCCAACGGTATGTTGGTGAAAAGACTAGAGACATCAAATGAACACATGAAAGACGTCTCTGCATTAGAATCCAACCCACGTACACAATCAACGAACCGAAAGGAATCTGGGATACAATGCGTGGTGTAAAGCTCACGCACAGGTTGCAGAATTTCTACAAGCCACTGAGCCAAAGAATGTTGTGCTGAACCAACCATTGATAAAATGGGTCTCAGTGGAACACCTTGCTTGTGGATTTTAGGGAGACCATACATTCTGGGACGCTGTGACCCAGAGGGCCTGATCCTGTCATAGACATCCTTGCAAAACACCTTCTTTTTAAATAATGCAAGTAAACGTCTCTGCATTTTAGCCTCGTTCTTGCAAGTATTATCCGTCACCTCGACAGCGCCGAGTTTACGGAATTTCGAACTATCATTGAGAATCACTGCCATTTTCTCAACGTAGTCGGATTTATCCAAAATCACCACTCCTGCACCTTTGTCTGGTTTACACATATAAATATCGGTGTTAGATTTTAACGCTTTCATCGTTTTAAATTGCGTTATATTCCAGACAAAGTCGCTATGATCAACAGGAATGTTACTATATCGGTGAGCTAAGGCAACTAAATTGGATTTCATCCCAACAATTTTTTCTGGGGAATTAGGCACATTATGTCTAAGTTGAGAGAACAAAACTTCAAAGGCAGAAAGTGTTCTCTCTTTATTTAAACTCGTGGGGGGAATACAAAAATCTAAGCCCCTAGACAAAACTTTATTTTCAATTTCTGTAAGGACCATTTTTGAAAAATTGAAAATATGTTTGCTTCCATTAGTGGGTTCACACCCATATCTTCTGCGAACCAGAAGAGCAAGGTGTTTACTATTATCTTTGGAAGCATTTTGCCTAGCAAACTGATCACCGATAGATAAATATTTGCAAAAACGGAAAAAATCACAAAAGGACAGGAACCCCTTAACTACGGACCAAAGTTGATGACGATTACTAATGTACGTCTCAAGGTTCTCCATCAACTTATTCATATCGTCACGTATAAACGCACGCTCCATAGACAAACTTGGCTTCACTTTAGATGCAGCAATACGTTTACTAATGTAAGCTGGGGCTACATCTTGTTGCAGACAGGAACGCAAAAAAGCTAAGGAGAGATTGGTAGATCTAATTCTACTCCTTAATCTTACAATATTATTACACAATTCTATTTGTTGGTGTGTATACCTCTTCCGTAAATATTTAAATAAATGTTTAGAGGTACAGAATTTATATATGGTTTTAAATAAAATGGTAGGCGGCAGTTTCTCGAGAGCTCTTTCGGCTATCATCTCTTCAGGAGCAAATCGATAGCAATCTAAATAATATTGTGGCGAAAATAAAGAGTTCTATAGGGGAACTTATTTAATGTGCCAACGTACGGGGGCATTAATTAAATTTATTTACGTTTAAAAAACGATTAAAAATGTTGGCACAACGAGGGAGAAAGAAAAAAAAAAAAAAAAAAAAAAAAAAAAAAAAAAAAAAAAAAAAAAAGCGGGAGAAAAAATTCAAAGTTCCCCAAAGAGAAACAATGCGTTAGATGTTTCTTTTTGCCGGCACAAAGAAGGTTGACGCACCGCAATAGAGACAGCCTCCAAAATCTTTAAATGATTTTTGGAGTCCGCTCTATGTAGCACCTCGAACCAATCTATTTTATATCTATCGGCACAGCATGGGTTGTCAACCAAATGCTGGCCAATAGCAGAGTCCAAGGCTGCAGAAGGAGGGAGACCTCCAAACCCCATCCTCCCTTGTCTGATCTTCGATGGAACATGCTGGTTTATACGAGTCAAAAGGTGCAAGGATGTTCGCCCAACATAACCAGCATCGCACTGGCATTTAAACTGATATACAATATTACTATTTTGAATGTAAGGCAAACTATCCTTGCGGAAAGACGGAAAAGCAGATCTCGTAGTATATACCACACGCAAGGTCACCGAATTGAAGCAATCGTAAATACTTCTTCGAATCTTTTTTGAAATTATATTACTCCCCTCCCCTATCCACGGTAATTTCAAATAAACCGGGCATTTCAAGGGTCCAAACTTTTTAGGGGATTTAAAATCCGCAACCTTTTTGAAAATACAATCATCAATAAGGTCAACAGGATAACCATTATTGATGAATATTTCCCTGATCTTATCGAGTTCGACATCCAATCTGTTAGGCGAACAAATCATGAGGGCTCTATGTACCAAAGTATTAATTAAACCGACCTTACGTGATTTAGGTACAAAAGACAACCAGTTCACATATAGTCCAGTAAATGTCGGCTTTCTATAAATTGTAGTGAGAAAGCCCCCCCTTGAGCGTTCGACAAGAACGTCCAAGAAAGGAAGCGAATTGTCCTTCTCACTTTCCATAGTGAACTTGAGAGCCCCATGTAAAGAATTCAGCCTATTAAAAAATGTCGACGCATCACTTTGCGAAGGAAAAATAGCAAAAGTGTCGTCAACATATCTGAAATATGCAGTGGGTTTAGATGTAGAATGAAACATAACGGATTCATAATACCCGACGAAAATATCCGCTAAAGTTGGGGCCAACGGACTCCCCATTGAAACCCCGTCAACCTGACAGTACATAATATCACAAAAACTAAATTCCACGGATTTCGTACACATTAAAATGAGTTCAATAAGAATCTCTTTAGAAAACCGTGGAGCAGTCAGGTGACCATCATATAAAGCGTCGGTACATATGCGTATAGTCTCATCCAACGGTATGTTGGTGAAAAGACTAGAGACATCAAATGAACACATGAAAGACGTCTCTGCATTAGAATCCAACCCACGTACACAATCAACGAACCGAAAGGAATCTGGGATACAATGCGTGGTGTAAAGCTCACGCACAGGTTGCAGAATTTCTACAAGCCACTGAGCCAAAGAATGTTGTGCTGAACCAACCATTGATAAAATGGGTCTCAGTGGAACACCTTGCTTGTGGATTTTAGGGAGACCATACATTCTGGGACGCTGTGACCCAGAGGGCCTGATCCTGTCATAGACATCCTTGCAAAACACCTTCTTTTTAAATAATGCAAGTAAACGTCTCTGCATTTTAGCCTCGTTCTTGCAAGTATTATCCGTCACCTCGACAGCGCCGAGTTTACGGAATTTCGAACTATCATTGAGAATCACTGCCATTTTCTCAACGTAGTCGGATTTATCCAAAATCACCACTCCTGCACCTTTGTCTGGTTTACACATATAAATATCGGTGTTAGATTTTAACGCTTTCATCGTTTTAAATTGCGTTATATTCCAGACAAAGTCGCTATGATCAACAGGAATGTTACTATATCGGTGAGCTAAGGCAACTAAATTGGATTTCATCCCAACAATTTTTTCTGGGGAATTAGGCACATTATGTCTAAGTTGAGAGAACAAAACTTCAAAGGCAGAAAGTGTTCTCTCTTTATTTAAACTCGTGGGGGGAATACAAAAATCTAAGCCCCTAGACAAAACTTTATTTTCAATTTCTGTAAGGACCATTTTTGAAAAATTGAAAATATGTTTGCTTCCATTAGTGGGTTCACACCCATATCTTCTGCGAACCAGAAGAGCAAGGTGTTTACTATTATCTTTGGAAGCATTTTGCCTAGCAAACTGATCACCGATAGATAAATATTTGCAAAAACGGAAAAAATCACAAAAGGACAGGAACCCCTTAACTACGGACCAAAGTTGATGACGATTACTAATGTACGTCTCAAGGTTCTCCATCAACTTATTCATATCGTCACGTATAAACGCACGCTCCATAGACAAACTTGGCTTCACTTTAGATGCAGCAATACGTTTACTAATGTAAGCTGGGGCTACATCTTGTTGCAGACAGGAACGCAAAAAAGCTAAGGAGAGATTGGTAGATCTAATTCTACTCCTTAATCTTACAATATTATTACACAATTCTATTTGTTGGTGTGTATACCTCTTCCGTAAATATTTAAATAAATGTTTAGAGGTACAGAATTTATATATGGTTTTAAATAAAATGGTAGGCGGCAGTTTCTCGAGAGCTCTTTCGGCTATCATCTCTTCAGGAGCAAATCGATAGCAATCTAAATAATATTGTGGCGAAAATAAAGAGTTCTATAGGGGAACTTATTTAATGTGCCAACGTACGGGGGCATTAATTAAATTTATTTACGTTTAAAAAACGATTAAAAATGTTGGCACAACGAGGGAGAAAAAAAAAAAAAAAAAAAAAAAAAAAAAAAAAAAAAAAAGCGGGAGAAAAAATTCAAAGTTCCCCAAAGAGAAACAATGCGTTAGATGTTTCTTTTTGCCGGCACAAAGAAGGTTGACGCACCGCAATAGAGACAGCCTCCAAAATCTTTAAATGATTTTTGGAGTCCGCTCTATGTAGCACCTCGAACCAATCTATTTTATATCTATCGGCACAGCATGGGTTGTCAACCAAATGCTGGCCAATAGCAGAGTCCAAGGCTGCAGAAGGAGGGAGACCTCCAAACCCCATCCTCCCTTGTCTGATCTTCGATGGAACATGCTGGTTTATACGAGTCAAAAGGTGCAAGGATGTTCGCCCAACATAACCAGCATCGCACTGGCATTTAAACTGATATACAATATTACTATTTTGAATGTAAGGCAAACTATCCTTGCGGAAAGACGGAAAAGCAGATCTCGTAGTATATACCACACGCAAGGTCACCGAATTGAAGCAATCGTAAATACTTCTTCGAATCTTTTTTGAAATTATATTACTCCCCTCCCCTATCCACGGTAATTTCAAATAAACCGGGCATTTCAAGGGTCCAAACTTTTTAGGGGATTTAAAATCCGCAACCTTTTTGAAAATACAATCATCAATAAGGTCAACAGGATAACCATTATTGATGAATATTTCCCTGATCTTATCGAGTTCGACATCCAATCTGTTAGGCGAACAAATCATGAGGGCTCTATGTACCAAAGTATTAATTAAACCGACCTTACGTGATTTAGGTACAAAAGACAACCAGTTCACATATAGTCCAGTAAATGTCGGCTTTCTATAAATTGTAGTGAGAAAGCCCCCCCTTGAGCGTTCGACAAGAACGTCCAAGAAAGGAAGCGAATTGTCCTTCTCACTTTCCATAGTGAACTTGAGAGCCCGTATATTTATATACTTTTATATACGTATATACATTTTGTTTGTGTGTGTGTGATTTGGTTCCCCATCTACATCGAAAATTTCGATTAAACAAGGAACATACCGATTTTGAACAGTTAATACTTTATAAAGCCTGACATCATTAATACATTTGAGAAGTTCCATTACCACACAAAGAAAACGGACCAGCATATAAAATCAACAGTAGGGGTTTTTATAAGACAAGGGGCGTTCGAAATAGATCTTTCTGTTTAGAACATAATTGAACTATAATATATTACTTTTGCATTTTAAACTTTGATTGAGCCATTATATAAAATCAATCTAATAAAATCAACATTATGTTCCTTACAGTGTCATGTAGACGCCAATGGACTAAGTCAGTGCGAGGAGGCATGTCAAGTTTGTGCCGGGAACAATTAATTTCGATCCATGCTAGAAGTACTTGCTAATTTAGCCACACTGAAGAGCTGAAGAGTAGTAGGGAGAGTGGAAGATAAAAAGAGGCAACTAAAGATAGTCGGTGAAAGATAGAATGGAATGAAAAAAAGAGATAATCGAGGATAAGCAAATAAAGAAGAAAACATAGTAGGGATAACAGTGTAATATCTGTAGCCAAGAAGAGAGAAATCCTTATCGTTTGGAGTTTTGTAAGAAAATTTTGTTTGACTCTTTTCAAGTAACTTGATAATCCCGCCATTAAAACGACCTTGTGTCACGTTTGTTGCTTGTAGTAAATCAGTTAATTGGTATAGAGTGAGTGACTCGAAGACTGTGTCAGGGAAAGGGAGAGAGAGACCAAGTGATAAATAAAGCGAGTTAGTAAGGGGGAAAAAGAAATTGAATGAAATTGAAAGACGGATATAAATGGGTTCAGAAAATGTGAAGAGTAATAGCACAAGAATCAATAAAAACGCGTGGAGAGAAAGAGAAAGAGAGAGAAAGAGAAAGAGAGAGAGAGGAAGAATAAGAAAAAAAGAGTCTGATGGTAAGAGAGGGAAAGCAAATTTAGATTACTAGTCAGTTAGAAGCACTGGAATAGCGATTAAGAGAGAGAGAGAGAGAGAGAGAGAGAGAGAGAGAGAGAGAGAGGTATAATGAGTAAGAAAGAAAGAAACTGTGTTTGTGTGTTAAGAAAAAAACGAAAACGAATGGGAGGGAAGAAGTAAGGAGAAACTAAGATAGCGATTCGGTAATAGAGAATTTCCAAAGTGGAAAAAAGAATAAAAATTTTGAAAAGAGAAAGGAACTCTAGAAAGATATATTACAAAGCAGGGAGAGAGAACGAAAGAAGGAAATATATATATATATATATATATATATATATATATATATAAGGAAATAATGAAGGAGTGTAGGAAAAAATAGACAGAGAAAAAATAGAAGAGGTTGAGGGAGTGTCTTGTTTCTATATCAGGAGAGCCTTTGATCTATGTAGTCGCGTTCGCCTTTGATCTTTTTTGTTGAAATGGCAACGGTTCGACACGACCAATGGATTGTAGGAGTAGTGTACTTGGGTATGGGTGAGCAGGTTTTTTTTTTTTTTTTTACATCCGTGTGCACGCTAAGTCCTCTATCCCAGAGGGCAACACACATGGAAGCAAGAGAAAGCAGCACAAAAACTTGCACGCCTTCTAAAATCTTAATAATTTTAAAAGAAATTCCTTATATATATATATATATATATATATATATATATATATATATATATATATATATGTGTGTGTGTGTATATATATATATATATATATATATATATATATATATAGTAAGTTATAAAATGTATATGGCGATTAAGCCAAACTGAATATTCCACGTTTCATCCACTTTAGGATTCTTCAGGCTTATGCGCGAATTCTGTGGTTGTTTGTCATTTTTATATGCTCCTCTTCTATTGGAATCTTAGTTAGTCAATCAGCTTACTAGTATCCACTGCGCCCTTCCTATCAGCCAATGAGAATGCATTTATCGGACAAATGCCTATTTGACCTCTGGTTGACCTGTTCCTATGTATGCTCTATTTAGCCTGGATATTTAGCTTATTGATCTTTTTTAAATCTAGGTTAGTGTTTTTTATGTTAGTTTATATATAACTATATGTATGTGTACATATATATATGTATGTATATGCACATATATATATATATACAAATATATACGTACATATATGTGTGATCGTTTATGTATATTCAAGATTATTTAATTAATTTATTTGTTTATTTTCTATTGTTTTGTTAGTTTTGAAACTATTTTTTATCGCTATCATAGAGTAAATTTTATCTTGTGAACACAGTTGTTTGCTATTTCCCTTCTACAGTTTAATACATGTAAAAGAATATATATATATGTATGCATGTAAAAAAAAAACTTATGTTTTCAAACCAATGAAATATGCCCAAATTTGCCTATTCTGGCAAGACATTTTTAGTTTTGCTGCTTTGAGATTAATTTTCCTTATTGTTTATTTTGTTGTTGTCTCCCCTATCGCCTTCCCAGGCCACTATGATTCTGTAATATACGCAGCGAGTGTATATAAGTATATAACATGTCGTTTTTGACGAAGTTGAACGTCAAAAAAAGACATTGTTTTATCAGCAACCATCATATATACAAAACACAGTTATTTTGTTTTCTTTGCTGGAATGAAAAACTCTTTATTACGAATTTTAAACTTTTAAGTAATGACCATGAGACATTAATTAATTGCAGGTATTATAAATCACACCTCCTTATTTTCCTACGTGCTCCTCCTCTTAAAGTTTTGATCAAACATGATTCTAAGACCACATATACTAATATCCTACATCAATGCACCTTTTCATTTGAATCTCCAAAAAATGTTATATTTACTAGATTTATTACCACACCATCTTTGTTAATACCGTTTCTGAAAATGATTCCATATAACTATACCCATTTCTTTCTAAACTACTTCTCTACAAACTCAGAATTATTTGCCGATTTCTCTCATTCATCCACATTGGTACATTCCGTATGCATGTATATCATAACTATTATTAATTCTCCTTCAATTGTTTTAATGATATTTACTTTTAATAATAATGCTTGACAAAAATAATTTTATATATATGTGTTTTATTGTACGTGCTTTCAGCTCTTATACTAATAAAATGCTATCACATTAAGAACAACTTAACTCAACCAAAAAAGAACACAATTAAGAATTATTCTAAAATTCAACTCTAATTTTAAACTTGTTGTTTGAATTGAAATCAATAAATTTTTCTACTATATTAAGCGCTTTAACCATTACTTCTAAATTGCCAACTCTAAGCTTTGACTATTCTTAACCTATCACAACCACCAAGTACATTATAAATTTCAATACTAAAGGATATCCACCATTATATGACATAAGCTTACAAACTAACTGTAATATTTTGATTTGAATCTATCCAAAATAACTACAGATATAATTATAGAACACACACACAAACACACACACACATATATATACGTGCATTAAAATAAATTATCGTTGGTATTTTTCTATCTCATTTACCATCAACATCTTATCTTTTATTCTTTGTAATTCCTTACTTTTTGCATTTTTAATTGTTTAATTTTACTTTAAACATTTTTCATCTAATTATTATTACTATTATTAACTATTCTGGTTGCTATGTCCATTTCTACACAAAAATTCAATGTAACTATTATTAAAAATTATTATCAATTATCATCAGTATCGCAGTCACTAGCCCGTTAATTCCCCGTCACCTTCTATAATTAATTCTTTTTGCCACAATTATATTAAATAACTAGATCTGAGCGCGAACTTTTATTAATTATACACATTTTGAGGTTCTTATTATTAATGTTATAAAACTTTTAAGGCTTCGCATAGAAATAAGTAAAAAAAGTGGTGTAAAATGGGCGTAGTGCTTGGAAGATAAAACAGGGGTAGAGGACTGGAAGGAGGAGGAAAGATGGAAAAGGGGGAGAAAGGGTGAGAGGAAAAAAAAGATAAAAATGTTTTAAAATCAACAACAAAAAATGTTTTAAAATCACCAACAAAAAATATTTATGGTTTTTCCTTTTTTGCTTTTTTCTCTTCTTTCCGCTTTCTATTTTCCTTTTCAATCCCCCCCTATATTTTAATCTTTTTACTACTGTATGTAGTAATCACATTGGGGAACGGAAATGGGTAAGGCAATATAAGTTGTACGCTTTCTGACCGCGACAAATTCAAGTTAATTCAAACGTATTTTTATAACGAAATAATTGCAATTAACGTTTTCACATAGATATTCAAAATGTTGTTAACTTGAGATACCGTTGCTAACTGACCCTATACGCATTAGAATGTTTAAGGCGACTGTCACAATCGCATGCACATCCCTTTCTTTCTAGTCTCTTTTTAAATCTCTTTCTCTGTTTTCTTTACCCCACCTTCCTTTCCTCTTTATTTCTATATTTCAACACAGACTATAAACTACTCGCATAATTAACATTCTTTACATACAACTAAATCTTATTCCTTATTCCTATTTTTAACAATATGTGACGGAACCTCCTGATTTAATTCCCTGATATTTTCATTGTAAACTTTGCTTCCGTATAAGGTGTATCGCCTAAAGAGGTCTCTAGTTACTAGTAACTAGCTGGCCGAAACATGCTCATGACTATGTTGCCATAGTAGACAGCAGTGACACTCATAATTTCATAAAAAAATGAACCTTGTGAGATCACTAAGAATTCGTATACTACCTTCCAGTGACAGGGTATTATGGCTTCTTCAAACCTCAAAAGCAAACCCCAATCGCAATTAATGGACAAATGTATCTTAATATGCGTCTTTCTATTCTACCCAACCTCTGTACTCCTAGTATACTTTGACAAGAATTTATGCAGCTACATAACCGTGTAGAATTCGTTTTAATGGAAAAATACCTCCCTTACAAATCTGTAACCTCGCACATATGAAAATAGAGCCACCTGATCTTTTTGCCAATTGATCAAATAACTGTAAATTAAGTGCAACAAACAGCAGGGATTACTCTAAATCTGACTGTGAATTTATTCGGAATGAAGTACAGAAACTCTTAAAAGAAGGAATTATAATCAAATCTTATATCCCGTGGAGAGCCCAAATCTTGGTTTCTCACAATGAAAGACATAAGCGTTGCATGGCCATTGACTATTATGCCACTATTAATCAATATACATTTCTTAAAATCCCAAATATTATACGCCAACCATCGCAATAGAAAACACATTATGCACAATATAATCCAAGAATACAAACTCAAAGGTACCTTTGCATATATGGATGACATTGTAATCGGAGGGGAAAATTATCAAGAATTAGACGAAAATATGAAGCATATAAAATGTAGATCGTCTTAATCTGCAACGGAACTTCGAAAAAGGTGAATATGGTATAACCAAACTCAAGATTGTAGTGCACTTATTGGAAAACGGAACAATCAGTCCTGATTCAGACACTCACACCACTAAAAGAATTACAAATTCCGAATTGTAGCAAGTTACTCAAACGAGTCATAGGTCTTTTCTCATACTATTCACCATGCGTAGAGAATTTCTCCGATCGAATTTAACTTTTGTTAAACACTACATTTCCTATTACTGAAAAACTCAAATATGAATCTCACGCAATAGAAGATCTAATTTATAAGGCTTCAGTTGCAGCAATTGAGGATGAAGTTCCATTCACAATGGAAACGGGTGCATTAGCAGCCTACCTTTGTCAAAATGGACGTCCAATAGCGTATTTTTCCTGGCCCTTGTCACAGTCGGAGCATCGACACTCAGCAGTAGAACGTGAATCACCAGACATTTTGGAATATGTGCGTGAATGGCAAGACCTCTTACTCGCCGACGTTTTTACACCATTACTGACTAACAGGCCATTTCATATATAAGAAAAAATCCAAGGGAGCTATATGCCCAGTCTTTTAAATCCAAGGTAGCTGATCAGCGGCTTGGTTCCCACCAGTTTTGGCAAATAACAAATAGGATCCTGAACAGAAGTGTGCGTTCTATCCCAACCATTATCAATGGACCAGAGGTCATCTCGTCAGCATCAGAAAGGCCAACCTATTTGCAAAGCACTTTGCAGCTAATTCTACCCTATGCTGCGACGAAGGCCATCAACTCCCCATATTTCCTCCTATAACACAGAACACGCTAGGTAACATACAAATATCTGTGCATGAGGACGTCAAGCTAATCAAGAACCTTGATTCCAGTAAAGCAACTGGCCCTGACGGCATTCCAATTATAGTGCTAAAAAAGCTTCAATCAGTGCTTTCCGACTCCCTGGAAAACCTCATCTGTATGGCCTGTATTTAAGAATTCAGGTGATAAGTCATCTCCCTCTAAGTACAGACCAATAAGTCTCCTGTGTGTTATGAGTAAGTTGCTGGAATCCATATTAAATAGAGAAATAGTCAACAAACTCAGCAGAAATAACCTTCTAAGTGACACAAAATATGGTTTCCGTTCTGCAAAATCTACCGCAGATGTGCTAACGGTTATATCTCACAGGATTCGTGAATCTCTTGACAAAGGCTTCCTTCCGAGGGCAATTGCTTTTGACATATCAAAGGCCTTCGACAAGGTAATGCATAAAGGCTTACTTCACAAGATTTCCATCTACGGTATAACTGGAAATGTTTTCTCAATCATTAAATCATTTCTCTCCGATAGGCTCATAAGAGTAGTGGTGATGGACAAAAATCAGAGGCCTGCAGTATTAATGCTGGAGTCCCTCAATGGTCAATCCTGGGCGCAACTCTCTCCCTGATCTACATCAATGATCTCCCTAAACACATACTTAAATAATTCGTTGACATCTATGCTCATGACACGACCATCTACGGCAACACATCAAAGGCTGTAAATGACAAAGTTCTCTCTAATTCTCTCTCCTCTAATCTCGAGCGCGTGGTTCAGTGGGGGAAGATGTGGCTGGTTACCTTTAATGCACCTAAAACCAAACTCCTATCCTTACATCATCAACGCTCTGATCCCCATCTGAAATCAATTGAAATGGATGGCTCTCGTCTAGGAGAAGCCCCATGTTTTGACAAGCTTCTGGGTTTGACCTTTACTCCTGATCTGAAATGGAACACGTACATCAAGTCTGTTGCCAAGGAAAGATGGTGAGATCCTTTTACCGCTCCAGAAGATATCTCACTACTGATGTAATTCTCTATCTATATAAAAACCAAGTACGTCCAAGGATGGAATATTGTTGCCATATCTGGGCAGGAGCTGCTAAAAACAGCCTATCCTGCCTACAAAATAGACTTCGTGGCTTAGTGGGGGATGCCCTTTTCTCTTGCCTGCAACCGCTCTCCCACAGAAGAGACGTTGCGAGCCTATCCTTGTTTTATCGTTATTTCCATGGCAGGTGCCCGTCTGAGCTCCAATCTCTGGTCCCCCTTGCCAATCTCTCACGAAAAACACACGTCTAGCTGAATCCACTGTCAAAAAATGTCCCCACTATTTATATGTGCCTAAATCAAAACGTGAATTCCATGAACAAATCTTCTTTCTTAAAAGTGCACGCCTGTGGAACTGTTCCGTCTGCCTGCTTCTCACCTGACTACAACCTGGATGTCTTCAAGTCCAACGTAAACAAATTCCTAATGAACCGCCCCCTTAAGTATTAAGTGTATTTTTTAGACAGTAAAATAGCTACTAAGGGGTCAAATTTACAACAACAAAAAATGAACTTTGGCGAGCGTAATCCGACTTAAAGTGCACGTACGCATGCGCAAATACACATTTATACGTTATGTAGTGCCATATACTTTGGTTTCGATTCTAGCTGATGGCACTTAAATAATTTTTTCTATTACTTTTGAAATGACTATTATATATTACATAAAATATAATAATCGATAAAGAGTTGGCTCTTTAATAATAAATACGAAATTTGCATAAATTAAAATATCATATTTAAACATTTTCTTACATCCGCGCAACAGCAGGCGCTCGACTAGTATAAAATAAAAACATATTCTGAAACTTAAAAGCAAAAGACATACAGATAGATGTACAATATAGACTAAGATGTGTTTAAACAGGAATTGACAAAGGTAGCTGTGTGGATATAAGGAAATAAGCAGACTTAAAATGATTTATGGGATGTCTGATGCACTCTTAATACATAGATTAAGGAATACTTTTGCTACGATTATGCACGTGCACATAATTTTGTATTTATATGTGTTATTATACTTTCACATTATTAAATCAGTGTATGATTTATAGTAATGAATTCATTTGATGCGATGCCAATAGAATGAGAAAAACAAATATAGCATTTAGCAATTATTGTATAGATGCATAAATGTTTATACCTTTAAAGAATAGAAAACAACTCCAAAACACCAATAAAATCTAATATATAAAAGTGCTATGTATTTGTCTGTTTCCATATTTTTAAATTTTATCTCCGCCGAAACTAAAAGTCGCAGCACGGCGCTATGGGCCTTAAACGATTGGATTTATTATGGACCGTTCTCTTCTGGGGGTTTTAAAAGGTAAAAAAGGGTAAAGATGTGAAAACTCGTTATACATTTTGTACATTCATCTTAGTTTATTTTTAATTTTTAATCAGTATATACGCGTGCCACGCAAGTATAGTGGTAACGTTACCAGCTTTGAATGCTAGTTTTGCTTTCGGTTTCGATTCGAACTCATGGCACCCAAATACTTTTTTTACCTTTAAAAGCACGACTCTATAAAAATATATACGAAATCTGGACAGATTAAAACATATTTAAGCGAATTTTACGACCAGTCAACCCCGGGCGACACCCCCACCTCCACTAGTAATTCATAAATTTAAGTTTGACATATAATTATGAGATAACGTTCAGAAATATAAATATTTTCCTTGCCTTTTTTTTATCTGATTACGCGTATAATTTTTTAAGATTTTTAAGACATCTTGAATTCTTCATACTGCTTAACGACTTTGTATTTCTTTTTGAGAAAGGATGTTTTTCTCCTGAACTCATTAAAAATGTTAGACCAACCTATATATTTTTATTGAATTTTATCAGTAAGTATTATATTTACTGATTTAATATGTGGAAGGTCTTTGTTTATTTACTTTGTGGTCTGCATAAATAGATGCACGACTGTCGAGGACAACCTGGATTTTTCTCTTAAGGATTTTAATTATGTTAAGCATTTGTCCAGTGATACCGTATGATCTGATTTTCCTGAGAAGACCATCGTACTATACTGTGTCAAAAGTCTTAGATATATCGAGGGCTACTGCTCTCCCCTCACCTGCTTTTTTCAGTGAATGGTAGATACGTTCAGGGATTACAGTTAGAATATCTGCAGTAGAACGGTATTGCCTAAATCCATGATGTTAGTCGGACAAAAGTTTAGCATCTGTAAGGTGATGGACTAGAGCTTGGCTAATTATGGACTCAAATATTTAAGCTAAGGAGTCTAATGGGGCGATAATTTAATGGGTCAGTTCTTTCGCCAGAATTCCTGAAAACTGGTACCCAGAAGCAATTTTCCAGCAGTCAGAAAAGCAAGATTCGTTAAGGTATTTGCTGTATAGTTTGCTGAGAACTGGAGCTATCTCGGCGTAGCATTTTATTAATAGAGCAGCCGGGACGAGATCGCGTCCACATACTTTTGAAGTGTCAAGCTTTTTTATGATATAATTTATCTGAGAAGTGTTGATTTTCAGATCATCTAGTGTGGCGTCTGTCCGCAGAGGAAAGTCAGAGAAGGAGTAGTTTGCAGGGTCGACTGTGGATTTTTAGGCAAATCGACTGGCAAGGATGTTAGCCTTCTCGGTTGCCGTGCTAACAACCTCATTATTGTTGGATAGTTGAGAAATTACTGATTTCCCATTATTAACTACACTGTTGTAGATTTTACAAAAATCACGGGTTCCGAATTTTTGTGAATCGATGCATTTTCTGGTGCTTTCAGTAAATTCTCTTTTAGCTGTCGCTATTTCTTCACTTACAATTACTTCTACCTTATATTAACTTCTGTCAATTTGAACTGGAGTAATGTCGGTTAAATCTGCAGTACACATGCTGCGGTTGAGCAATGGCAGTTGCACAAGTATAAGTTAACAAGTTGAGAGAGTGGGGCTTGCTATAGAATTTCCGCGTGGAACATGTGCTTCAATAGCTGTTTTAAATCATTCAGTGGTCTTATTAGCGCACTGGTCAGCTGGAAGAGAAAGAATATTTCCCCATAGGGCATCTCTGATGAGACCTCTGATGGCTTCCCAGTCAGCCTTTTTATAATATTTCGTTGTTTAAGCAATTAAAATTGAAAATGTTATTTTCAAATAGGAAATAAAATATTACTCCAAAGTATTGGTATACCAATGTGATTATATCCTGCAATATGTTGGGCAAATCTGTATTTACATATCGAATATATATATATATATATATATATATATATATATATATATATATTTCATTATAAATAAAAAATGATATATCTAAAACATATGTTTCAAAGCTGTAGGAGATTTATAGATAACCTTTTATGTATAAATGATAATGATGAATTCGATGAAAATTAATATCTTATATATCCAAAGGAGTTAGAATTGAATTGTGAACATAGACGTCAATAGGCTATATTTCTGGGTTTAGACATAAAATTGAGGATGGGATATTTATTTATAAACTATTATATGAAATAAACTATTTCCCCTTTCAAATAGTTCGTCTGCCGCGTCTGCCCGGTTTTTATGTATTATGGAACGATTATGTCAGAGTTTTTGAGAATAGCTCGCGTTACCTTATAATTAATAGATTTTATACCCCCCCCCAGTTTATAGCTTAGTAATAAGAATGATAAAATAATATGGGGATAAAACTAAAATATTTAAACAGTTAAATAAAGCATTTGTTCGTTATCCTGATGCTTTTCAATCGTATAACATTCACAAGAATATATTAATAAAGGAAATTCAAAACTATGTGAGTAATGCAAAAAAATGTATTATAGAAAAAATGTAAATATATATAAATATTTTTAACTTCCTTTTTTTTTTTAATTTTAAATAAATAAGAATGTAAATGTATAAAATACTAATCATAGTAGGGAGGATAAGTAGTAAAATGGATTAATCCTAATCGTATAAATACAACACTAATCAATTAAAAAGAATATATCCATTTTTAAATTGCAAACAGATGCATCTCACAGGTTAGGAAGATATTTTTATAACATGAATAGGCTAGCCAAATTAATCAAGAGTGAGAAACTAGATCTAATATCTGTAACATTCTTTGTTCTTGTGATTAAGGGATGTGGTGTGTTAGTAACACTGCTAGAGACCATTATTTAATGTGCTGTTTTATTTTTATATCCCCGAAACAGTGTGTCATGGTAAACAACGGATGGTCCCTTAAATCAACACTAGGACTATAGGAATATAAAAAATACGATAATAAAACAAAATAATTCAGTGCTTTTCAATAACATTTGTCTCAATGTATATATATATATATTTCAGATTTCAGTTGTTTTCAGCATTACCGTTTGTTGCATAATTTAACTCTTCCCATCGATTCCGATTTCTCTTAGCCTTTCCCCCCTAGGTTTTTAGGGGGACTGTTCCCAGTACTCCCACAATAATCGCTTATATATATATATATATATATATATATATATATATATATATATATATATATATATATATATATATACTTCATTTACTCAAATAAAATTTATATACGAAAGTATAAATTTATGCGTAAACTTTAAGTATTTACTTCAAGTGCTCAATACGTACGTAGAGCTAGTTAGTTATAAAATATATATGGCGATTAAGCTACACTGAATATTCCGCGTTTCATTCACTCTAGGATTCTTCAGGCTTATGCACTTAATCGCCATATATATTTTATATCTAACTAACTAACAAACTAACTATATATATATATATATAGATATTATAAAGCTGAACGTCTGTATGTGTGTGTCTGGTCACGAATAGGCGCATATATATATATATATATATATATATATATATATATATATATATATATATATATATACATACATATTCCCTCTGCTTCACTTTTTGTTATCAAGTAAGACCTTTGACTTACTTGCAGTTTCATCAAATACTTTTGTATGCAAAATCCGATCCCGCATTTTGCTAAGTCCTACCCTCCGATTAGAAGGAAAGTATTTCTTCGAAACTCCGCGGATTAAGGACTATCCACTTATTAAGTTTTTCCCTTTCAGATTAGTCTTTAACTCTTTTTCAAAGTGTTTTTAACATGTTTTATTAACTATTTGCTCTTATATATATATATATATATATATATATATATATATATATATTTGTGTGTGTGTGTTTGGTACTTTATGTATATATATGTTTATTTATTAAATTTTTGTTATTTGTTTATTTTCGATTGTTATTGTTAGTTTTAAAATTATTTTTTATCTCTATACTTGGGTAAATTTTATCCTGTGAACACAGTTTTTCGCTATTTCTCTCCTACAGTTTAATAGATGTTGGGGTTATTTAAAGTACAGAATAGCGAATTTTTCATGAAGGCATTATCTACATGGATCTTCTAGATCTCTACATGTGTTTGCTTGCCTAACAATTTTCCATTCAACTACCGGCGAGCGTTAACTTTCCTTGAGTTCGCAGTATGTGTTTGCTAAAGTTGTTTTCATTCGGTGTTCTTTATTTTTTAATGTACTTTTGTGATCATAATATCGAGTTTTTAAATGTAAGGAAGTCATACCTACGTAATATTTCTTGTTATTCGGGTTTTTTTAGCAAATATTATGGCCTGGTAAACTATGCTTTAAATTAGACATTTATTTTAAAGGTGGCAAAGTGTGCGGTATCTACACTTGCATTTATCTTGTTCGTTATTAGTATTTTTATTTTTATATCTACTATGGTGGTCGTTGTCCGGAGTTGGTTTATTATTATTATTATTATTATTATTATTATTATTATTATTATTATTATTATTTCTACTAGTTACATATGTGTCCGTTGTGTCATAGTGTCCACTTTTTATTGCTTATTTTCTTGTTGCTTTTATTTAATATTTTGTTATTATGTGCTTTAATTATCATCTCTAAATTTTCGCGGTAACTGTAGGATAACTTTAGGTTATTTTTATTGAAGCGTTATCTTTTAAGTAAGGGTTATCTTTTAAGTAGGGTTCATATGTGTTTTTATCTTAATTTAACGTAACTTCGAGGAAGTTTGTTATTTTATGTTAGCTAGTACGTCTACTTTTAGGCCTCATTTTTTCATTTTCTTTGTGTATGATTTTCTTAAAGTTATCTTCCTTTATTTTGTTAGAGTCTTTTATTATAGCTAGTCCATCATCTCTATATAGGCCGATATCCGTAGTATCAAATACGTCTGTGAGGGTATATAGAATGAATAAACCAACAAGATCTGATATGTCTGCAGAATCGAGGGCACCTATCGCCAAATCAAACGAATTTGTCATTTTAGTTTTTATCCATTGGTTATTGTTATTTTCTAGAACTGATTTTCTACATTTTTTAATGATGTTGATTTCTTCCTAGGATATATCAGTGTATGCCTCGGCAAATTCTAGTGCAAATTCTAGTGAAAAGTACTTCGGATATCGAGGGATAGAAGTCTATGATGTCGCACTGTATAAACGTACATTTATTTTTGTTTTCTATATCTTGAAACCAAGTGATTGCTTCGGCAGTATTTGCCCAGTGGTTTAATTCTAGGCATCGTTTGATTTGTTTGTTTACCATAGAAACTATTGCTTTGCTAATTCTACCTATTTCTGGTTTAGTTGGGTTTATCAAGCGGGTGCTGGGATTATTACTGTCATATTTGACAAACTTATATTTAATATTGTTTAATAATTGTATATATACTAAAAATTTCGAAACTCAATCATCGGATCACTTTCAAATCTGAAAGTTAGTAGGGAATTAGACGTCTAAGTTACATATCGCTAGCCAGAGTAAAATAAAATAAACGAATGTGTTAGATAAGACAAATATTGGAGAGACAGAAGATAGAATAAACAGAAAAGAACATAATAAAAGGGAGAAATAGAGAAGAAGTCGATATGGAGAAAACACGCTTTATGTTCGACTTAAATTGTAAGACTTGCGGCTGTGATGACGACTACGTCAGAACTCAAAACAGGCGAAGCGGTTCAAAATTGCTGAGATAAAAGGCAACACGAGCAAATGGTCAACCTATCAAAAGGAATGGCATATCAAGCACACACCACTAGTCCAGACAAATCCAAGACATCAAATTGCATGGGTCAGTGTGTAATATGTGACTGAAACCCAGGGAATGGGTAAGATTTTTACCATTGGGCGCCGGAGGCAATGTGTGAGAGATAAAGGTAAGTGGGAGATATACATATAGGGAGAACGGGGTAGATAAAGATTATATTCTTTGAGGAAGCAAATATCAATGTATTTGCGTGGCTCTCAATAATGTGTTTGCTGACGGGAAACAAACGAGCAGTTGGGTTAAAAGTAGTTTATAAATTTGGCAAGTTATTCGTTTGTTGATGTCCTCGTGTCATGTGTGTATATGATGATACAGAAAGGCACACACACAGCCACACATACATAAACAGTTAAGTAGACACTCTTGGACATATACAAACTAATATATGTATATAACTACTTACTTATAATACATTTTCAGTCTTTTGTAATCTGGCTTGGTTAATTTCTTTAGACTGAAAAGTTGAATGACGTAATTAAAGAACATTTGATATGGAAGTAGTAGGAGAGGATGAATGTCGCAAATAATTAAAGGAGAAAGAGGTTACTAAGAGGGGAAGAACAGAAAAGGGAAGTTCCGGTAAAAGTAAATAGAAAGATAGGATCCGATAAGAGCAAAATATTTCGGTAAGAGCAAAAAGAAAGATAAAAACAAGGGAAAAGGGGGGAAAGCCAGATATATGCAGAATGATTATTGCCAGGAAAGAAACGGCCATTATATTTTTACCATAAATGACGACATAAAGTATGAAATAGTTATAAGTAATGTTATAGATTGACGAATATAACAAATTCTGACCTAACGAATCACGTGTTATCTAGTAAATTATCTTATATTACTTGACTATATTTTCTGCATCGCAAAATAACTTATAAAACAAAATAATATTTTTCTAAACTCGTCAAAATATAAAAATGTAAAATTATGATTTCATTATCTAATACATTTAATATACCGCCAGTATAAACAAGCTTCAGCCAAAAATTATATATATATATATATATATATATATATATATATATATATATATATATATATATATATATATAAAGTTGAATGCCTGTGTGTGTGTCTGGTCATGAATAGGCTCCTATATGGTTGACTATTTTAAAAAAACTAATTACATATAATGATAGAAGATGTATTGAGACACAGAATGGGTATGTTTGATCTGGCAGAACGGTGGTTCATTAAAATTGTGGGTTCTGAGTTAGCGCCTGATCCACAAAGTATGAAAATAAAAAAATTACAAATTAAAAAAAACGTTTACACGTGTTTTTGATATAGATGCACATAATGATACTTTGATAAGTATATTTTAACTTAAATAGGGATGGTATAATAGAATTGTGGGGTCTGCGTTCGCGCCTGACCTCCATAGAATGGAAATACGCACAACTCTTAATAAAGACTTTTCATATCTATCTGCGTAAATATACTTTGATAATTATGTTTCAGTGTGAAGAAATATGGTATAATAAAATTATGGGGTGTTCGTTCGTTCCTGACCTCCATAGAATGGAAATATGTCACAAAGTTTAACAAGGTTTTTTAATATAGATCCACAGAATATTGTGATAAGTGTTTCAGTGTGAACAGGTATGGTATAATAAATTACTGGGTTTATCTATTTTATTTTTGCTTTCATCATATTTTGCTTTGGTTTTGATACCCCCCAAATTCGGAGCTAACTGTTTACAACCCTTCCTTTTCATAACCTATCATACTTTCATAAATCAGAGTCCATTTTCTGTAGGCTGTTTATGAACCCAGTCAACGACGGGTACTTTTACTAGTATATATATAAAACAGACTGTTTTGATGTATTATACTATTTAAGTGTAGCTAGTCACAAGTATAATAGTCTAAGCTTGAAACAGAATCCTTTTTCCGACAATGACTATGTCTGTGGACGGCGCTACCCCACAAGCTCTGGAGAAAAGAAATCTTACGGTTTATATAAATTACATCAGTTAATCAAGAGTACGTTAGCCGTAATTGAGACAGAAATTTGAATTAATGCCAAGGGGCGGGCCGCCTATTTATCTTATCGAAGTACGCTAAACTAAAACAAATCCATATTGGATCCTCATTATATAATATTTTACATGTTTACACTATCTTATATGAAAAATATATTTCGTTACGGTTTTTTCATGATATATTTATTCCGGGTAGATAGGTGTTAAATTTGATACGTTTTGCAATAATTAAAACAACTGAAACTAAACAAACTATACAACTGTACCAGTTACTTAAAACAAATTTCCAAATTACTGTGGCTTTTTCAAGTTTTCAGGTAAACAATTACAGATGCTTAAAATGAATATGTAACACTTTGTGTTTTTAATTAATTCTATACAAAAATAGAATTACACAAATCATATTTGAACCGAATAATTAACATGTGCATTCAATAAAATATTGTATGCAGCGGATAATTACTCATTAAGAATTGTTTTGCAATCATGTACACAGACGACGAAAATCTTGATTCTTTTACTATTATTGCTGAACAATTGTGACATGAAATTAGATGCAATATATGTTTTCTTAACGTCCACTTAAAAGTTCTTTCCATTATAATATAATGCGATATGATCGCTTGAGAATGACTCTAGGAGCCGCCAGACAACCATTACAGATAAGCATTTCATTAACATGGCTAGCACAGTAAAATTCAACCTCTAGGCCATGTGCGTAGAGTTAATACCCGACTAATTAAGTTTTGTATTTAATTAAACAATACTTATTCTTAACGTTTCAGTGTCCATACAACATATTTTTCAATATATATATATATATATATATATATATATATATATATATATATATATATATATATATATAAGGGGATTGTAACCAACAATGTGTATATTTTAACATTATTTTATTATTCCGCGTCTTGGTTTTTCATTGAGAATTATGTTTAGATCATTGTAATAATGTCTTTAAATCATTGAAATCGTTTTTAACGCGTTTCAGACGTTCTGTGAAGCGTCCTCTTCAGAAATTATTTTCAAAATGTGTTGGGGATGTAAAAACATTTACATAAACTTTTTTATTTTTATTTATATATCTATTTAAGCTTTTTTGTCAGTTGATTACAACCATTTCTGCGTGTTCTTTACATTATAATAGTACAACCCTAAATCCGACGGCGCAATACTACACCGGCCAATACGGTAAAACTGAAACGAAGCTGTTCTGCTTGAAAAGGGCACCATTTTCTTCTTATTCATATTATATCAATCCTTTGCTTTAAAAAACTAAAGTTATTACGTTTTTACTTTTTTAATATCCCATTTTGCTGTTTCGGATAAGTTTACTAAAGTAAGTAAAGCTTCTTTATTTTTCAAAACTGTTTTTGTTTCTTTGTTTTTCGATATTTCATCGATATTATTTAGTAAGAATATATATATACTAGCAGAAGTACCCGTCGTGACTGGGTTAAAAATCAGCCTACAGAAAATGGGCTGTGATTTATGAAAGTATGATAGGTTATGAAAAGGAGGGTGTTGTAAAGAGATAGGTTTTGATACTCCAAAATTTTACCCTAAGCAAAATATGATTAAAGTAAAGATAATTTTCGCTAAAATATATATTTTTATATCAACTTTGTTTCCATTGGTAGCCAAGAGTGACCAACAAAATGATGCTTCCTTACAAAGTACGTCTCTCAAGCTCCTTGGCCTAACGTTCACAGGAAACATGAGTTGGAACAATTACATCGAGGGCATTGCCAGGGCCGCTGCAAGGAAGGTGGGCTCTCTCTACCGTGCTAGAAAACTTCTAACACCCGAAAGTATCCTGTACCTCTATAAGGCCACTATTCGCCCATGTATGGAGTATTGCTGTCATATTTGGGCCGGTGCATCGGCTACTAGTCTCTCGCTCCTTGACAGGGTTCAAAAGAGAGTCGCAAATCTGATAGGCCCTAAACTGGCATCTAAACTTCAGCCTCTCTCCCATCGTCGAAACGTTGCATCCCTCTGCCTGTTCTACAAGTATTATAATGGTGAATGCTCTGAAGAACTGCAAGCACTTGTGCCCCCACGACGTGAACACCCTCGACAGACCCGACAAGCTGCAAAACCCCACCCCCACACTGTAGAGATCCCTAGATGTAAAAGATCTTTTATATCCAGTAGTTTCTTCCCCAGAACAGCTAGACTTTGGAATTCCATTCCAGGTCACTGCTTCCCCAACTGTACTGACATGCATATGTTCAAGTGTAACGTGAATCAACATCTCGCTGCCCTAATCCCTACATAGTACCCCAGTAGATGTTTCCCCTGATAGTAGCCCCCTACACCAAAGTGGTAATGTGCCTTGTATGGGGTGAAAATGTAAAAAAAAAAAAAAGAGAGAAAATGTTATATATATAATAATATAAATATACAAGAAATAAATGTTACCATAGTCAATAAAAGTTACTTTTATGGTAGAAAAGTTCATTGGTTTGTATTTTTGAGTAGTTTGTAAAAAGAATTCACGAACCGGTTTAAAAAAAATCAAAATGGCAGCGACTTTGAAATGGGGTGCCCCGTTTTCAATTTGAAGGAGGGGCACCTGAGCATTCTGTGTTAACAATTTAAGAGAGCTCTGTCAACGTAATGAATATTAATAGACATATTTTAATGTTTTCCGTTATTTTCTGCTTGAGGAATATTCAATTATGGCATGTGTATTTTATATAAAAATCTATTTAAGTAGTTATCGGCTCAACCTTCGTTTTAATTTCGGTTCGCTGAAATTATTTCAAGTAAAGAGCATTAAAAACTATTTCAAAACAAAAAAAAATGAACTGAACTTTTATTGACTATGGTAACATTTATTTCTTGTATATTTATTTTTCGGGTAGTCGTTTGTTTGCTTTTCTGCTAAACACTCTTACTAAATAATATCGACGAAATATCGAAAAAAAAAAGGAAACAAAAACAGTTTTGAAAAATAAGGAAGCTTTACTTACTTTAGTAAAATACTCCAAAACAGCAAAATGGGATATTAAAAAAGTAAAAACGTAATAACTTTAGTTTTTTAAAGCAAAGGATTGATATAATATGAATAAGAAGAAAATGGTGCCCTTTTCAAGCAGAACAGCTTCGTGTCAGTTTTACAGTATTGACCGGTGTAGTATTGCGCCGTCGGATTTAGGGTTGTACTATTGTAATGTAAATAACACGCAGAAAGGGTTGTAATCAACTGACAAAAAAAGCTTAAACAGATATATAAATAAAAAAAGTTTATGTAAATGTTTTTAAAAAGACAATTAATCACGCGAGCTGGATTTTTTCCTTCTTTTGACACGATAACAAGTAACGTTCTTTTTATTATTTATCTATTTTCAAATGATTGCAACGTGCAAGTTGAGAAGGAAAAAAACAGAGTTATGCAAAATTTATGTCGAGAATTCTCTAAAGTTCCGACTTTTTTGGGGGGGGCTTTCACTTTAATAAGAACGTGAATTGATAATGTTAATTTATTCGGCACAATATGATTCAACTGAAAAAAAAAATAAAAGCTAACGTGAATAAAAATTAAAGTTAAGGTGTTATTGTGGACCCTCACCCGTTTAAAAAAAAAACTTGTTAAACTTTGTGACATATTTACATTCTATGTAGGTCAGGCGCGAACGAACACCCAATAATTTTATTATACCATATTTCCTCAAACGGAAACATAATTATCAAAGGATACTTACGCAGATAGATATGAACAGTCTTTGTAAAAGTTTGTGCCATATTTCCATGGAGTACAGGCGCGAAATGCAGACCCCACACTTTTATTATACCTCCCTATATAAGTTGAAACATACTTATCAAAATATTCTTATGTACATCTATATCAAAAACACTTGTAAACGTTTCTTTTTCATTTTTTATTTCCATACTTTGGGGGCCAGGCGTGAACGCAGACCCCACAATTTTTATGAACCAACGTTCTGCCAGATCAAACATACCCATTCCTGATCCTCGATAATCTTCTATTATAGCTAATCAGTAATCATTTTTTTTTAATAGTCAACCATATAGGAGCCTATTCGTGACAGCACACACACATACACACACACACACACACACACACACACACGAACGTTTAGCTTTATATTATACTAGCGGGGGGTACCCGGCGTTGTCCGGGTGTTTGTAGGTGTGTGTATGGGGGGATAAGTAATAACCCTGAAACGATGAATCGGAAAAAAAACAGCGAAAAAAAAAACCGCTGTGTGTATAGGGGGGGGGAAGTAAACTAAAGAATAAGCGAAGTAAAAATAAAAAAAGAAACGTTGCTCGCGTGTCTAAAGATGTAAAAGAAAAAAAAATAGTTTTGGTCGTGAGGCTGGATTGAACCCGGGAGCCTTGGCGCGGAGGTGAAACAAACTCCAACCACTTAACCGTGTAGGCCAAGAGTAAGAGGAATTGACTATAGTGTTAAAATAAGGCTTATAAAGCGAGTGAAAGAGGTTTGATTGACAGATAACCACTAAATGAGGTCATCGCGGGAGCGTTACGAGATGACGTAGCAGTATTTTATCTTTTTTGTTTTACTTCACATTACCGTTCATTAACTTACGTATTTCGTTTCCTGACTGTGTATCTCTCTCTCTTTCACTTCGTCTTCCTTACTCTAAAGACTGTTACTAAAAAGAAAATGGCGTATGGCTGTTTTTTTTTTGTAAAATCTTCGATCGTTAATATTTTTTGTAAGCGTATTTTTTTTACTTCACATTTTGGCTTGTTATTTTTCGTTAAACTATCGTATCTAATTATTTTTAATGTGCTAATAACTTTGGTAACGTTGTCATAGCGTAGAAGGTCATAGTTTAGCTTGTGTGAGGGTTACATTTTTTTTTTACCGATGACAACATTTTTAAATTTTAAATTCAGACTGCCATTAGAGCTTGCTGATGTCAAGATCACAAGACATGACTCAACGGGTTTTAAATACAAGTTGACCCCCAAAAAACGGCCCCGTGTATACTTTATGTAGAAGAGTTGGCGCCCGTATTTTGGGGGGCAGTTATAAATCGATTTAAAAATATGTAATGTTTAACATTAAAATGTCACTTTTTTGGGCTCCCCCTGCAGAAAATCGATCAGTTTACGCACTTCTTATCGTCTTTTTGTGCTGATTCTTCCATATTTGTCGTCCGGAGGGTGGGGCTTTTATATGATACCAAGTTTGTGAATTTTTGTTCCGTCGGTCCAAAGTTTTTAGCAGATACACAAACATACATACATACATACATTTTCGCTTTTATATATATATAGAAGATATATATATATATATATATATATATATATATATATATATATATATATATCGAAAAATATGTTGTATGGACACTTAAACATTAAGAATAATTATTGTTTTGATTAGAACGAAGGATTTCGGCGGAATTCTTAATAAATTGCCAATTCATCTGAGCTAATATGCCAGTTATGGCTGAATTAAAGAATGCGCTCTGCTTATCATGGAGTATCGTCTGGTCATGAGAGCCAAAAGTACTTGAGGGCTAATTTAACTGCGAGAAGCATGGAATTAGCATTTTACCAATCCTCTTTCAGTAGAAAGCTGTGGTACGCTTTGGTTGATTATCGGGGCAGGATAAGTCTTACCGACCTATTTACGCCTTCTCGATAAAAAAGCGTTGCACGCACGTTTTTAATCAGTTGAGTTTGAGCTGTTCCAGATATTTCCAGTTCAGTTGCAGGCAATGTCAAAGATGTAAGCGGGCAGTTTTGGTAGAAGCAGAACCAGCCGAAATCAAAGGCCGGCCATATCTTAAACTATTCTAAAGAAGATAAACATTTATGTAAAAGCATTGAATACATAACAACTTTACGATCTTACACTCCAAAATAGTAGATTAATTTATGGAGTGGTGATAAGGACCATTGCTGTTCATATTTTCATGTGAGTGACAGTTCGGATTTCCACTCCCGACTTTAGTACCATTGTTAAAACATTACTGAGTTGTATCCACGAAGTAGCTGTGTGAATTGGAATGACTTCAACACCCCACCCCACCCCCACACACACGCACACACACACACACACACACACACACACATATATATATATATATATATATATATATATATAACTATTTCATTTACTCACATAAAATTAATATACGAAAGTATACATTTATGCGTAAACTTTATGTATTTACTTCAAAAGTGCTCAATACGTAGGTAGAGCTAGTTAGTAAGTTATATATATATATATAACTTACTAACTAGCTCTACCTTCGTATTGAGCACTTTTGAAGTAAATACATAAAGTTTACGCATAAATTTATACTTTCGTATATTAATTTCGATGATGACGCGGAGGTCTGTTAGTGTCCGTCGAAGGTGCGATGTGAGTCCGTTCGGAGCTCTGAAACCCCGGCTGCAGATTTGACACCTGATGGCAGGAAATCCGGGTAGTGGCGCCCGTAGTCGCGCTCTTTTTGCTTCTCAAGCAGCAATGCTTTGATCTCCAATGGCATTGGCTGCGCCTGATACGCCACTTCTCCAAACTATCCGATCTTCAGCGTTTCTTCTTCAGTCGTTGAGTTAGTTTGTGTTTTTTCAAATGTCTCTTGAACACGTCTTTATAGCGCAGTTTCGCTGCGCCTACGGGTCGTGTACCTTCTTTGAGCTCACCAAAAGAAACTGCTTTTGGTAGCCTGCTGTCTGACATGCGCGTGACATTTCATGTCCATCTCAGTTGGTTTGTTACGATTATTTCTTCAGCATTGGGCATTTTAGCCTTTTCTAGTACTTCAAAATTCGATACATGGTCTTTCCAAGAGATACCCATTAGATGATGGAGGTGCCTTTTTTGTACCAGGTTTACTCTCTTGAAGTGGCGTCTATAGAGAGTCAAGGTTTCTGAACTGTACAGGAGTAATGGTAAGACAATAGCTCTGTACACTTTCATATTGGTCTTTAATCTGATTCCTCTCTGATTCCACATACGGTCTCTCAATTTTCCGAAGGCTGATGCAGCCGCTTGGATCCGTTTTGAAAGTTCTTCATCGATTTTTCCAGTATTCGTTATAGTACTACTTAGGTAGGTGAATTGTTCAACTTCCGCCAATGGGATCCCATTCATGTGTACTTCGCTGGGGTTAATCTTAGTGTCACGGGTGTCTTGAATCAAAACTTAAGTCTTCTTGATGTTGATTGTCAGTCACATTTTCTTGGATGCCTCGACAAATGCTATCACTAAACCTTGCATTGATTGGGGGCTGTGAGTTACAAGTGATGAATCATCAGCAAAGAGTAGTTCCTTGATCACTAACTCATCTGCTTTGGTTTTTGCTCTCAAGCGTTTGAGTTTGAAAAGGTCATCATCAATTCTGGTTCGGATGTAGACATCACCGAGTTCTTCAGGCATGTTTTTCAGGACAGCAGCAAGGAAGATTGTAAACAGAGTTGGCGCGGCACAACGCTAAAAGAGTCTGAGTATCCATCGCCCCTGCAAACGTGAGCAGTCATGCGATCATGGAAACTGCGCAGTACTCTTGTGAAGCTCTGTGGGCAAACATAGCGTCTCAGTAGCTTCCAAAGCATGTCTCTATCAACTGTGTCGAAGGCTTGGCTAAAATCTACAAAGGTGACAATAAGAGGTTGACGTTGTTCAATGGACTGTTCCTGTAATTGTCGGAGGGCAAAGATCATATATTGTGTGGATCTGCTGGTCCTGAATCCACATTAGCTCTCCGATAGAGTGTCTTCAGCCAAGGCCTGTAGTTGATGCTGTAGGATTTTGCCCATAATCTTCCCAGCAACAGACAGAAGAGAGATTCCTCTGTGGTTCCCGCATTTCGCCCTGTCCCTTTTCTCTTATACACTGTCAGAATGTTGGCATCTTTGAAATCCTGGAGAACTTCTGCTGTTGATGTCCAGATGTTGTGGAAAACTTGTAATAATTGACTTCCGAGGGCTGCTTCACCATGCTTCCAAACTTCTGGTGGTACCTTGTCTGGTCCTGCAGCCTTTCCGTTCTTTGTCCTCTTTATGGCCATGTCAAGTTCATGTGCTGTTGGTAAATCATACATTTGGTGTATAATAAGCAGTTGAAGTATGTTATCAGCTCCATCTTCAGCACGTGTTTCTGGGTTCAACAGAAGTTCGAAGTGTTCCTTCCATCTCTCTATTATCGTGTGTTTCTCCGTCTGGGGCACACTACCATCAATGCTCTTCACAGGGTCCAAGCAGGGACCCTGTTGTCCGAACACTTCGTTCAACGATGCAAAAAACGCTTTAGAGTTATTTCTGTCTGCCAGGTTCTGAATTTCAGCTGCTTTTTTCGTCCACCAGTCGTTTTTCATTTTCCGCAGTTCTCTTTGAAGTTTGGATTTTACACTTTTGTACATGTCCTTTGCTGCTCTTTTGCATCTTTCTTTCAGGGTCTTTTGAAACAGCTGGGTTTTCTTTTGAATCAGTGCCATGATCTCTTTGTCGGAATCATCAAACCAGTCTGCATGTTTCCTACTTGGTTTACCAAGGACTTCAGATGCAGCATTGGACAGCATTTTTCAGTGTTTCCCACTGTTCTTCTGTGGTGCCAGTTGGTGTTGTGAGACTATCAGATATTTTGTGTGCTAGTTTGTCTTTTACACTTTATTCCTTTTGTGATTCGGTATTTAGTTTCTTTGGTGGTTTTTGTCCTTTCTTCTTGAACGGAGGAGGCTTTGGTTTTATGTTGATTCTGGCACGGATCACGTAGTTATCAGTGCAACATTCAACTTCTTTCATAGCTCTGGTACTGCGAAAGTCCTTTAGATCTTCTATTCTTGTGATTACATAATCTAACAGAGTGGAGTGCTTTGATCTCAGATGTTTCCACGAGCAGTACCATTTGTCTGGATAGTTGAAGAACTTGCTTGTTATAGCAAGTCCGTGTTTGGGGCATTTTGATAGCAACAGTTCGCAATTCGAGTTCAGTTTTCCTTTTCCAAATTAACACATTGTTTGTGGCCATGCTGTATGACCTTTTCCCAATGTGTGCCCCTCTCTATCTAAGCAATGACTGTCCCGTCTGGTGTTAAAGAACTGACAATCTCTCTCTCCACTCTAATATATGTTTAAAGAAGGAACATCCACAGACAGGTAAAAGGTATAAATGTCTTCTCTCTTCTCTCCCTATCTGTAATATCTGTATAAAAGTATCTTCCCCTCATCAACATAAATGCCACCATCCCTCTCTCTCTCTATAATATGGTCTCCTATGCAGCATACTTGTAAATCTGGTTACCGTGATCACTTTTATTCTGCAAGAATAAAAAACCGAACTTCGCGTTACCACAAAACACAACGTAAGGGTCCAATAAAAAAAAAACAAACAAAGGAAAAAAATGCTAGACGAAATAAAAATAAATAATTAAGAAAGAAAAAGAAACACACACACATACGCACAGAGAAAAAAAAAGCTAAACGAAATGCACACATACACAATGGAAAAAAGGATACACTCTCACAAAAAAGAAAAAATGTCGATATGCCACAAGGAGAAAAAATAACAGAATAAAAGTCGAAATTAAAAATTAAATGATAAAAAAAAGGAAATTACACATACGCAAAAAAGAATTTTTTTTTGACATGTGACTTTTCAAAGATTAATAACAGGTCATAACAGGTGACTGTTCTAAAAACAAACACACATGGAATGTAGATACGAAGGTTGTAGGGTGCGTTTGCGTAAAACATAAAATACTATGATATTAGGCTAGAAATTAAGTGATAAAGAGTTGTTGTTTTTAAAAGATACACACATACACACAGAGAATGTGAAAAAAATTAATGCAGTTTTATATAAAAGAAATCAGTGTCATTAATTTTATTGTTGAAAATGTGGGTCAGAACGGGATTGTTAAATGTCATCTGTCAATAAACAGTTTGTGGCATGTTTCAAACTGAAATCATGTTTTTTTACACAGTGATCATCACTTATCAAGGCCCGGAAGCCACTCAAGGATAAGGGTTATTGCAAGTACATTACGTTAGTGTGGAGATCTGATGGAGTGTTTACTTAAGGGGGCGGTTAATCAGGAACTTGTTAACGTTGGACTTGAAGACATCCAAGCTGTAGTCCGGTGGGAAGCAGGCAGATGGAACAGAGTTCCACAGGCGTGCACTTCTAAGAAAGAAGCTTTGTTCATGAGATTCACGTTTTGATTTAGGCACAGATATAGTCTGGGGGAAATCTTTCACAGTGAATTCAGCTAGACGGGTGTTTTTCGTGAAAGATTGACGAGGGGGGACCAGAGATTGGAGTTCAGACGAGCACCTGCCATGGAAATAACGATAAAACAAGGATAGGCTCGCAGCGTCTCTTCTGTGGGATAGAGATTGCAGGGTAGAGAAAAGGGCATCCCCCACTAAGCCACGAAGTCTATTTTGTACTCTGTCAAGGCAGGATTGGCTGGTTTTATGCAGCTCCTGCCCAGATATGGAAACAGTATTCCATCCTTGAACGTACTTGGCTTTTATATAGATAGGGAATTGCATCTTATAATCATGTTTGTTATTGTGAGAACGAAAACTTTATTGTCAAAAAGATGCAGAAATCAAAAGAATTTTTCTGTTCGTAGTTGAACTTTTCAGCTTGTAATGTGTGTTTTTTTTTTAAGAAAAGGGACAATTTTTTTGACGGACTTTGTTGAATTGTTGTTGTTACAGAATTTTTTTTTTCTTGAAAAAGTTATAATTGTAAGTTTTGTGTAAATCATAGCTTAATGTATTAATGTATTTTTGAAAATGTTCTTATGATATTGTAAACTGTCTTAAATGTATGTATAATGTTATTGCATTTTACCATAAGGAATTCAAAGTTATAATTAGGTAGATACATTAAAATGTAATACACCAAGTCATAGGAAAATAAAATGAAACTTTAATTGAGACAGATGGTTGGCCTAGAAACATATTAGAATTTTAGAGAGGGACAAAATAGAAAATTATGTAAACAGATATTTGGAATATTTTTTTCAGGTGTGATAAGTCAAAAGAGAGATGTTCTTTTTTGATAATTGCTTTTAGTATTGTTTTAATGTCCATAAACATTTTTCGCAAGATGTTTAACTTGCCAGGTAAGCATTAAAAATGCCCTGTTCGAAAAATAATGGATCCTGCGGAATTGAGTGTTTATAAAGCAGGCTGCAAGTGATGCCACCAAGCAGAGTGATAAGTCTTGGCTCAATAAATTAAAAATGCAGGCGGTTACGGATATAAGAAACCCTTAGGGTACCAAAAACACTATAAGACTCAGTACCACAGGCAAATCACATATAGCATTATGAAGTGAGATAAAAGTAAAATATACCGTAAGTATGTAGGAAGATATAACCTTATATTTTTTTAGAGATGCATGAATGCGGAATATCTCTTATGGATCTTGGACGCTCTGATGAAAAAAAAAGAAAAATCACATAAATCGGGCCATAGTTAGAATTTAGTGCGCAGATAGGAATTGAGATGCAAGGGATGGGGCTTATTTAGTTAAGGGTGATATTTCCTAAGTCTTCATCAAGTTCCAAGCAAAGGAATCCGAGCGAATCAGTGTGATGAAAATGTATATCTGAATAATTCGAAGCCAACCACAAAAATTTAAGTAAATAAGCTTTGAGTATGACTGAAAAAGATAAGATAGTTACAAAATGAAACAAAGCCATAATTAGTAGAACAACCACGCGAAAGAAACGATCGGGACACTTTTGGACGAAAGAAGTCGTCGATCTCGAGAGAGGTAGAGTGATACCTCAGTTTACGGCATAACGGTGGCTGGATAAAGCAGCTGACGTGAATCATAGGAGGTATATCCTACACCCAAAAAGTAAATGCCAGGAAGATCGGATATAAAGAAAAAGAAAATTAGAAAGTCAGTTGGAAAGTGCTGACTAAAGGAGTATATTTGGGGGTCTGATCTTTCTTAGCCAGGTGGTTTTATAGATATAGAAAAAATGTACTAGAATTTAAAAATGGGTACATTTTTTGAAAATAGGAAGGAGAGGAATGTTACAAGAAAAAAACTTTTCTTGTAAGTAAAAATGAGATTAGGATATACCGAGATTCGAACCTTGTAAGCAAGGTTCAGAAATAGATTCAGAAATGGAATTTAGCATTATTCAGTTGACATTAAATAGTTTAGATATGTTGTAGTAAAAGGAATTTTGATTGTTCAATTCTTTTTATGAAAACTGAATTAAAATAAGATCATCTAAAAAATAACGAATAGCAAATTAAAAACATATTGAAAAATAAGTTAGGTCGAAAAATAGGTTAGTAAGAATTCTTTGTTATATGTTAAAAGAAGGAACATCCACATAACTGTAAAAGGTATAAATGTCTTTTCTCTTCTCCCCCTCTGTAATATCTGTATAAATGTATCTTCCCCTCATCAATATGAATGTCACTATCCGTCTCTCTCTCTCTATCTCTCTCTCTCTCTCTCTCTCTAATATGGTCTCCTATGCAACAAACGGAAGACTGCCAGAAAATAGACATTAGTAAAAAAGATTCGATGAATGTCGAAGTTAGAGTAGTGCAGATAAAAACAGCAGACAGACAATTAAAAAAAAACACACGTAAAAAATAAACACAACTAAGGGAAAATGAACACACATATCGACACATAGCTTAGAAAGAATTTAAAACAAGAAAAATCTTGTTTCCATGTAACCAATGTGATAATTTGTTAAGAGAAAGAAGACACAAAGGTACTCATTGCAGAAATAAAATTAAATACAAAACCCGACTGTCTTTGAAAACCTTAGAAGGGTTGCAAAATATTCATGATAAAGAAATAAAAATGCAACTCGATTCGAGTTCGTACCTTTCGATAGAAAATTTAAATACTTGGAAGGAATTGAATTGAATAAACCAAGAATCCTGAATTAAATTGAATAAACCTGAATTAAATTTAATAAACCAAGAATCCTGACAACATGCAAAAACGTTTAAGTTTAGCAAATTAACTTCGAAAGTTAATTTTTAGCGAACCTCACATTATTGGGAAAGACGAAAAAATAAAAACTTATGCATTAAGGAATACCACTAACCTACTAGAGTCGGACTGTATTCATGAATTTAAATTATCAAACCAGCCAATCAATTATTTTTGCAAAACGAAAATAAAAAGTACAACAGACGCTCGTGCCTTGAAAAGCAAATTAAAAAGAGTCTTTTTTTCCAGGCATCGGAAATCCAAACATATACCGATACTGTTGTAGACCAAACAAAACTAGCTCTTCCATAAGGAGAACAGCGCCTGACCACAAACCCAGAAACCAAAATCGAGCAGCGTACTCTATCGCTAGTGCTAAAGTAATAACACACTCGTCAACCGACCCAGTCGTAAATGTCTATGCGACTGCAGGCGACTTTTCACCGGATACGAAAACTTAAGCTACACAGTAGTAAAACTCTATTTTTCTCAGTAACAGAACATTATTTACCGAGAGTCAACGTAACTCAAAGATATTACATGTAGCAACACACTAGTACTCAAACTGTTTTTCCACAAGATCGAAAAAACTGTCGGACCATTTTACCCGGCATCTTTTCAAAATAGATAGAACATCAGGTTAACAACACTTGTAGAAACCCGTGTGACAATTTCGCCCTTTTTGTGATAGATTATAACAAGCGGGGTCTTTAGTGAGGTTTATTGATCCTTTATTACTTAGAGCAGAGTCTACCCACGCCAGATATATATTGCTTTATAACATTCTTGTTATTAATACATGGCAATTAATGTTTTCTTGCAGGTCAAAAGAAAATATCGCCCTGAACAATGAATCCCCTAAGAAGTAGAGGCTATGGAAACCTCTTACGACATCTTTCATATTTAGACTTCACAAATCACACCAGAACCACGACGTTCGGGTAGGAAAATGAAAAACACTGATCCGTTCATAGTCTACCGAATAAAATTACTGATACACTGTCGGATTTTTCTGCTTGGGGGGATGTGTTGTGGCGAAAGTAAACTATTTTACCTACTTATAGACTATTCCAATCTCAATAAATATCGGAAAACTAAATCGAAAAGTGTCATTCGATATCCGGCCACACTCGTATACTGGGTTGGTGGCTGGAGTGTGGTGTCTACTCAGATGTTGTGCATAAATAAAATTGTCCTTAGTTAATGGAGGGCGAAACCCTTCTATACTAAGGCAATTTTATTTTTGCATACTGTCAGAGTGCCCCGCTTTAAAAACGACCTTGTGTCACATTTCGTTTTACTTTAGGAAGCAAATAGATATCAGTGGATATCCGGTGTGCGTCGACTGCGTCGAACGACCCACCTATCGTCTTCGTTGCAATACATGTTACTTTATTTTGGCGCTCTATTTTTCTTTGTATTACTTTAACAGAGCTATAACAGTAATCCATTGGTAATAAATGTACTCCAGGATAAAATGAGACAGAAGTTTATATTCAGTACACTCGCATGCCGAATGGTCAAGAGGAAAGAGTTAAATGCCTGCGATGAGTGTGAAAAGGCACTTAAGGAGTAATCTGAAATCGTAAATCAGATCCGGGTGCCTGAATAGGGCAATTCTCACGAAAAAAATGTGTATCAGCATTCCGTGTGCGTAAAATATATACTCATGCATATCAAATGGGGTTTTAAAATTTGTAAAGGGTGCAGTATTAGTCCAAGAAAGGTCTCATGCACAATGCAGATATTAGGGTGTCCAGTTCAATAGAGAAGTGATTTCCAATCTATAATTTCCAAATATTTGAAGAAATTTGTTTAATTAAAAATCATAAAAACTCATAGTATGATTTGATAAGATAGAATAATATTCAAGAAATTTGTTAAGCCTTGTGTGGATCAACACGGTGTAAATGAGCAACTGGTAATCTCGCAAAACAGAGGCGAAATATAATAAAAAAAACAGTATTAAAATTGAAAATTTAACAGTTAATATATATATATATATATATATATATATTCAACTTGTCTTTACATAAGCAGTAATTTGTTGCTAAACAGTCATGAACATGTTTCGGTCTTCTATTATTTAGTAACTAGAGACCACTTCAGGCAACAACGCTTATTTTCGAAAGCGGAATTCTTAATGAAAAAAGAAAATCTTTCAGTAAAAGAAGGCTTTTTTTGTAAACGGGTCATGAGCTGAAGGTTCAGCTGTGCGGGGAACAGGGGGTATTGGGTTCGAATTTGTTAGTTTATTTATTTTCCTATTTGTTTATGGACGCATTTATCCGTGTCTTTATTCATTCATTGTCATGTTGGTTTGAGGGAATAGAGTTTGTAGGGTTAGGGGGTTGAGGAGTTAGGTTCTAAAACCAAAGACTATGTAGATGTAATCTTAAACAAGTATGCGATTCAGCCTGTCTTCTGCCCGCTGTCCCTGTGAGACTTCTAGGGTAAGTGTATCTTAAATTCCTTTTTTTATTATTTGTTTTATTTTAGTATTCCTATTTGTATCTGCGAAAAGTTTAGGATTTACCCCGATCTGTTGACCGTTACATGGGTTTCTAGTGAACGGTGGAAGGGAGGGAAACGGGGTGAGAGGCGTAAGAAAGAAAGGAAAGGAGGGAATAGGAGGGCAGAGATTGAATGGGGAAGAAGGAAAAAGGAAGGAAAAGAGAAGAAAGAGAAAAGGGAGAGGTGGCGTCATTTGTTTGATAGTGGTAGATTTGTTTTCTCTCACTTAAACAAAATCGGTTTTTATTAAGCCACCTTAATATTTATTACTATTTCATTTGTTAATTTGATGTTGGTTTAATTATTGGTGTATTTGTAAATGTGTTATTAAAACCTTTCATAATGATAGTAATTACAAAGCTTAGAATATATGTCATTACTAAACTTATGATGGTAAATGCAGTCATTTTTATGGCAGCGATAATAATTATTTTAATAGACGGGTGATTAGGAATTCCTTCCAGTTATTTATTAGCAATGATATAACTTTACTGGGGGTTATATTAGTTATTTGGAAAAGTAGTACACACGGATCTTGTACACGTAGAAACTATGTATACACACGTATCCATATGCTGATATGTTACATAATCACCCGGAGTAGATGTATACAGGTATTATCTGGAGTTATTTTAAACATTTATATCATATGGTGCCGTGCATAATTTATCGTTTAGATTTCGGTCACACTTAGTGATTGTGGCATATGAGAGATGTGTCAAGGTTGAGGTTAACAATTTAACAGAGTTTTATTAGAGCGTTTCACTTTAGTGAAAATATAACCATTGGTTTTAGGGGGGGTTAATATTTGCAGTGTATGTTTTCAGTTACTAGAAAATTTTGTTTTTTGTGTTATATGTTCAGGCTGTACCAGATGTTATCCCATTTTTGTTAGTATCAAAGTTAATAGCTAGGCAGCGAGCAGAGCAGCATGTATACCACTAAGCTGAATATTAGTTTAATATTTATGTTACGGGTGAATATTTTAACGAGATTTAAGGGGAAAAGGATTATCAGGGGTGTGACAAAAATGCATATGCCGAATGTAAATTCTGTGGTTGATGGGTGGATTAGGTGGGAGTATTTATAGTATTGTAGAAAATTTGCTTGCATGTGTTGGGTGTTTTTTCGCGTGGTTTTTCCCACTTGACGAGATTTTGATGTGAAGGAGTTTAACTGTCGGATATTGCATATGGGTTGTGTTGAAGTCGAATTTAATTGGGATTATTGGTGAGTAATCAACAAGTGAGTAAGCAGATGCGATTTGTAATGTTTGCAATTGATTGAGATTTTTTTTTCATGGGGGTAACTCAGGGATAAGGGTTATTGCTTGTACAGTAATCAATAAGATAGTATTGTAGTAATCATTAGTATTGGGTTTTTTGATAGAGTGTCTTACTTAAGGGGGCGGTTTGTCAGGAGTTTGTTTATGTTGGACATGAAGACGTTCAAGTTGTAGTCAGGTGGGAAACAGGAAAGCGGCAGAGAGTTCCACTGGCGTGCACTTCTAAGAAAGAAGCTTTGCTCATGGAATCTACGTTTTGATTTAGGCACATATAAAGAGTGGGGAAAAGTATTGACAGTAGTTTTAGCCAGACGGGTTTTTCTCGTGAAAGACTGGCGAGGGAGACGAGGGATTGGAGCTCAGACGAGCACCTGCCATGGAAATAACGATAAAAAAGGACAGGCTCGCAACGTCTCTTCTGTGGGAGAGAGGTTGCAGGGAAGAGAAAAGGGCATCCCCACTAAACCACGAAGTCTATTTTGTACTATGTCTAGGTAGGATAAGCTGTTTTTTAGCAGCCCTGCCCAGATGTGGCAGCAGTACTCCATCCTTGGACGTACTTGGCTTTTAATTGCATCAGTAGTGAGATATCTTCTGGAGCGGTAGAAGGATCCCACCATTTTCCCAGCGTCCCTGGCAACAGACTTGATGTACGTGCTCCACTTCAGGTCAAACCTAGAAGCTTGTCAAAACATGGAGCCTCCCCAAGACTAGAGCCATCCATTTCAGTTGATGTCAGATGGGGATCAGAGCGTTGATTATTTAAGGATAGAAGCTTGGTTTTGGATGCATTAAAAGTGACCAGCCACCTCTTTCCCCATTGTACCACGCGCTCAAGATCAGAGGAGAGAGAAGTAGAGAGAACCTTGTCATTTACGGCCTTTGATGTGTTGCCGTAGATGGTCGAGTCATCAGCATAGATGTCAACGAATGATTTAAGTACGTGTTTAGGGAAATCATTGATGTAGATCAGGAAGAGAGTTTGGGCCGATGATGGACCCCTGGGGGACTCCAGTATAAATACTGTGGGCCTCTGATTTCTGCTCATCAACCACTACTCTTATGAACCTATCAGAGAGAAATGATTTAATGATTGAGAAAACATTTCCAGTAATACCGTAGCTGAAAACCTTGTGAAGTGGGCCTTTATGCCATACCCTTATCGAAGGTCTTCGATATGTCAAGAGCAATTGCCATGGAAAGGAAACCTTTGTCAAGAGATTCACTAATCCTATGTGATATAACCGTTAGCACATCTGCTGTAGATCTTGCAGAGCGGAAACCATATTGCGTGTCACTAAGAAGGTTATTTCTGTTGAGGGTGTTGACTACTTCTCTATTTAATATGGATTCCAACAATTTACTCATGACACACAGGAGACTTATTGTTCTGTACGTAGAGAGAGATGACTTTTCACCTGAATTCCTAAATACAGGGCATACTGATAAGGTTTTCCAGGGTGTTGGAAAGCACTTCTCCTTAAGGAAACCCTTAAACAGTTTTGTAAGTATGGGGGAAAGTTTTCGTTGGAGCTTTTTCAGCACTATAACTGGAATGCCGTCAGAGCCAGTTGCTTTACTGAAATAAGGTTCTTGATTTGCTTGGCGACCTCACGCACAGATATTTGTATGCGGCATAGCGTGTTGTCTGTTATAGGAGGAAATACAGGGAGTTGATGGCCATTATCGCATAGGGTAGAATTAGCTGCAAAGTTCTTTGCACATTGATGATGGTTGGGATAGAACGCACGCTTCTGTTCAAGATTCTGTTTTCTATTTGCCAGAACTGGTGGGAACCAAGCCGCTTCTCAGCTACTTTGGATTTAACAGACTGGGCATATAGCTCTCTTGCATGTTTTATTACTCTTTTACAGTGGTTGTTGGCAGTCCTGAAAGCAGCTTTAGTCTCAGTACATCTATTACGTTGGTAGCTATGGAAAAAGTGATTTCTGTGCGCGATGGCTGGCTGTTAGATTTTTTGCAATTTTTTGGATGGTATGAATCGGTCTATGCCTACAAGAAACCAATCGGGCAAGTCTGATACTATATAGGACACTTCCTTTTTAAACATGGAATGCAGAGGTAGATCAGATATGAATGTACGGAAGCTATCCCAATCAGCCATAGAGTATCGATATATAGTACGGTGGAGAGATATGTCTGAAGACTTTCATTTTTTTCTTAACTGATACAACGGAGTGGTCCGAGGATCCCAGAGGAGATAGAACGGAACATGAACACAGCTCAGGTGAAGTTGTGAGGAAAACGTCTAGAAGGCTTGCATATTGGCCGGGAGTTTCTGGCACACGGGTGGGTTCCTGAACAATGTGAGTGATGTCATAGGCAATGGCAAAAATCATGACAAAACCTCCCATCCTCATCAGTTTTATTTGAGTGGGTCAGCCATTCCACATTATGGGCATTGAAGTCACCGCAAATGTGAATGTTAGCCGAGGGATAAGCAGACAGGATGTGGTCAATTTTCTGATATGCTTTTAAAGATAGTAACCCCACTGTTGTGGGGGCGATAGAGGGCAAATATAAATGCAGTGGTGTAAACTAGTGCAACCCGGAAGCATATATAAGGTAAATTAGAGTCTTCTCTGGGGATATCCCTACCACATGAAAAGCCATCTTTGATGTAGGCACATATTCCATGCCCATGGCGATCTTGGGGGTCAGATTTAGATGTTAAGTTGGAGTATCCTTTAATTATTATTTCGTCTAGAGAAATGGTTGGTCCTATGCCAGTTTCACTTAGAAAGAATAAGTCCGGTTTCGTCTCCTGTAATTGTGTTTCAACGTCTGGAATGTTGGAACGTAGACCCCTGATGTTGGAGAAGGAGACCTGGTAGTAGGGGTCTACGTTGGAGGATGGGGTTCTAGGTTTATTCGTGTTTCTTTTTTGGAGATTTGTCATGATTGTTGAGGTTTCTCATTTAAGATTTTATCCCTATCCTTAAATTTTGTGATAACTAGTTTTTCATTTAAGCAAGGAAGGCAAGGTAAATTTAATGACTGACAAGTGTTTGCTTTCTTTAGGATGTGCCATTCAACAATTGGTGTTAAATTTTTACCTGTTAGATCATTGTAGTATGCCTCCAATGATGTTTTATCTCTGTAATTTGGGTTTATGAAAAAGCTTGTGTGACCTGTGTTTCTCTATTTAAATGTATAGCATTTTGGCCGATGGAGAATTTGCTAGTGGTGGGGTCCTCCTTGGCTCTAATACTAGCGTGATAAATTATAAAGGTTGTGAAGCAATTTTGTTTAAGTGGGCATTTGGATTTATTAATACAGTTACATATCTTTATTATTCTGTTCCCCAGATTGTGTTCTGTGTCGTTGCTTAAAATGCTGTTATTATGTTTTTTTTATTACTTTTTCCAAGTTATTGCCGCAACTTTAGCTCAGTTTGATAGTGATTTTGCTAAATGTTTTGTGGAGCATGTTGCAGGGCGGGATGTAGCTTAATGATATTAATGAATTTACTCCCCAAATTGGTTTTGACCATTTGGTTGACCGGAAGGATGAACCAAATGATTTTCCTTTGACGGGGTTTTCTAGATGTGGGTTTTTTTACTTGAGAGTTCTATAAATTCTAATTTGGTTTCCTTATATCCACTGTTTACTAGGGCTTTGTTGTCAAAATCTTTGTGTTCATTGAAAATTTCCTGAGATGAGGAGTTTGAACTAATTATTCTACTAAAAAATCTGGGGATATGTTTCATTCAAGTTTTAGGGTGATTTGTGGACATATAAGGAGTTATTGTTCTCTTTCTCATAAGGTTCATGTGTTATTGGGATAAATGGTAATAAACGAAGGAACACAGGATTTTTAGGAACGAAACATGTATTCAAATAAATTACAGGCAAAGACTGGTTGAGAGTACAATTGCTCAACTGTGGGCGTTTGCACACGACCTGCTTCGTCGCGTACCAATCTCAGACTGCCGGGCACCGGTACTCGTTACCGGAAGTGACGTATCTAGAGAAAGTTACGTCATGAGATAGTCCATTAATCCCCTGGAGGGGCGTCTCCAACACCCACTTCCAAGCATTTGTTCGTAAAAGCTGTAAGTACCACTTCTTTTCAGGGTTACCATCAATTGCTCGAAAACCTTTTTCTTACGGGGCGACCGCCATAGTTCAGGTGTTGGTTGAGATGGTTCAAGATAAAACATTTCGAAGACAGTGTCTATCAGCTCATTATCCAATACTTGACTCTCGCTGGTTTCAATTAATCGACATCTTCTTAGTTCTACTGACGTTTGTGGGTACACCAACATGAAAAACAATGAATAAAGACACGGGTAAATGCGTAAATAAATACATAGGAAAATAAATAAACTAACAAATTCGCACCAATGCAACCCTGTTCCCCGCACAGCTGAACCTTCACCCCATGACCCGTTTACAAAAAAGCCTTCTTTTACTGAAAGTAGATTTTCGTTTTTCATTAAATATTCAGCTTTTGAAAATAAGCGTTGTTTCCTGAAGAGGTCTCTAATTACTTAATACTAGAAGACCGAAACATGCTCATAACTGGGTAGCAACAAATTACTGCTTATGTAAAGACAAATTAGAAAATGTAACTTGCCCTACTTCCGTATTGAGCACTATGGTATCAACCTCGTTATATTTCACTGGTTACCCTACTTTTGAAAAATAGGAATATCAAATTATATATATATATATATATATATATATACATATATATATATATACGCACATCTATATATGAAGACAAATACATATAAAAGAACAAACGAAATACTAGAAAAGAAAAAAAAGAAAAACTGAAAAAGGTTTCATGGAAGAAAGGGAAGGTTAATAAAACATAGAGAGCGAAAATATGAGTGATGGGACGATTCCAATATTTCTCCCGATTCCGATAAAATTAATAATTATGTGCTAAATTACCGATTCCAATACAATTACTGATGCGTAAACGTCAAAATACATTCGTGGAGAATGAGCTATCGATTTTTACTTTACTGGTATTATAAAATCAATTAATATTTATTATTTTATCATTATTACGAGCAATGGAAGAGTTTGGTTTAAAAAAAATCAAATATAAAAATGACAATTTAAAGAATCGTTTTGGCATCGGTGTTAAGGAATATATATATATATAGAGAGAGAGAGAGAGAGAGTTAAGGAATAGAGAGAGGGAGAGAGATATAGAGGGAGAGTGGAATTATAATGCAGACACGTTGACCGGAAGTAAAAGATCAGCTGATTTGATTGCGTGTGAGTCATGTGATCAGGTTAGCTGAATCGTTGAGATTTGATTTGGACTCCGAAGACAACGGACGGCTTCCCGTTGTCTCCTCCTCTTCACTGGGTGGGGAGGAACGCTGACGTGTGTAGAAGAAGAACCCACACAAGCCGATTTCACTTTCCACCTTCTTCAGGACATCTGGGAAAAGTGAAATAAACTACAGAACTAATTTCTTGTCTTGGAGTGATTGAATCTTCATCCAAAAACAGGTATCAAGTCTCCCTCCAGGACGAGAATTTCCAGATGGTCCAACATCGAAGAAGCAGAGGTGGGTTCTGAAAATACATGTCACTCACACATGATTCCCTTTATGATACAACATAAATATATAATATAACACGTCATCTCTTCTAATCCATTATTAGAGATGACGCAACAAACACACAACCCTTTATTATAAAAGACAACGTAACAACACTCAATTTTTTTTGTAGCCGTAAGCGACCAGACTACCCAGCAAGGGTGGGTTTTAAAAAAAAAGAACTTCGGTTACCACGGAAAAATAAAAAAAAAAGAAACACAAGGTTTTAAAAGGGTCTAAGATAATTAAATAAATAAATAAATAAATAATACCACGGAAAAAAACATTACATGATCACAGAAATGCGAACAAATAGAAGTCAAATATTGTACTCTACACATAAAAAAGGAAAAGATAAAGAAAATTAAAGAAAAAAACAACAACGTAGGGTCCTTTCATTGAACAGGGGTGAAACAAATATATATAGACACAACGGAAAAAGGACAAATTAAAATTATGTATAGTTATATTATATGATAAATTAAGAGAAATAAGAAAAAAAACAGATAGCTCAATCGACATACTGATAAAAACAAAAAGAAGAAGCAAAAAGGAATACATAGAACATATAAACTTTTGTTACAGAGGGGAAGGATATGACTTGTCACGATTACAGAGAAACAGGTCAATCAAATATTTATGAATTAATAGGTTAAACAATTATAGAGTTAAAATGTTGCAAAATTGAAAATGCGTTGCGTACTTTTAGGAAGAACAATGAGTATTTTTTTTACACTGTGATCACCACTTATCAAGGCCCGGAAGCCACTCAGGGATAAGGTTTATTGCAAGTACATTATGTTAGTGTGGAGATTTGATGAAGTGCTTACTTAAGGGGGCGGATCATCAGGAACTTGTTAACGTTGGACTTGAAGACATCCAATTTGTAGTCCAGTGGGAAAGCAGGCAGACGGAACAGAGTTCCACAGGCGTGCACTTCCAAGAAAGAAGCTTTATTCATGGAATCCGCGTTTTGATTTAGGCACAGATATAGAGTGGGGGAAATTTTTCACAGTGGATTCAGCTAGACGGGTGTTTTTCGTGAAAGATTGGCGAGGGGGGACCAGAGATGTGAGTTCAGACGAGCACCTTCCATGGAAATACCGATAAAACAAGGATAGGCTCGCAAGGTCTCTTCTGTTGGACAGAGGTTGCAGGGTAGAGAAAAGGGCATCCCCCCACTTAGCCACGAAGTCTATTTTGAACTCTGTCAAGGCAGGATAGGCTGTCTTTAGTAGCTCCTGCCCAGATATGGCAGCAGTATTCCATCCTTGGACGTACTTGGCTTTTATACAGATAGAGAATTGCATCAGTAGTGAGATATCTTCTGGAGCGGTAGAAGGATCCCACCATCTTTCCAGCAACCTTGGCAACAGACTTGATGTACGTGTTCCATTTCAGATCAGGAGTAAAGGTCAAACCCAGAAGCTTGTCAAAACACGGGGCCTCACCCAGACGAGAGCCATCCATCACAATTGATGCCAGATGGGGATCAGAGCGTTGATGTTTGTTAAGAAACAATGGACACTTTCTGCTATTGTGGAATTGTTTTTTTTCACTAATTGTACGGGGTTTTTTCGTGAGAATTTTTTTTCTGGTGTGGAAAAATTTTATTATATGTAAACTGTTTTATGAAATGTTAAAATGTATGTTTTTTTAGATGAAAAAAAAGAAAAAAAACACAAGTGTTGTCTTAGGGTGATGGGATTCTGTGATTTAGAGTAGGATCAACATGGAAAAATCCATGCATGGAATCCCAATATATTTCGCTGAGCTATATGCCTAGGAAGGCAGTCGTGGTTACCGACTTGGGAAAAAAAGTTTTTCCAATATAGCAAAGCGATATGTATTTCTGTCCAGCGTCAGGGAGCAATTGGAGTTTCCCTGACGTGGCGTAAGTGGCAGTAGAGAAAATGGCAGAAAAGGCCATAATAAAAAGTCAGAAAACCCCAAGTGTTGGGTGACGCGGACAAATTTAGTTTCCATCGATTGTAATTTTGTGTTGAATTTTTGTTTTTGAAGGATTGTCTGAAAATTTTAAGTGAGTCGTTTTTTTTGTTTTTGGAAACGGCTATGTATTTTAATTGTAAATGTCTATGTATTTTTGTAAACGACTGTAATTTAAATTTTTATTTTTATTTTGGAGATTCTGTGAGGTGGTCAAAGGTTATATAACCTGACCTCAAAATGTGCTGACGTGGACAATTTTGGGTTTCCACGAATCTATGTTTTTGTTATTTGTAATTTTTATTGGTGAGATGAGACTTTGTGAATGATTATAAGAATTTTCTTTTTGTTTTAATCTATATTTTCATGCGATTGATGTTTTCTCACATCAGAATTGTTCAGGTTTTTTCTTCTTCTTGGACATGTATTTTTTTTCGCAGAAGGAGGAGGAGTTAATGTTTGCCTTGTGGAATTTATTGAGATAATGATTAATTTATAAGTAAGAACATGTTGTTAATTAATTAATAATGATAGTAATAATAATGATAAAATGTTAAAAAAGTGAAAGAAATAAGATTTAAGCAGTGTACGAAAAAAGACACACTACTGGGTTGAATAAGGGGTCAACTAGTTCTTAAGTTTGGAAGAGTCAAAGGTTCAGTCGATATTTATTCTAATTTTCGAAATGGTTGTAGAATTATTTTTTTTTGTCGTTTTATCGTGGGATTTTTCTCCGGATGCGTAATTCCGCGGGAGACATAGGAAAATGCTCTCGTAATATTATAAGAAAAATCTTTTATCTCGTATTAGTCATGTGCTTGTGGAAACGCGTTATAGCGTGACGAGAGATATATTAATCTCTGCATGATCCTAAGATGCGAGATGGAGGCCATGGGGTCACAGAGAGTTGTTGACCTTCGAGGGCGCAATGATTCGCGCCACATGGTATTATTTGTAGATGTAATTTTATTTATTTGAATTATGATTTATTGAATAATGGTATGACAGTTCCTTTGCCAGTGGGGTGAGCTGAGGATTCCCTTAAAAAAAGTGGGTTGTAAAAAAAAATGTATGTCTCCGTCATACATTTTTATAAATAATGGTGGAAGGAATGTTAAGGAATAGAGAGAGAGAGAGAGAGAGTGTGTTAAGGAATAGAGAGAGGGAGAGATATAGAGGGGGAATGGAATTATAATGTAGACACGTTGACCGGAAGTAAAAGATCAGCTGATTTGATTGCGTGTGAGTCATGTGATCAGGTTAGCTGAATCGTTGAGATTTGATTTGAACTTAGAAGACAACGGACGGCTTCCCGTTGTCTCCTCTTCTTTAGTGAGGGGGGACGAACGCTGACGTGTGTAGAAGAAGAACCCACACAAGCCGATTTCACTTTCCACCTTCTTCAGGACATCTGGGAAAAGTGAAATAAACTATAGAACTAATTTCTTGTCTTGGAGTGATTGAATCTTCATCCAAAAACAGGTATCAAGTCTCCCTCCAGGACGAGAATTTCCAGATGGTCCAACATCGAAGAAGCAGAGGTAGGTTCTGAAAATACATGTCACTCACACACGATTCCCTTTATGATACAAAATAAATATATAATATAACACGTCATCTCTTCTAATCCATTATTAGAGATGACGCAACAAACACACAACCCTTTATTATAAAGACAACGTACAACACTCAATATTTTTTGTAGCCGTAAGCGACCAGACTACCCAGCAAGGGTTGGTTTAAAAAAAAAAAGAACTTCGGTTACCGCGAAAAAATAAAAAAAAGAAACACAAGGTTTTAAAAGGGTCCAAGATAATTACAAAAATAAATAAATAAATCATACCACGGAAAAAACATTACACGATCACAGAAATGCGACCAAAAAGAAAAACAATTCAACACACACGCACACAGAAATCTAAAGTTTACAAAAAAATATTAAAAAAAGAAAAAAAAGGCTGATACGCCGTAATGAATGATAAAAGAGATACGGTCAGTTCAAAAAAACACCCCACGAATATTTCATTCATAAATAAAATAAAAACAAGAAAAAAATTGTTGAATTCGGATAATGTTTTGAAATATACGGCTGCACACAAATAGAAAATAGGACAGTGTGTCATTCACAAGAATGTGTGTTAATGTCTGAATTGTTTAGAGTTAAACTGTCAATCATAGTAAATAACAATTTAGTGTCAAAAGTCGAAAGTACTTTTTAAATTCTCGAGTATTAAAATAAATAAATAAATAAAATAAAATACACTATAGCAAAAAAAGAAGGATGCCGAAATGAAAATCAAATTTATGCATTGTGAATATTTTCGGCTTTTTAGTGTGTTTTAATTGTTCTGGTCTTTGAAAAAGGGACATTTTTTGTTTTGTTTTAACGGACTTTTGAAATGTATAATGTAACGGTTTTTATTTTATTTTTTTTGTTTTGTTGCAAAATGTTTAAATGTATTAAGGTATTTTCTGTTTTAAATGTGTTGATATTGAACCCTATTGTAAATTAAATCCTTCTTAGATAAGAGAAAAATCCAGGTTGTCCTCGACGGTCGTACATCTAAACAATATGATATAAATGCGGGAGTGCCCCAAGGATCTATCCTGGGACCTCTGCTGTTCCTGATATTCATAAATGAACTCCCCGACAAGATTACCTCTGAGATGGGGATATATGCTGATGACACTCTATAGCAGGCACGACAGGAAAACAAACGAACATATATCTAAAGTAATGGCAGAAACACTAGAGGATGACCTCCAATCAGTAGTGGAATGGGGACAAAAATGGATGGTCACGTTCAATGCCACCAAGACAAAACTGGTTTCATTCAATAATTACAAGAAACCTTCTCTACCACCTATAGCAATGGCCAACGACTCTTTATCTGAGAGTACGTCTCTCAAGCTCCTTGGCCTAACGTTCACTGGAAACATGAGTTGGAACAGTTACATCGAGGGCATTGCCAGGGCCGCTGCAAGGAAGGTGGGCTCTCTCTACCGTGCTAGAAAACTTTTAACACCCGAAAGTATCCTGTACCTCTATAAGGCCACTATTCGCCCATGTATGGAGTATTGCTGTCATATTTGGGCCGGTGCATCGGCTACTAGTCTCTCGCTCCTTGACAGGGTTCAAAAGAGAGTCGCAAATCTGATAGGCCCTAAACTGGCATCAAAACTCCAGCCTCTGTCCCATCGTCGAAACGTTGCATCCCTCTGCCTGTTCTACAAGTATTATAATGGTGAATGCTCTGAAGAACTGCAAGCACTTGTGCCCCCACGACGTGAACACCCTCGACAGACCCGACAAGCTGCAAAATCCCACCCCCACACTGTAGAGATCCCTAGATGTAAAAGATCCTTCTACTCCAGTAGTTTCTTCCCCAGAACTGCTAGACTTTGGAATTCCATTCTGGGTCACTGCTTCCCCAACTGTACTGACATGCATAAGTTCAAGTGCAACGTGAACCAACATCTCGCTGCCCTAATCCCTATATAGTACCCCAGTAGATGTTTCCCCTGATAGTAGCCCCCTACACCAAAGTGGCAATGTGCCTTGTTTGGGGTGAAAATGTAATTAAAAAAAAAAAAATTTGTACTTAATGTAAATGTTATTGTTTTCACTGCAGGAATTCAAAGTCATCAGTAAATATACATTAGATTTAAACAGTCTAGGAGAAAATAACACTGATTAACTATGGTTGGCTTACAGATTCAGTTAGAATTTTAGAAGGGGGACAAGAATTAAAATTAGTTAAACGGGTATTTAGAGAGTTTTTAGATGTGATAAGCCGTAAGAATGATGTTTTTTTTAGCATTTGTTTTTTTTTAAACATCCTATAATTTTTTTCCAAGAAAAGTGACTTGGTAGGGATTGATAAGCAAAAGATGTGCTCCTATTCAATAATTTGGGAACCTGTGTTAATTAAGTGCTTAAAATAACCTGGTCGCACGTGACGACTCCAGGCAAGTGCTAAGACTTGGCTTAATTAATAAACAGGCGTTGGAAAGAATACGAAAATTCTTATGGGGACCAGTAAACCGATTATAGTTAGTCCCGAGGCAATCACATATAGATAAATGGGGTGAGAGACATGCAGAAATATACCGTATATTACGTAAGAAAGATATAACCTTGTATTTTTTTAGAGAGGCATGAATGTGGGATATATCTGCTGGATCTTGGAAGCTCTGGTGAGAGAAAAGAAAAATCACAAAAAATCGGGCAAATAGATAGAATTTAGTGCGCAGTTGGGGTGTTGTGGTGCAAAAGGTGTTAGTTAGTTAGGGGTGATATTTCTAAATCCTCATCGAAGTTTCAAGAATCGAAGCACGGAAATCCGAGTGAATCCGTATGATAGAAAAAAAAGGTATATTTTGATAGTTAAAGCCAACCAAGAAGATTGGTTATGAGCTTTGGTATGTCCCGCATAAGATAGTTATAGAATAAAAAACAAAGCCATACTTTATAAGACTAACCATGCGGAAAGAGACGATCAGGACACTTTTGGGACGAAGGGAGTCGTCCATTTCGAGGGAGGTGGAAACCTTTAGTCTGCGGCATAAGGTTGGCTGGAAAGTAGCTGATGTGAACCCTACACCCAAAAAGTAAATGCCAAGAAGATCAGAAAGGTTCTGATCTTATAAAAATATAATAATTGTGAAGTCGGCCGAGGAGGGCTGACTGAAAGAGATTTTTTTTAGCCTGATCTTTCCTAGCCATGTGGTTGTGTAGATGTAGAAAAAAATGTACTAAAGTTAAAAATGCATACATTTTTTTTGTGAAATATGGAAGGGAGGGATGTTACATGATAAGGGCTGTCCTCTTTTCATGTAAGTAGAAAAATAGAGAGATTTAGTTAAAATGAAAATGAAATAGAATAGATGAAATTCGAACCTCGTAATTTAGGTTTAGAAATAGATTACGAGAGAGAATTAGCAAATGGAATGTAAAAACAAACCATTGTTTAGCTCAGAGATAAAATAGTTTTAAGAAAAGGAATGCAACTATAGGATAATTTAATAAACATGTTTTTAACATATTGGAAATATAGGTTACTGGAAATATAGGTTAAAATTCATTTTGTAAAGAAAGGAAAAAGTTTTGGACACGCATTTCCAGAACACGTGAAAGAAGACACATGTTTTAACATGTGTATGACGTCATGGAAAATGGGAAGTTCTCGATATAGTTAGACACTATAGTTAAGCAGAGAGAGTCTGAGAAAGAGTCGGAGGACGAGAGACGACAGTCTGAAGTTCAGAGATGAGAGTCGAACGTCTGGAAGCGAGACGGTCACCTTTGAAACATAGAATGTAAAACTTTGAATTCCTGACTAAGAAAACCACGACCGGTCGAAGCAGAAATAAACCCATCATGTGTTTTTATAAACGTCGTCTTTGTGTAGTAATTCTACCAAAAAGGTAAAGTGAAATTGTCATTATATGTCTTATATATCATGTGTTTTAAAATGTCTTTACATACACAATGTCTCGACATCTCATATATACAATGTGAACACTAAGACTGTCTCAACACTACCTCCTCACTAACACTTCTAAGTATGAACATTTTATATATATGAATCTCTTCATAACACGAACACAGAACGCAACATCTCTCTTAATAAGACTCTAAGACTCACTTTTAATAAGACTTCCTAACAACGAACAATAACAAACAACATTAACAACAACAAGAAGAAAAATAACAACAATAACAACAACAACAAATAATAATAATAATAATAATAATAATAATAATAATAATAATAATAATAATAATAACTATATAACATCGGAAAATAGGCACCAATTCTTTCGATTCCCGGTACCGATTCCGATTAATCGTCCCAACACTAGAAAATATATAGAAAATTGAGAAACCAAGATAAATTAATGCACGGTAAAGTAGACAGAAGATAGAAAACAGTGAGTGAAAAATTGGAAATGCACTAGACAGTTAAGAAAAAACACGAAGAAGGTTCATGATAAACTGACCGTAAGAGGTGGAGGTTAGCGCGGGTAAGATTTAAAATCTGAAAAGGCATGATAATTTTCTCTCCTGGGAATGAATATATATATATATATATATATATATATATATATATATATATGTATATATATATATATATATATATATATATATTTAAAGGAGATTAGAACAATAGTCTAAAGAGCTGAGTGTATTTCAATGTAACAGTGAAATTACTCGTTTAATTAAGTTACAGGAAAGAGAAAGTGCTCGTTGTAATTTAGATATATGATAAGCTCGATAGGTAAATATCCTAGAGCTAATTCAATATTAAGTAATGTGATTGATAATTTAAAATTTAAAAATTAAATTATAATTAAATTAAAAATCCGTTTCATAAGAAGGAACAACATCAAAATCAATTATCTGTACGATCGTTTCGGAAAACAATGCTTTTTATTGTGGTAGACATCAAGTTACGTACAATAATTACATATAGTTTTTAATAAGCAAGGTCTCTTCGTCAGCTAATTTTGAAGGGTTTTTATTAAATTTAAAAGACACCATAAATAAACCTAGCATTAAAAGTAAGGCAGATGTATCTGAAAAAAATTGAAATAAAGGTCTGGATTTAAAATTTATAAGAAAATTAATATGGGTTAGAGATAGAAAAGAAATAGAGTAAAATATAGATTTGAATTTAAATTATAAGTTTGCTTTAAGTACCACATTTCAAATATATACATGCATATATATGAAAAAAATAGACACACATATATACATATACATAGATATACAGGTATATATATAAAAATATATAGAGAAATTTACCTTTTAATTTTTCGCTTTTTGAAATCAGGAACTATGGTTAAAATACTCATTTAGATGTTTGCTATAGCTTTTTACCTTATTGAATGATGAATTTGAAAAGGGGGGACGCCCGTGCAATAAATTATTTCCGTTAGCGTACTTTTGATTTAAAGACGCTACGGTTTATATTTCGAATGTTGTTTGTGTAATTACATGTTCTAAGGGGAGATAATTGTCATATTTTCTTTACTTTTTTTATTTAAAGGGTGTAAGGGGGATAATTAGTTTAACTTAATTCATTTAAAAAAATTGTAATCTATTTTTACTAATAAGTAATTTTTAATGATTTAAGGTGGTTTATATTTATTAAATTTAAACCAACGTTTATGACTGCATGTAAATATTAGTTCCTGTCTTGAATTTAATAGTGTGGTTGTATTTTTTATATCTTCATATTTTAAAATTTTTAGGGTCTCTTTTGTACATAGTGCACAAAATTTATCTCCTGGTTTATATGATTTGCAAGTCTCAATTATTCGCCATTTTAAGTTGAAAGAAATATTGCTATTTTTTAGTTGCCAAATATAGTTGGATAGAGTAGTTTGGTTTGACAGAGGGTTATTTTTAAAAGAATGTTTGTGCGTTGAAATTCTATATTTTATTAGGCCAGATGTGGAACCAAAATATATTACCTCTTGCTTATTGTGATTATTTTCCGTTAGGCCTGGTGCTGGATTATTATATGGTGGGTTGATTTTTAATTGATCGGTAGATTGGTTTAAGTTGGTGTTATTATTTAATCTGGTAGTTGAGTTATGGCTGTTAATAGGTTCATGTAGATTTGGAGTTTTTGATACTGTTCAGCTATAGATAACATTTTTAATTTTACATGAGCCTTGTAGGGGACATTCATTTTTTCTTCTACAGTTACAATCCGATATATTTTGTATAGTTGTATTTTGTAGCTTATTAATTTTCTTATTATTAGAGCTAATTATTTTTTGATGAAGGTTAGGCATAGTAGAGTAAGAGACTTTAATTATGTTCTTATTGAAAATTTTATTATATCTATGGGGGGCTTTACAGTTCTTATCTAATATTTTAAAAAATTCTCTGGCTATGTTTGTCTCTAGGTTTTTGGAATATGGGGGGTTGAACCATAGGGTCTCCTTATGTCTATTCTTACGTTTACGGGTTTTGGTTTGCTGTTTATTTGTATTATTATCTAATATTTGTGGTTTGGTTTTATCTTTTTTTGTCTCTTGGTTGCTTTTCTTAACTCGCATACGGCAAGACATTGCCATATTATATGTTATTACGCTCTTAATAGGTTTATTTTCAATGCAGTTTATGTTTCTATCATTTTTATTTATGAATTTAATTTGTGAATTAAATCCCGAGTTTTTAAGGGCCTCATTGTAATATTTTTCATTTTTGATAAATATGGATTTAGTAGAAGACAGTCTAGAAATTCTTACAGCGATATTGGGAACTATTGATTTTAATATTCATTTAGGGTGGTTTGATTGATTGTGGACATATAGTAGTGATTGATTAGGTTAATGATAGGGTTCAAAGGTAGAATTCTCAAGATTTAAGGTTATGTCTAAGAAATTAACAATTTTTTTATTAGGGTCGATTTTTATACTAAGTCCATGATTTTTAAATAATTTATGTAGAGCTTTAATTGCTTTTTTATAATTTTTATTTGTAGAGTTAGTTACGAAAAGTGCATCATATCTGTATAGTCCTCCTTCAAGATTGAACTGTTTGTGGAGTATACAATGTATTTCATTTAAAAGGAAAAGGCCAACTAGATCAGTGACCTGAGTCGAATCCGTTGATCCCATTAAAATGTTGAAGTGGTTAGGGGTATTTTTCCTGGTCCAATACTTATTATCAAAGGTTATTAAAGACTCTCTACCTATAAGTATTAGTTTAATTTCGTCTTGAGTTATATTAGTTAATTGTCGTGCCATTAATAGAGATTTATTTAGTAGGATAGGTTATATAGATTGGTAATATGATTCAATGTCAAAAGAAAGAAATTTAACGTTATTCTTATTTTGAATGTTAGAAAACCAGTCGATTACTTGGTTGGAAGATTGCCATAGTGGGTATTTTATTATGGATTTAATTTTGGGGATAATTCTATCTAATATGTTTTTACTAACCAGTCCTATATCTGATTTCGAGGGGCAAATGAGTCTAATAGTAGGGTTAATATTAAAGCTGTGTTTGTGGTCTTTTAAAGTAAATCTCAGGGTACCTGGTACCGTTATTTCTGTGTATTTATCTATTTTAAGTTTAGTTAAAATGTTTTTTGCATCATTATTTATTTTGTTTAGTGCTGATTTATTTTTTGTTTTATAATTTTTATTAAGTTCCTTATATATTAGATTTTTATATTGTATATAGTCCATTGTGTAGAAATTCCCAGTTTTATCTGCCAGTACTATCAGTTTATTTTGGTGGCTTTTAGAAATAGATTTTGAGAATTTATTTATTTTTTTAAGTTTTGGAGTGATATATTTTTATTTTTCTTAAATTTAATATTTTTAATCAGGTTGATTAAGTCATTTTCAAATTTTTCAGTGTCTTTGTTTCTTTTAGGGTTTTTGTATGTTTTTAGTCTGTAGTATTTGGCTGCTTTTCTCTGTTCGTTGTCTTGTCTTATATATATATAAATTCAAAATTCTTGAAGTGTCATATATTAGAACCCCTCAACCAACTATGATATTGCATTCGTGAAAAGCAGTAACGTTCTAAAATGTCTTGCATAGTTCGTAGTGGGCGGACTTTGTTAACAGTGTCCACAAACTTGCTGACTTTAATACTCGAATTTTTGATCGAACTATATTTTTAATCGACTTTTCATCGACTCTACATATTTTAACTTATCATCACTTTACACTGTTTACTGTATATTTTAGTTTTCACTTTTAATTCTCATTTTCTCTTCTTAGCAATTTTCTTTTAACACCTGAAGATGAGTTATGGACAAATCGAAAGCGCTCGTCACAGCAACAATTATTGAACTTTTATTAATATTTTTATTTTTGCTATAAAAAAAATACGGAAAATCGAAAAATTAAAAAAAAAATGGCATCATAAAGCAAGGTGTCTCTGTTGCCATTAATAATATTTGCTTGAACATATATATATATATATATATATATATATATATATATATATATATATATATATACATACATACATTTTAAGGAGTCTACCCGGACGTATAAACGTTTTGAAATTTCTCTGTTGTCATCGTGCTCCCCAGAGTAATCACGCAGTTAAAAAAAGAAATATAATTTATTTCTGATAACGAGATTTACTAAGTAGTCCTGCTAGACAACATCGAAATTCTAAAACGTTGATCTATCCGTATCTATTGCTTATTATATTGATATAATTTTATTTATCAACGCTTATCTGATGTATTGGGCACTTTTAAAATAAATACTTTTAGTTCATGTCATTAATAAAAATTAACCTTATTCATATATATATATGCATAAATTATAAAATCGGTTTTTCGTATAGATGGTGAGAAATTAATCTGTGTATATATCTGGACGTATCTCAATATCTATCCATATTTTCTTTTTGTTACAAAAAAAGTTACCACTTATAAAGGTACGGGGGGGTCATTTAATGATAAGTGTTAATGGGTGTAGTCTATGGTAAAACGTGGTAGTAATCGTTAGTAATGGAACATTTGTAAATTGGATTACTTAGAGGGATAACTCTATTATACTCATCAGAAACGTGGACCATTTAGGACTGCTTAACGAGGCTCCTTAATATAAAATTGCAATCAATTACACCAGATACTGCTGTCCTTCAGAGAGCGGGTTGTCCAAGTATTCGAAGCATGATAACCATCAATGAGATGCGCTGGGCTGGACACGTTGTCCGTATGGACGACTGTGCAGATTACTAAAGCAGCTGTTCTATGGCAAGCGCTCACAGCACAAACCAAGAGGGGATTCGGGGGACTGTTTGAAAGACAATCATAATAAGCTTTGCATAAATGGTGAAAGGTGGGGAGAGATAGCCGTGAATAGGAGTGAATGGCGACGAGTTGTCTCGGAGGGTTGTAAGGTATTTGAGACAAAGAACTTGGAACAGGCAAAGTTTAAAAGAAATCTGCGTAAAGGAGCTTTCAAGGATTTGGGTGGTCGTGGGGCAGGCTGGAAGTGTTAGATATGTGGGCATTTTCTACTGCTCAACATGGAATTGTGAACCACACGAAGTCACACGAAACACAACCTTATGTACTCTTACCTCCGCGACCTAATAAGACAACCTACGTTTTGTGTGACAGGAAGTGCAAGTCGACTGCAGGTATGAGGAGGCATGTGGTTGCCCACAGTGTTGTCTAGTTAACCCGGGCCAGACACTTGACTTTATTTGTCATCTTTGCTTCAGGCCATATAAGTAGGCTATTGCTTTGAAGAGTCACCTTCGTGGGCATGTTAGATGAACTACAGGATGGGGTTGGTAGTGGGGTTTTTGTAAGGCAGGACATCACACATCTTCAAAAATGAAACAATCATCATCATCATCATCATCTATCTCAATATCTTTCTATATTTAAAAAAAAAAATTACTACTTATCACATTACGGGGGTCATTTAAAAATAAGGGTTAGTGAGTGTACAGTGGTCAATGGGGAAAATGTCGTAGTAATCGTTAGTAGTGGAAATTTGGTAACTTGGATTACTCATCAAGAACTTGTTCAGGTTGGGTTTGAAGACGACCATATTATAGTCAGTTGGAAAGCAGGAAAACGCAATTGACTTCCACGGGAGTGCAGTTCTAAGAAAGAAGCTTTGTTCAAGGAATCTACTTTTAGGTTTAGGCACAGATAAAGAGCGGAGGGATAAATAATAGTGGCTTTAGCTTAACGAGTGTTTCTTCTGAAAGTTTGGCCAGAGACGACCGAGATTACAGCTCTAGTTAGCACTTGCCATAAAAATAACGATAAAGCAGAGACAGGCTCGGAACGTCTATTCTGTGGAAAACAAGTAACAGGGTAGAGAAAATGTATTTCCTACTAGATTACGGCAGGATAAAAAATTCTTCTAGCAGCTCCTGCCAGATGTGGCGATAGTACTCCGTCAGAGGATGCACTTATTTTTTATACAGGTAGAAAAATGCATCAGCAGTGATATCTACTGGAGCGGTAGAACGATCCCAATATTTTCCAGCAGCCTTGGCAACGGATTTGATATACGTGTTCTATCTCACACACACACACACACACACACACACACACACACATATATATATATATATATATATATATATATATATATATACTAGCATGAGTGCCCGGCGTGCCCGGGTGTTTGGAGTTGTGTGTTGGGCAAAAAAAGTAGTAGTAGGAAGGCAGGCTCGAACCCGAACCGCGAAGGAGGAAAAGAACGGGGGAAAAAGTTAATGTCTTTGCTGTTACGGTCAACGCCAAACCGGAAGTTACGTAGATTTAAATTAAGGCTAGAAAATCGAAAAGACCGGATAATTTGCGAAAATATGGTGAAAAAAGCGACCCCTCCCTGTAGAAAAATGCCCAGTTGAGGGTGTTTAAAAAATATGTTTTTAGACATTTTTTCGGTATTTGTCGTCTGAACGGTCGAGCTTAAAAACGATACTGATCTTGTGAAAATTCGTCGCTACTGTCGAAAGTTTTAGGCATACATGCAAACATAAATACATACATTTATATATTAGTAGCTCAAATTTTCGATCCAAACCGTTTAAAAAGCTTGCCCTATCTCTAAATACTCTTTATGTAAAATTTCAAATGTTTAGACCAGAAATTGACTGAGTAATTTGGTAAAGACCGCAGAGGTCAATTTTTATAAAACTTTGCCCCCTATTATGACACCTTGTTTTGGGCTCAAATCAAGTTATTAAGTTAGATCCATATCCAAGGAACCTATATCTAAAATTTCAATTGTTTATATTAAAAAATTGACGGAGGAGTTTGTAGAATTCTCAAAGGTCAAATCGTTGAACTTTGACCCCTTAACAGCCAAATTACTGGCCAAAAACGGATTAGAAAGATTTTCTAAATCTTTACACCCTGTATATCAAATTTTCAGTCTGTAGAGTCATTGTATAGGGAAATGTACACAGATAGATACACACAAAGACAGACACTTTTACTATATATATATATATATATATATATATATATATATATATATATATATATATGTATGTATGTTTATGTATAATAGTGACAAAAGCAAGCGGGACTCTAACCGAACCTTGTAATCATTAGCCCAATTTCTGAAGCTAATTCTGTATTCTTTTTCTTTTACACTAAGATTAACCACAGCGTTGCATTTCTGGCGCAAGGTGCCGAACATTGCAATTTCTTGTTGTATTGTATTTCATTGTGACTTTTCTGCTCGGAAGAATCAATCGTTTTAAAAGGCCGATTAAATAATTTGTTAAAATGCCTGACACGTGAAGACAGTTTCTCTTGTAATTAGCCTAACACCTTTCCCCATCATCCATAATAAACCCGCTAAAAACACAATCCCCACCTTTGACAACTTAATGAGCCAGTTAACGCCTTTAGTCATTTTAACAGAGTCTCCATTTTATCGACGCTTCTATCGATATTCCATTTCCTCTGACCAGGTCTCGACTTCTGCATGATTCCTCTCACCGCCTTTCAGTTGCCTCTATTCGAATTTATTTTCCTTTGCTTTTTGACTGTCTTTAAATTACGTTAAGGATTTCAAAGGATTTCCCAAAGAATAGGCTAAAAACGAAAACGGAAATAAATTGAGAACCCTTTAGGCGGGAATTTGTCTTTATTATTCAACAATCGTCATTTATTTCTTGTATTGTTTTGCTTCTTTTATATATTTCTTTGGAAACATTTACAGTACTGATCACATGATGACATTCCGAACTTCCCATCATCATCATCATCATCATCATCATCATCATCATCATCATCATCATTTTCTTCTTTTTCTTCGTAGTCGTCTTCTTTTTTTTTTCTTCTGCCGTTTTCTTTTTCTTATTCTTATCATCATTGTTATCATGGTCATTCTCTTCCATCTCCATTTTCATATGCTTCTATTAATCTGTTTTATTGTTCTTCCTTTCATACTACCGATTATTCCTCTACTATGTATTTGTTTTCATCGTTTATATTCTTCTAATTCTTTTTATTATTATTGTAACATTTATTCTTAATTCTTCTTAAGCAACATATTTCTTTTTTCTTCTTCGAATTCTTATTCATTTATTCTCATTATTCTTTCATTTCCTTTTTTCACATTTCATTTTAGTATTTTATTACTTTTGTCTTATTTGTAGTTTCTCTTTTATTTAGTGAATTTAAATACATTATTGTCGCATCATTTAAAAATATAATGACTATTAACTAATTCGAAGTAACATTTATAATTCAAGGAAAAGGAGTATTTGGTCTCTTCTTAATGGTATATAATTGTAAACTAGTTTTTTGTGTCTGAATCCATGAACATAATATTCTATTTCTCGCATTTTTTCATATCTTTTAAGCATCTTTAAAGTGATTTTCAATTAAATGAATTAATAAATTTTTTGTAAACAAACATTTCGTAAAATGAACATAAATAGAAAAGAAAAGTATGTCAGTTATGTTACTCAAATGCACGTGACGAAACCTTAACATTCTTAAATTGTTTTATATCATATTAAGCTCTTTGATTGATTTGGTGATCGAAGTTATTGTCAAACGCAATAATTCTAAAATATTAATGATATTAAATTTTAGTTGGTCGCGGGTCTATTTTCTTACTTTACTAACGTCTAAAAAAGAATTACAAATCTGTAGTAAAATACATAATATGAAAGCGATGAAGATAGCATCCAATTCTCATGGCGAAATGCAAACCAATACTGTTGATATAATTAGCTTAAAATTGAAGTTGTATAGTCCAAATTATTTTGTAGCAACAGTTCGTCATTGTATATATATATATATATATATATATATATATATATATATATATATATATATATATAGGTGTTATATTGGTTTTGTAGGTTAACTTTGTTGATACTGTTACATTTTTATACTTCGCTAGCGAGCGTTTTCATATTTGTTTATGTTTTTGAGACTGGCGGGAAACAAGCTCAGCATCGGTGCAGACATATGCGTGTCTCGCTTTCATTACTTACTTTACCTCACTATTTATTTATTGTTGTATATGTACATTGTTCATATGTCACTGCCTTTATAATATGTCTCAGGAGCGTTATGTTCTTTTGTATTGCAGGTTGTACCTTGGGTTTAAGTTGAGTAAAGCTTCGTTTGCACAACCAAGTTTCCTTACCCCACAACAATTTACTCAACTTACGACCAACCATGGAGAAAGTGCTCCAGCCCACGCGCTTAGACATCGACCCCAGCGCTTCGTCAGCAGCGAAGGAGTGGCGCCACTGGTACAGAACCTTCAAGAACTTCATTGAGGAGTGCGGGGACAAGGCTCCAGATGCGTTCCGGACGTTGGTTAACTGTGTGACCCATAATGTATTTGAGTACATTGAAGACTGTGAAGACTATGATTCTGCTATCTCTACTCTGCAAAAATTATATGTAAAAGCTCCCAATGAAATCTTTGCTAGACACCTCTTAGCATCTAGACAGCAGAAGCCGGGTGAATCCCTTGACGAGTTTCTGAGAGAACTCCGTAAGTTAAGCAAGGATTGCAACTTTAAGGCTGTGAGTGTGGAAACGTACTGTGAGGAATCAATTCGCGATGCTTTTATCAATGGCATTGCCTCACCCCTGATACGTCAACGCCTCGTTGAAAGTGACACTCTTGATCTGCAAGCTGCTTACAACAGAGCCTACACACTAGACTTGGCTCAGCGTAATGCTGATGACTATACTCCATGGACTGCTCACACTGCTGCTGTAGTTGCTTCACGGACCTCGGAATGTTCTTCGGCGACTACTACTGAGGAGAGTGGAGCTCAGGAAGTGCTGGCATCTGAGAAATCAGCAGTGGCTGCAACCTGTAGTAATACCAAAAAGTGCTTCTTTTGTGGTGGTCCTTACCATGGATGGAATCGCTGCCCATCACGTGAGGCTACTTGTAACAAATGTGCCAAAAAGGGGCATTTTGCCCGGGTGTGTAAGTCGGGCGAGTTCAAGTCAAGGGTGTCTTTAGGCTTAATGGCCACAACTTTCGGCTCCACCTCTCATATTTGGCCACTAATGTTCTCCAGGGTCTCTCGAAGGCTGCTGCCTCGGCAACCATTGGTGGTCGGAGGGTGAGTGCTCTCGTGGATTCTTGCAGCACGGACAGCTACACTGATGAGCGGGTTTCCCGGGAGCTAGGGCTGAAAGTGCACAAAACCAGTAGGGGTATCTCTTTGGCCCAGAAATCTCTGACAACTAGTTCTCCAGGATTTGTAATAGAAGACCTTCAACTCACCCCTAATAACCAATACTATGCAGGTATACGACTTGGAATAATGAAAGATCTTTGTTCAGACTCGATCCTTGGTCAGGATTTCCAATAGATGCATTTGAGTGTAAAGTTTGAGTATGGAGGATCTAGGCCTGAGTTGACTCTGAAGGGAGACAATGCATACTGTGCTCTTGCTACAGCATCATTAGATGAGCCCTCCCTGTTCCCTAATTTATCACCTAATTGCAAACCGATTGCTTCCAGGTCAAGACGCTTCTGTAAGGAAAACCAAGAATTTATTGGGGAAGAAGTAAACAGGTTACTCAAAGAAGACATAATTAAGACTAGTTTGTCCCCTTGGCGAGCTCAAGTTGTAGTGGTGAAGGATCCCACACACAGACACAAGAAACGAATGTGTATTGACTACTCACAGACAATTAATCAGTACACAGAACTGGATGCATACCCCCTTCCAAGAATTGATGAGATGGTCAACATACTTGGCAAAATACAGTGTATTCACTACTGTCGACCTGAAAAGTGCTTACCATCAGATACCATTAAAGGAGGCCGAGAGGAAATACACTGCCTTTGAAGCCAATGGTTGCCTATACCAGTTTTGCAGGGTGCCGTTTGGAGTCACAAATGGTGTAGCCATTTTTCAGCGGGCTATGGACAAGTTAATCAAGGATGAACACTTGCAAGATACCTTCCCATACCTTGATAATATTACTATTGCTGGTCACAAGCAAGAGGAGCACGACCAAAATGTGCAACGCTTTTTGAAGGTTGTCAGTCAGAGGAACATAACACTTAATGAGTCAAAAACTATAAAATCTATGAACTCCATCAATGTTCTTGGGTACTATGTGGGGGAGGGAGTCATAAGGCCAGATCCTGAGAGACTTCGTCCTTTACAGGAGCTTCCAGCACCATCAAATACTGGATCTTTAAAAAGGACACTAGGAATGTTTGCCTACTATGCTACATGGATTCAAAACTTCAACTGTTTGTGAAAGTAAGAAAGTTTCCACTTGATGAAAAAGCACTACAAGCATTTAATGAGCTCAAAGGTGAACTAGAGGCGGCCACTCTTCACTCTGTGGATGAAAACCTGCCCTTTGAGGTTGAGTGTGATTCATCTGATGTTGCTGTTTCTGCAGTACTCAACCAGGGAGGCAGACTTGTTGCTTTTATGTCCAGGACACTACAAGAGAGTGAGCTGCATTACCACATAGTCGAAAAGGAGGCTACTGCTATTATTGAAGCAGTAAAGAAATGGAGCCACTTCTTAGCACGTCGTCAGTTCAACCTTGTGACTGATCAACGTTCTGTGGCATTCATGTTTGACTGTAGAAAACGTACCAAGATCAAGAATAGCAAGATCCAAGAATGGAGGCTGGAGCTTGCAGCCTTCAGTTATACTATAAGATATCGACCAGGGAAGGAAAATGTGGTACCAGATACTCTCACTCGAGCATTTTGTCATTCAGCTTTTACATCATCAACCCTCACAGATCTTCATAATGGACTTTGTCATCCAGGAGTAACCAGACTGCTGCATTTTGTGAGAACAAAAAATCTCCCCTTTTCCACAGAGGAAGTGAAGAGGACTTGTGCTTCCTGCAGGATCTGTGCAGACTTAAAACCTCGGTTTTACAATCCTGCAGAAGGGAGGCTAATAAAAGCAACACAACCGATGGAGCGGCTCACTATTGACTTCAAGGGACCCTTACCTACTGCTTCACGTAACCCTTATATGCTGACAGTGGTTGATGAGTATTCACGCTTCTCCTTCGCATTCCCTTGTCTTAATATGAACACTTCGACAGTGATAAAATGTCTGGAGCAGATCTTTACTCTTTATGGAATGCCACACTACATTCATTCTGACCAAGGGACTTCCTTCATGTCTAAGGACCTAAAAGACTACCTTTCGCAAAAGGAAGTTGCAACCAGTCGCACGACCCCATACCACCTCACAGGCAACTCTCAAGTGGAACGATATAATGGCATAGTTTGAAAATCTGTCAAATTAGCTCTCAAGTCCCGTAACTTGCCTGATATTCACTGGGACCTGGTTCTTCCAGATGTGCTGCACTCCTTAAGATACCTCTTATGTACCCCTACCAATACCACGCCACATGAATAGTTCTTTACATTTCAACGATGTTCGACTCATGGAAACTCTCTGCCCTCTTGGTTAATGACACCTGGTACTGTGTTGCTGCGACGGTTTGTAAGAAGCAGCAAAAATTACCCTCTTGTGGATCAGGTTGAACTTCTTGACTGCAATCCCACCTATGCCACCATCAAGTACTCTGACGGGCGAGAGTCTACGATATCCGTCCGTGATCTAGCCCGGTGTCCTGACACCTCAACTATTCAATGAACTTACCTTAATGAATCTGAACAGACTCATCTAACACCTGTGGTACCTAACGTAGAGGATCAGACAGCCTCAGTGCAGGAGGAGACTCCTGCTGAGGAGGTACAACACTTGAACTGTGAAAATGACACTCCATGTGAAACAAGGAAATCTACTCGTATCTCAAAACCTCCTATACGCTATGGCTGGGACTAAATCAGGTGTATAGATGTCTTTGGCTGAGAGGAGGGGTGATGTGTACATGTGTTTGTGTATATTATTAATTCTGTTCTAGTTTGTCTAAGGTCTGATGTGTCAGCGAATACCTACAATGCTATCATTATCTTTCTAGGAGGGAAGAATGTTATATTAGTTTTGTAGGTTAACTTTGATGTTACTGTGACATTTTTATACTTCGCTAGCGAGCGTTTTCATATTTGTTTATATTTTGGAGACTTGCATGAAACAAGCTCAGCATCGGTGCAGACATATGGGTGTCTCGCTTTCATTACTTACTTTACCTCACTATTTATTTATTGTTGTATATGTACATTGTTCATATGTTACTTTACAATATGTCTAAGGAGCGTTATGTTCTTTTGTATTGCAGGCTGTTCCTTGGGTTTAAGTTGAGTAAAGCTTGGTTTGCACAACCAAGTTTCCTTACCCCACAACAATAGGTATGTATATGTTCTGTCTTCAGACCGGGCTCTTTTTAAAAAGGAAACGTACTTTAAGAGCACCGGTGCCCCGTGCCTCTTTTTCATTCATCTCTGCGCGAGTTTTTTTTTTATTAGTTTTTCTTTCTTACTTCTTCCCTTCTTGATCTTTCTTTAATGGAAAACTTAGCCGTTTAGGCATTCCAAATAAAAGAAAAGAAAAGGAAAAACTTCATATTGCTATCCTTCGAGAACTTTGGTTTCTCACGCGATCTCGTCCTAGTCTCGTTTTCGATTCTGTCATTCATCCTTTCACCGCGGAATTTGAAACGATACACGCGGCCTTTAATTCGACTCCATGAACTGGGCTATCCCCTGTTCTCAGCCATGATTTACGTTCAGAGCATCCCATTATTCCTCACCTCTTTATCGACTTTACCTCCCTATTCCTTCTATGAAAACCTTGAAACCTTATTTATGTTTAATTAATCCAGTGTTTAAGTTCTATATACATTTTGGAGAAATTCTAATTTATTTTCTCCTTCTTTGCTCGCACAGAACTTATATATTTTCTCAGACTTTTATTTCTATTTTTATTTTGTGTAGTTTATGCGCCGTACTAAAATAACAACCTTCGTAGGAAAAAGAGACATAACTGTTCCATACTTTCACCTAACGATTTAATAAAAAAGAAAAAAGACATTTTCTAACTGCTCCATACTTTCACCTAACAATTTAATAAAAAAGAAAAGACACTTTCTAACGGCTTCATACTTTCACCTAACAATTTAATGGAGAAAAGACACTTTTCTAACTGTTACGGACTTTCACCTAACAGTGGATTGAAAAAAGATAAAAGATATCCCAGAATTTGTTAATTTGGAAGCCCTGTCCAAAACATAATTATTTTCATGTATTATTTCCTTTTGTTTAATTATTTTCTCTCCTTTTAACTTCTCCTTTTGTTTTATTTTTGTTTCAGATTCTTTTTACCTAATTAATAAAGCATTTTCAACGTAATAGCTGTTTTCGTTATGTTAATTTGAGTTTATCTGTCTGCCCAACGCATGCTTTCTGAAGTATGACTGCTGGACGGTGTTGTGGGTACCTGAAAGCAAGATTCTGAGGAATAACTGCCACGAGTTCCAGACAGTATATATATGTATGTATGTATGTATGTATGTATGTATGTATGTATGTATGTATGTATGTGTGTATAACTTTTTGACGGTACAAAACTTATAGATTGCTTTGAAGAAAATAGCCGGCAAAAACTGAGCATCCCCTTTCATCAACAGACTCATCAGGAGTTAATCCTTGATCTAAATAAAAACAAATAAAATATCTCGCAAGAACAGACTTAATGGGGTGTTCGTTGAAATTTTTTTTTTACCGAGGGAGAGAAAAAAAAAGGAAGGACAAATGGGAATACGAATAAAATAAAATATTTACAATTATATAAAATATATGTACAAGTGAAGGCAAAGGGGAGAGTTAACTTGAATGACCGGCTTGCAAAATTCAGATAATGGTGAAAATTAAACTGAAAATTGGAAGATGATTACCTATACATATACGCAAATATAGTGTATATATATATATATATATATATATATATATATACATACATACATACATATATATATATGTGTGTGTGTGTGAGTGTGTGTGTGTGTGTATATATATATATATCGGTGGTCAAGGTCTAGTGTGGCCGTGTGTTAAAAGCACACAGATGTCTTAGCGTCATACTGTGCTTCTCCCAGACAAATCAACCCAATGTGCACGTTGTGACCACTGCCACGCAGACGGGGCTCTGATGAACGGCGAGTGTCCTGAGCCGTATAACTGGACCTCCACTGCCTTGTGGACCAAGGTTCTTTTAACCAAATGCTAAGGGTGAGGTAACGCTGACAGAAACCTCCAAAGGAGCTTCGGCCCTTTAAATGCATACATGACCCAGCGGCGTGTGGAATATGCTCTGGTGCGCAGCAACCTAAGTCCCAATCATGGATAAAATCGCATGATGGGTGGAGAGGACTCCGTAAGCCGTGGTGAAGGAAATCTCTCTAGTAGAAGAAAAACACTGATATAAAACCTGCGGAGACTGCTGCATCCAATGATGTTGAGTTGCTCTTCTTTTTGGTTCAATGTGGCAGTTGTTTAGAGGGGGAGATTGTCTCGGTGCAAAGTCTTTCCTCACTATAGAAAGTTTCAAGCACAGGAATTACTTGATATGTAATGGAATACACATTTTACCAGCAGTGTGCATCTCGATAACAAAAAGGCTGGTTGTAGCCTAAAACGGCAAACGGACACTCAATGAGGACTGAAGCGGATATGGGCGTCAATGGAAATAAAGGCTCTGGAACATCCAAGGCCTGGACCGGCAGGTGTTCAGGGAACCACAGCCTGGATCCCAGTCATCAGCAGATGTACAGGACTATAGAAGGCTCATAGAAGTGACCGTCCGGCACGTGCTGCTAGAGGCGCTCACGTCTGCCTCATTTGAGCCGGAAATATATTAAGTAATGGCAATACTCGAGAACGAGTTTGCTGCCATCATATATATATATATATATATATATATATATATATATATATATATATATATATATATATATACACCACAAGGCCTTTGAGAAGTTTTATTACCATACAAGCAGCAAGGCCCGTCATATAAAATGAACATTAGGCTTTTTATATGACAGCGGCTCGTTCAAAATACGTTTCCTTTTAAGCGCAATTGAACAATGATACTTAACTGTTTTCATTTTAAACATAAAATCAAGCCATTATCACCGCACAAGCACAAATGCCAGGCATATAAAATCATCAGTAAGTGATAATAGACTTATAATGTTTCTATTTCGAGCGCAATGAAATCATGATACTTGACTTTTGCATTGTAAACTTTAATTCAAACTGTTATATATAAAAAATAATTTTATAAATCAATGGTAGGTTCTCCACAGTGCAATGTAGCCTACGATGTATTGTAAGCTAAATCACTACGGGGAGTCATTTGGACATTCCTCCTCATATACCGAGATGGGTCCCAAACAACAGAACAGATGATCAGTCGATTTGATTGAAAAAATATCGATTTATTCGATGTTCATGACAATAAAAATAAGAGAGTGTTAAACATTCGTTGGTCATCATTCAATCCCGGGCAATGCCGGGTCTCCTTGCTAGTATATATATATATATATATATATATATATATAAGTAATAGTAAAGTGTCTGAAATAACAAAGCCTCAGTAAAATGTATTTAAATGTGCTCGAAGTATTACAGATCTATGATAAACTTATAGCTGTAATTACTTAGAGCTATACGAATAGAAAGGATGAAAGATTAATAATTGTGAAATTATGATTCAAGTTTTATAGGAAGAAACATGACAAAATCAAATTAATATGTACGATCAAATTAATATGTACGATCATTTCATAAACGATACCCCTTTATTAATTCAATATTTAAAAATAAATGCATAGAAAAAGAAGGTAAAATATTTCTGGATATTGTCTCCTCGTCAGCATAAATGGCATGGGGTTAAGATTGGGTAAAACACCAACATTTGATTCGCCATTTTAAGTAAATATTGTTTGTGAGCCTTTGTGAGGAAGTGGTTCTATATAGTTTTTTTTTAACCCGTATGGGGCCTCTTAGTGCGCAAAACTTCATTGATAAGGATATTTTTCAAAATCTAAAATAGATCTTTGGTATTTGTACTCTTTTAAAAAAAATTAAATTCGATCTTACATATTAATTTAATTTTGTTGTTGTCCCTATGGAAACTTGATCATTAGTTACATAATTATTTATTTTCACCCTTTATATTTTTTTTTTTTTTTTTTTTTTTTTTTACACAGTGATCACCACTTATCAAGGCCCGGAAGCCACTCAGGGATAAGGGTTATTGTAAGTACATCACGTTAGTGAGGAGATTTTATGAAGTGTTTAATTAGGGGGGCGGTTCATTAGGAATTTGTTAACATTAGACTTGAAGACATCCAAGTTGTAGTCCGGAGGGAAGCAGGCAGACGGAACAGAGTTCCACAGGCGTGCAGTTCTAAGAAAGAAGCTTTGCTCATGAAATCCGCGTTTTGATTTAGGCACAGATATAGAGTGGGGGAAATTTTTCACAGTGGATTCAGCTAGACGGGTGTTTTTCGTGAAAGATTGGCGAGGGGGGACCAGGGATTGGAGTTCAGACGAGCACCTGCCATGAAAATAACGATAAAACAAGGATAGGCTCGCAACGTCTCTTCTGTGGGAGAGGGGTTGCAGGGTAGAGAAAAGGGCATCCCCCACTAAACCACGAAGTCTATTTTGTACTCTGTCAAGGCATGATAGGCTGTTTTTGGCAGCTCCTGCCCAGATATGGCAACAGTATTCCATCCTTGGCCGTACTTGGCTTTTATATAGATAGAGAATTGCATCAGTAGTGAGATATCTTCTGGAGCGGTAGAAGGATCCCACCATCTTTCCTGCGACCTTGGCCACAGACTTGATGTACGTGTTCCATTTCAGATCAGGAGTAAAGGTCAAACCCAGAAGCTTGTCAAAACACGGGGCCTCACCCAGACGAGAGCCATCCATCACAATTGATGCCAGCTGGGGATCAGAGCGTTGATGATGTAAGGATAGGAGTTTGGTTTTGGATGCATTAAAGGTAACCAGCCACCTCTTCCCCCACTGAACCACGCGCTCGAGATCAGAGGAGAGAGAATCCGAGAGAACTTCGTCATTTACAGCCTTTGATGTGTTGCCGTAGATGGTCGTGTCATCAGCATAGATGTCAACGAATGATTTAAGTATGTGTTTAGGGAGGTCATTGATGTAGATCAGGAAGAGAGTTGGGCCCAGGATTGACCCCTGAGGGACTCCAGCATTTATATTGCAGGCCTCCGATTTTTGTCCATCTACCACTACTCTTATGAGCCTATCAGAGAGAAATGGTTTAATGATTGAGAAAACATTTCCAGTTATACCGTAGCTGGAAATCTTGTGAAGTAGACCCTTATGCCATACTTTGTCAAAGGCCTTTGATATGTCGAGAGCAATTGCCCTAGAAAGGAAGCCTTTGTCAAGAGATTCACTAATCCTGTGGGATATAACCGTCAGCACATCTGCGGTAGATCTTGCAGAGCGGAAACCATATTGTGTGTCACTAAGAAGGTTATTCCTGCTGAGGTGGTTGACTATTTCTCTATTTAATATTGATTCCAGTAACTTACTCATAACACAGAGAAGACTTATTGGTCTGTATTGAGAGGGAGATGACTTATCACCTGAATTCTTAAATACAGGGCAAACTGAGGAGGTCTTCCAGGGGGTCGGAAAGCACTTCTCCTTAAGGCAGCGCTTAAATAGTTTCGTAAGTATGGGAGCAAGTTCTGGTTGAAGCTTTTTTAACACTATAATTGGGATGCCATCAGGGCCAGTTGCTTTACTGGAATCTAGGTTTTTTATTAGCTTGGCGACCTCATGCACGGATATTTGTATGTTACCTAGCTTGTTCTGTGTTATAGGAGGAAATATGGGGAGTTGATGGCCTTCGTCGCATAGGGTAGAATTAGCTGCAAAGTTCTTTGCAAATAGTTTGGCCTTGTCTGACGCTGACGAGATAACCTCTGGTCAATTGATAATGGTTGGGATAGAACGCACACTTCTGTTCAAGATCCTATTTGTTATTTGCCAAAACTGGTGGGAACCAAGCCGCTGATCAGCTACCTTGGATTTAACAGACTGGGCATATAGCTCTCTTGCATTTTTTATTACTCTTTTACAGTGGTTGCTGGCAGTCCTGAAAGCAGCTTTAGTCTCAGTGCATCTATTACGTTGGTAGTTATGGAAAAAGTGATTTCTGTGCGCGATAGCAGCAGCACATTCTGGGGAGAACCATGGCTGGCTGTTAGGTTTTTGTTGGAATTTTTTAGATGGTATGAATTGGTCTATGCCTACAATTAACCATTCGGTCAGATCTGATACTATAGAGGACACTTCCTTTTTAAACATGGAGTGCAGAGGTAAATCAGATATGAATGTACGGAAGCTATCCCAGTCAGCCATAGAGTATCGGTATACAGTACGGTGGAGGGGTACGTCTGATGGCTTCTTACATTTTGTTTTTATCTTAACTGATACGACGGAGTGGTCGGAGGATCCTAAAGGAGAATGAACGGTACATGAACATAGCTCAGGGGAAGTTGAAAGAAAAAGGTCTAAGAGGCTTGCATATTGATTGGGTGTATCGGGCACACGGGTGGGTTCGCGAACAATCTGAGTGAGGTCATAAGCAATGGCAAAATCATGACAAAACCTCCCCTCATCATCTGTCTTATTTGAATGGGTTAGCCATTCCACGTTATGGACGTTGAAGTCACCACAGATGTGGATGTTAGCCGAGGGATGTGAAGACAGTATGTGGTCTATTTTCTCAGATATGCTCTTAAAGATAGTAACTCCGCTGTTGTGGGGCCTATAGAGGGCAAATATAAATACAGTGGTGTTAGCAAGTGCAACCCTGAAGCACATATAGGGTAAATTAGGATCTTCTCTAGAGATATCCCTGCCACATGGGAAGCCATCCTAAATGTAGGCACATATTCCATGCCCATGGCGATCTTGGGAGTCAGATTTAGCTGTTTAATTGGAGTATCCATTAATTATGAACTCATCTAGGGAAGTGGTCGGCCCTATTCGAGTTTCACATAGAAATAATATGTCCGGTTTCGTCTCCTGTAATTGGGTTTCAACCTCTGGAAGGTTGGAACGTAGACCCCTGATATTGGAGAAGGAGACCTGGTAGTAGGGGTCTACGCTGGAAGATGGGGTTCTAGGTTTAATCGAGTTTTTATTCTGGAGATATTTCATGTTGAGGTTTTGGGATTTGTGGAATAGGTCGGCATACTTGGTTAGAGCAGTACAGAGAGGGAAAGTAAGAGAGAAAAAGACAGGAAAATTTTTTTTTTTATTTGTAGCACACGAAAAGGTAAAGCCGTAACAATTACCCACTAGTATGGCATCGAGAGGCCCCACCAGAGACTACTGCATGGTCCAGATCCACTCACCAAATGGCAATACAGCAGTCCCAGTACTTTGCGCCTGCTGATAGGACAGCCTCCTTAGTGGTTAATCCAAGGTTCGGGTCCCTGACTATCAGGCGGATAACGTCAGCCCAGACAAAACGTTTACCTCCAGCACCCTTACTAGTGACATGGCAACAAGGACAGACAAAGACAGAAAAATATCCGACATCTCAGACTACTGGTCACCAAGTAGTACCGACCTTTAAGCAGCTTTTTCTTCACCCTTTGTCAAAAACATCACTCATTGAATGAGGACTGAATGACAAAATAGGAGAAGCGAGAGTTACTGGAGCTGCCGATAACACATCCACTGTATTATCTACTCTCCATATTATCTACTCTCCATATATATATATATATATATATATATATATATATATATATATATATTACTGTTTATTATCTAAAAACAAATTGCAGTAACATTGAATGTAAAGGTTACTGTATAGGACAATATTTGCAGGAATACTTTGTAAGGAATTAAACAGCAAAATGCCTGTTAACGTTACACTTAAACTTCGGCCTGCCTGTACAGTCAGCGAAGCAGGGATTCAGGAGAGTATTGTAAAGTTTACAATGCAAAAGTTTAACAGAAGAAATTATTCTAGAAGAAGGCTTTCCGGCATTTTAGAATTTCTACAGTGTAGGGGTGGGATTTTGCTGCGTGTCAACGTAGGTGGGGACAAAGGCTTGAAGCACTTTCCATTAAAATACTTCTAAATCAGGCACAGAGATGCAGCATTTCAGCAATGAGAAAGTGCGGGACCTATTAGGTAGGTGACTCCTTTGTGAATTCTTTTTTTTTTTTACACAGTGATCACCACTTATCAAGGCCCGGAAGCAACTCAGGGATAAGGGTTATTGCAAGTACATTAAGTTAGTGAGGAGATTTGCTGAAGTGTTTACTTAAGGGGGCGGTTCATTAGGAATTTGTTAACATTGGACTTGAAGGCATCCAAGTTGTAGTCCGGAGGGAAGCAGGCAGATGGAACAGAGTTCCACAGGCGTGCAGTTCTAAGAAAGAAGCTTTGTTCATGGAATCTGCGTTTTGATTTAGGCACAGATATAGAGTGCGGGAAATTTTTCACAGTAGATTCAGCTAGACGGGTGTTTTTCGTGAAAGATTGGCGAGGGGGGACCAGAGATTGGAGTTCAGACGAGCATCTGCCATGGAAATAACGATAAAACAAAGACAGGCTCGCAACGTCTCTTCTGTGGGAGAGAGGTTGCAGGGTAGAGAAAAGGGCATCCCCCACTAAGCCACGAAGTCTATTTTGTACTCTGTCAAGGCAGGATAGGCTGTTTATAGCAGCTCCTGCCCAGATATGGCAACAGTATTCCATCCTTGGACGTACTTGGCTTTTATATAGATTGAGAATTGCATCAGTAGTGAGATATCTTCTGGAGCGGTAGAAGGATCCCACCATCTTTCCAGCGACCTTGGCAACAGACTTGATGTACGTGTTCCATTTCAGATCAGGAGTAAAGGTCAAACCCAGAAGCTTGTCAAAACACGGAGCCTCACCCAGACGAGAGCCATCCATCACAATTGATGCGAGCCGGGGATCAGAGCGTTGATGATGTAAGGATAGGAGTTTGGTTTTGGATGCATTAAAGGTAACCAGCCACCTTCCCCCACTGAACCACGCGCTCGAGATCAGAGGAGAGAGAATCAGAGAGAACTTTGTCATTTACAGCCTTTGATGTGTTGCCATAGATGGTTGTGTCATCAGCATAGATGTCAACGAATGATTTAAGTATGTGTTTAGGGAGGTCATTGATGTAGATCAGGAAGAGAGTTGGGCCCAGGATTGACCCCTGAGGGACTCCAGCATTTATATTGCAGGCCTCCGATTTTTGTCCATCTACCACTACTCTTATGAGCCTATCGGAGAGAAATGATTTAATGATTGAGAAAACATTTCCCGTTACACCGTAGCTGGAAATCTTGTGAAGTAGACCCTTATGCAATACCTTGTCGAAGGCCTTTGATATGTCAAGAGCAATTGCCCTAGAAAGGAAGCCTTTGTCAAGAGATTCACTTATCCTGTGAGATATAACCGTCAGCACATCTGCGGTAGATCTTGCAGAGAGGAAACCATATTGTGTGTCACTAAGAAGGTTATTCCTGCTGAGATGGTTTATTATTTCTCTATTTAATATGGATTCCAGAAACTTACTCATAACACACAGGAGACTTTTAGGTCTGTATTGAGAGGGAGATAACTTATCACCTGAATTCTTAAATATAGGGCAAACTGAAGAGGTCTTCCAGGGAGTCGGAAAGCACTTCTCATAAGGCAGCGCTTAAACAGTTTCGTGAGTATGGGAGCAAGTTGTGGTTGAAGCTTTTTTAACACTATAATTGAAATGCCATCAGGGCCAGTTGCTTTACTGGAATCTAGGTTCTTTATTAGTTTGGCGACCTCATGCACGGATATTTGTATGTTACCTAGCTTGTTCTGTGTTATAGGAGGAAATATGGGGAGTTGATGGCCTTCGTCGCATAGGGTAGAATTAGCTGCAAAGTTCTTTGCAAATAGTTTGGCCTTGTCTGACGCTGACGAGATGACCTCTGGTCCATTGATAATGGTTGGGATAGAACGCACACTTCTGTTCAGGATTTTATTTGTTATTTGCCAAAACTGGTGGGAACCAAGCCGCTGATCAGCTACCTTGGATTTAACAGACTGGGCATATAGCTCTCTTGCATTTTTTATTACTCTTTTACAGTGGTTTCTGGCAGACCTGAAAGCAGCTTTAGCTTCAGTGCATCTATTACGTTGGTAGCTATGGAAAAAGTGATTTCTGTGCGCGATAGCAGCAGCACATTCTGGGGAGAACCATGGCTGGCTGTTAGGTTTTTGTTGAAATTTTTTAGATGGTATGAATTGGTCTATGCCTACAATTAACCATTCGGTCAGATCTGATACTATAGAGGACACATCCTTTTTAAACATGGAGTGCAGAGGTAAATCAGATATGAATGTACGGAAGCTATCCCAGTAAGCCATAGAGTATCGGTATACAGTACGGTGGAGGGGTACGTCTGGGGGCTTCTTACATTTCGTTTTTATCTTAACTGATACGACGGAGTGGTCGGAGGATCCTAGAGGAGAATTAACAGAACATGAACATAGCTCAGGGGAAGTTGAGAGAAAAAGGTCTAAGAGGCTTGCATATTGACCGGGTGTATCGGGCACACGGGTGGGTTCGCGAACAATCTGAGTGAGGTCATAAGCAATGGCAAAATCATAACAAAACATCCCCTCATCATCTGTCTTATTTGAATGGGTCAGCCATTCCACGTTATGGACGTTGAAATCACCACATATGTGGATGTTAGCCGAGGGATGTGAAGACAGTATGTGGTCAATTTTCTCAGATATGCTCTTAAACATAGTAACTCCGCTGTTGTGGGGCCTATAGAGGGCAAATATAAATGCAGTGGTGTTAGCAAGTGCAACCCTGAAGGGGTAAATTAGGATCTTCTCTAGAGATATCTCTGCCACACGGGAAGCCATCCTTAATGTAGGCACATATTCCATGCCCATGGCGATCTTGGGGGTCAGATTTAGCTGTTAAATTTTAGTATCCGTTAATTATGAACTCGTCTAGGGTAGTGGTCGGTCCTATTCCAGTTTCACTTAGAAATAATATGTCCGGTTTCGTCTCCTGTAATTGGGTTTCAACCTCTGGAAGGTTGGAACGTAGACCCCTGATGTTGGAGAAGGAGACCTGGTAGTAGGGGTCTACGTTGAAAGATGGGGTTCTAGGTTTAATCGAGTTTTTATTCTGGATATATTTCATGTTGAGGTTTGGGGATTTGTGGAATAGGTCGGCATACTTGGTTAGAGCAGTTCAGAGAGGGAAAGTAAGAGAGAAAAAGACAGGAATTTTTTTTTGTAGCACACGAAAAGGTAAAGCCGTAACAATTACCCACTAGTATGGCATCGAGAGGCCCCACCAGGGACTACCGCATGGTCCAGATCCACTCACCAAAATGGCAATACATAGGCTGATAGGACAGCCTCCTTAGTGGTTAATCCAAGGTTCGGGTCCCTGACTATCAGGCGGTTAACGTCAGCCCAGACAAACGTTTACCTCCAGCACCCTTACTAGTGACATGGCCACAAGGACAGACAGAGACAGAAAGATTTCCGACATCTCAGACTACTGGTCACCAAGTACTACCGACCTTTAAGCAGCTATTTCTTCACCCTTTGTCAGAAAAATCACTCATTGAATGAGGACTGAGGACTGAATGACAAAATAGGAGAAGCGAGAGTTACTGGAGCTGCCGATAACACATCCACTGTATTATCTACTCTCCATAAAAAAAAGTGGGGGGGATGGGGACGGGGACAAGTGACTTATCTATATCTAAGTAGTAAGTCCGGTGCTTAGTTAACAATTCAGGACACTTTTGATGATAATTCAGTTTACTAGTGAGAGACTAATAGTAGATACACGCACCCAATAATAATGGCAATAATACCCCATACATTGAAGAATGGTGGCCTTTTAGGTGCACATGATACTTTCAGACGCAAGTAAGTTTCTATTACGACAGGAAGAGCTACCTTATTCGTAGCCGGCTTATCAATACCATCGGTGTTTTTATTCCAATTTATGTTTCCTGTAACGTTAAGCCGAAGGTTTTAACGAACAGCTTTAAGGTAGTGTATCATTAGGCATGGCTATCAGAAGTTGGGAAGGTTTCTTGTAATTAAATTTAGTCTTGGCAGCATTGGATGTTACCATCGATTTATGCGCAGCAATTTCCTTAGATATGTGTTCATTAGTTTCCCCTTGTGTCTGTTATAGAATGAAGTATCATCAGTAAATATACAAATCTTGGAGGCAATTTTGTCAGGGAGATCATTTCTGAATATGAGCAATCATATCAAATGTCCAAGAATTACCCCTGAGGCACACCCTCATTTATATTAAGTTGTTTTGGCGTGTGACCATCAAGAGCAATCTGGATTTTTCTTTTATTTAAGATGGATTTAATTATGCTTAGTATTTGTATAGTAATCATAAGATTTAATTTTCATGAAAAGACCCTGGTAAATGACTTAAATATATATGGTTTCTGCCCTAGTCTACTGATACATTATCCAGTGCGTAGTATATGTTCACACATATGGTTAGAGTATCTCTAAAGTGGAAAAACGGAGGGGGTAAGAATTAGTGGTGCACATTTTAGATTATTATCTATTTACTAGATTTAAAGAAGGAATAAGATGTGGTAAATGAATTTACAAATACAGTAGTAGAATAAGAGTAGTATAAACAGTTAAAGTGCAATCCAAAATGAAATGAAAATTTTAGATATCATTTTTAATAAGAAGCACCACTACTTGCTAAAGCCGATATAATGTAAAAGAGTCAATAAGGAGTATCTACTTAATAGATATAATTTTAGATATACACAAAAACTTTAACTATAAGTATTCAATATAAATGCAATTACAGGCTAAAAGCAGAGATAAGGTCTAACAAATATGGCTATAAATATAGACTATACATATTAAGTTTCTACTTGAAAGTTATTTTGCCTTCTAAAGTTAAACATAAATAGGAAATAAGCTCTATCTCACAATTAGTCTGAAGTTTAAGGTATGTAATTTTATAGCAGAAAAACCGATTAGATTCTCTGAACAATGATTATAAGATACAGTATATTTTAATTAATTTATTTATTTATATTTTCCAATTTGATTATATCTACGGTTTATATGTCAGACATTACGCATACAAAGCACTAAACCTACTGTATTTTGTAGAGCAGGTTTAACGAAAAAAAAACTAAGATAAATTGAATGGGTCACACTTGGATAAAACAAAACCTTGCATAATTAAAGTGGGTTTAAAGTCAAAGTAACAGCAACAAATATAACATGACCAATAGCACTGTTAGCAGCAAAAGCGTATAACATATGCAAATGACTAAGTCGGCTGCGCTATGTGACGTCAACTCAGAGACAAAATGCATGGAGAAAAAGGGGTCTGGAAAACACGTTTTCTAGACACGTGGGTGGTGTCCAGAAGAAACGAGAAGTCACACGTAACTGAAAGTGAAGGACTCAATGTTTTTCTTTAATTTAAAACTGGAACAGCGAGTTGAATATCATTCCTATTTCTTTTTTACTTCCTTGCGACGGAGTCTATATGCTAATGACAACGTTACATATTTTGATTTTATGCCGTAAAAATTAGGCCTTTTTAACAAACGGATTCAAAATGAAGAAGAAAAAAAAAGCAACAAAGATTATCACGGAAGAATACAGTCGAAGCAGAACGGCTTACCAAACCAAACCGAGAATAGAAAAACTTAGAAAAGTTATTGCACCGGGTTGTGAGTAATATTGTTTTTTTTTTCTTTCTTTTTTTCTGCTTCACTTTTGTAAATTTTCTACTGCTTTGTCCATTATTGTTTTAGTTGCTAAAGGGTGTTTTGTGGGGATCTTAGGTCACTGTAAAGACAAAAGTATTATGAATCGGTTATATAAAATTATAGTGGACATAGTTCCATGCTATTTAACGTAGCAAATAGCTTACTAGGTTTTAAATAAGAATTTTGAATTTATGATAATCCAATCAAATTAACATATTATCGAAGATTATTATAAAGATTTAAAGAAAGAATAAAGGGTTCGACTGAGTTTAATTTGTCTTTAATGTTATCTATGTGCGTGTTTTCAGGAAGAAAAACTTAAATGTCGTCAATGTATCTAAAATATTGTGTTTGGCTCAATTGACATAAAATAGATATAAGAAATAACAACTCTCTAAGTGCATTATTCCCTCATTCATTGCAGCATAATAATACCTTTGATTTCAAACAAGCAAAAATAGTTAAATTTATTTTTATAAACCGCGCCGGACACTTCTTAAATCAGCACTTATCGCAAATTCAAGCACAATTAAACAACATGGAGGTTTCTATAATGTAGCGCCATTAATAAGTAAACTTCTATTAAAAGAACATAATTTAATTGTAGACACAGGTTAACCCTCTCACACACTAGACACATATTCTCTAATAATTATATCATATGACCTCAATCAAAAAATTACATAACAAAAACACACTCATTTCATTTAGTGACACACCTATATTTGAATTTTAACACACATTTTTTTCCAGAAAAAATATTAACTGCGCCATATCTTTTTAAAAAATATATTAACGGCTAGATGACGTTATTGAAAATCTCCATCTCTTTAACAACGCAAATTCCACCCCTTTTTTGAATTTCCAACGTATTTTTCCGCTGCTGAAATTGAACAGCGTCACATTTTTCACAAGAAAATTTTCAAATATTTGTACTGGTGCTTTTGTTTACTTAATTTCATTCATCCAGAGGAAGTCTCGAAATAAATACGAAATGTTGATGAACACATAACTCGGTTTGTTTCTTTTTTATTTCTCTCTCCTTCTCTCTCTCTCTCTCTCTCTCTCTCTCTCTATTGTGTGTGTATGTGTACATCTACCGAAATGACATTTTATTATCGCCCAGTGTTTTAATCCTACGAGCCGACCATTAAGGTTTATTCTCCCCGGTCCTAAACCTCTCATAGCCCCTTGCTCTTTAAGTATTTATATTCAGTAATTTGCCATAATTTGATCTCAAATTTAAGAACCTTCTCCAACGCCGTTACAACCTTGATATCCTTTCCATCTGTAATCATTTCGAAAATCTTAGCCGGTGGATATGGTTCCTGATAGGCAGCTTTTCGCACAACTCTTGGCCAATAAGCACTTCTTTTGGATACTTGCCTGGCTAGTGTGAAAATCAGTTTCAATACATGTTTTATCTCTTTCGTCAACGGTTTTTTTATCACCTTAAACAGTCTGTCACATGTATCCGTCTCCGTAACATGCCCTCTTCCAATTCTCCGTCTCGTTCTAGTCACGGTTCTTTTTATGCGTCTGATATAGTCTCATTTGACTAAAGATGAAAAAAGTTTGTATTACACGTTATTGTTAAGTATAAAATCAATTACGAGTCACCATTTTTTTTTCTTATCAAACCGACTGAACCCTACAAAGCACACACGCACACGCAATCTAGGTAAGTTACGTTTTTCCCTACACACAATCCTGATCGCATGATCATCATCAGGGCACGGAAGTAGTATCCGTCTTTGTCGGGTACTTTCTCGAAGAAGAACGACGCATGCTTCACTCTCACGCGTACTCTCGCCTACGGCCCTTGTTTTAATAGACACTACCAGTTGCAAAGCTACTGACATCAAAATAACTGTCTAGCTTATTCGAATTCAGATAGATTAAACACTGATTATCTTCAGAATCGCTTTCGTTACACGATGGGAATTGCGTCTGTATTGCTGGTCGGATGGCTTTAATGTGATGAGGCACCAAATCAAGTTCCACAGACTGCGGGCTGATCACTTCAGTAATACGTATTTTTTCGTTCACTTGTCACGTGGATTTTTAACTTAAACGACGTCTCTTTTTTAAAACTTTCTCCAGTAACTTTGTTTCAAGCAGCGGGTTATTTTGAACGCCCTTTATTCGGACATGGTAACTGTGTCGTGCGTCAGTCCCCACAGTGAAAGGTGAAACGTCATCCTTTAGGGTGACATTGTGCTAATAGACCATCTCTAATATTGTACAATTTTTTCTGGACGTGTTGTCTTAACGGCCTTATTGTTGTGTAGCGGGGTACACATTGAGGCAACATATCAGAGAGTATAACGGAAATGCATATATCGGAGGACGAGGCATTTATGTGACACTGTTACACACCGACGACGTTGTTTGTATAACGGCGTAACCAGCGTAAACGGCGCCGATGAGGGTGATAATTCTATTTGTGCATATTATTGATACGGAGCTGGGAGAGGCATTTACACGGTTATTTTTAACCGACATAGAGGGGTGAGTCATAACCGATGATGGTGGTGGAGACACAGATACATAATACTTGGAAGATGTTATACAAAGTTCATCTACAGATGATAGACAAGAACACATTTACCTTTCAGTTGTAATGACGGCGACGAAGACATGTTTGCAAAATATAAATGATGATCCTTTATCCGACCAGCTGGTTGATTGATGAATCAGGAATTCAAGCTTTAACGATTACATTGTTTTATCTTCCCCTCAAGAAGGTTTCAGCTAACTCGACCCTCGTCAACTATGCCTTGATTCTCACTGTCGCTTTCTGACTCTGTCTTTCGAACTGACGCGATTCCATCTCAATATATTGGAATTCCCCCTTCTTTATGACCTCAAAGCGTACCCATAATGTGATTCATTCATGTGGAATTCACCTATGTATGTCCAAACACGCTTTTGGCAAACAAAGAAATTCCTAAATGAATTGTTTCATTTATAACCTATTTATTTTATCATTATTTCCAAACAACATTATTTATATCTGTTATGATTTAATTTGTTGTTAAGAGTTATCCCCCTTGGGATTGACATTCATAATAAAAGCGCCCTCTGTTTCATTTTCCCGCTCGATCCTTTCAAGAGCGTACGTGTATTTTACAGTTAATAAAACCTTTCTAAAAGGCAATTCTTTACTTACTGATACTATTCACTTCAATTTTATTAACTGTAAAAAAAAAAAAAAAAATAATGGATCGAATCTTACGTCCCGACAGATTCGAGGTGGAACCTACATGCCCTAATTCCGAAAAATCCTATAGGCATTGGAAATTAACCCTCCAGAATTATATCCGCTCACATAATAACGGATTAATCGAAAACACTTCAGATAATTTCTTTGCCTTGATCAATTGTATTTCAGCCTCTGTTTTCGATTTAATAAGCGATAAAACCGACTACGATAGTGCATTAAGAACATTGGACGCCGCTTATTTAAAATCTGAAAATATTGTTTATAATAGATATCGATTGATGACGACGAAGCAACAAACAACACAAAATATAGATGCCTTCATACTACAATTGGAAATGCTTGCCAAAACATGTAACTTCGAAGCGGTTTCTGCTGAAGAAAACAAAAATCAATACATTCGGGAAGCTTTCATCGGCGGAATTTCTTCTTCGTCCATCCGACAACGACTGTTAGAAAAACCCATCCTGACTTTACAAGACACATATGCCACGGCCAGATCTCTTGAACAAGCAGAAAATCATTCGATAAGCTACGCAAATAACTTTACTGTAGCAGCTACAAATAATCCTTCGGGCTACAATCGTATAGCTGTGACTAAAGAAAATATGCATCCAAAAGGGGTTTGTTTTTTCTGTGGAAAATCACGTCATCCTCGATATTTATGTCCTGCACGAAACGCCGAATGTAAAAAATGCAAAAAAATGGTCATTGGGCTAAAGTGTGTAAATCTTCTATTTCTAACACTCATACTGCTGTTCTCTATGACGACTCTGACTACCCCTCACCTTCTCTATCCTGACTAGGAACTAACTCCAAAGATGTCACATTCACTCAATGCCAAATTAACGGGCACTTCGTGAACGCTATGGTGGACTCCGGCAGTGTAAAAACATTCATTAATGAAAATACTGCTAAAAAACTTAAACTCTTCACAATACCTAAAAACAAAACTATAGCTCTGGCTGCTTCCGATCAACATGCTAAAATAACTGGCGAAGCTGTCGTGGATTTAATACTGAAAGATAAAACCCATTCTGGAATAACAATTGAAATCATTGAAAACCTTTTCATTGATTTAATAATCGGAAAAGATATTTTAAAAAAATATAAAAAAAGTAACACTTAAATTCGACGGTCCTAGAGACAAACTCATAATTGGAGCAATAAACACGAATAATTTTTTTCCTACCATAAACGTTCCACCCCCTCTTCTCTTTTCTAATCTTTCTCCTCATACTACTCCTATTGCGACAAAATCCCGACGTTACACTTTTGCCGCCAACAAATTCATAAAAGAAGAGACTGCTAGAATGTTGAAAGAAGGCATAATTGAACCTTCGATATCTCCGTGGCGAGCGCAGGTTCTTGTAACTTCGAATGAGAATCATAAGAAAAGAATGGTAGTCGACTACAGCGATACCATCAATAGATTCACGGAACTAGACGCTTACCCAATGCCTAATATCAATAAGATGGTAGACGACATCGCTCAATATAACATCTTCTCTACTCTCGACCTAAAATCTGCTTATCACCAAATACCTATAAATCATGCTGATCGTAAATTCACTGCGTTTGAAGTAAGTGGCAAACTTTTTCAATTTACTCGTCTTCCTTTTGGCGTCACCAATGGAGTAAGTGCTTTCCAGAGGAGCATAGACTATATTATAGAAAAAGAAAATCTAACCGATACCTTTGTGTATGTTGATAACGTAACTATATGTGGGAAAAATCAAGAAGAACACGATTACAATCTTCAAAAATTCTACAAAATTGCTAAACAATATAACATCACTTTAAATGAAAATAAAAGCATAATTACTTCTAGTTCTATTACTCTACTCGGCTACACCATAGAAAATAATCAAATAGCTCCCGATTATCAAAGACTAAAACAATTACTCGAAATGCCACCTCCGCTGAATCTTAAATCTCAAAAAAGAATAGTTGGAATGTTTTCCTATTACTGCAAATTCATTAAAAAATTTTCTGATAAAATTTTATTACTAAATCAAAACAAAGAATTTCCACTACCTCCATCTGTATTAAAATCTTTTCAAACATTGAAAAATGATCTAAAAGACGCCACTTTAATAACGGTAGATCCAAATAAAGAATTTGAAGTAGAAACGGACGCTAGTAACTATTGCATTGCTGCAACACTAAATCAAGAAGGTCGTCCTATTGCATTTTTTTCAAGAACTCTCAATACTAACGAAATTAAGCACCATGCCGTAGAAAAAGAGGCAGCCGCTATTGTAGAAGCTCTCCGTAAGTGGCGACACTTTCTACTCGGCAGGCACTTTAAAGTCATCACAGATCAGAAGAGCATCAGCTTCATATTCGACAATAAAAGAAAATCTAAAATTAAGAATGACAAAATATGTCGTTGGCGTATAGAATTATCCCAATACAATTTCACTATAGTTTATCGACCTGGACCTGAAAATATTGCTGCTGACACATTCTCTCGCATCTCTGCTCTTACTTACAATCTACAAGATCTTCGTGATTTACATAAACAATTATGTCATCCTGGTGTTTCAAGATTAAGCCATTTTATAAGAACGAGGAACCTCGCTTTTACTTTGGATCAAATTAAGAATATTACTGACTCTTTCTCATCCTGTCAATTACTGAAACCCAAATTCGCCAATACCAATGGAGGGACTCTCATTCAAGCCATATTACCTTTTCAACGATTAAATCTTGATTTTAAAGGCCCTCTACCTACTTCTATACATGGCAACAAATATCTACTTACTCTAATTGATGAGTATTCCCGTTTTCCTTTCGCTTTTCCTTGCAGAGATATGACAAGCAGAACCATTATCCACTGTCTAAACAAACTCTTTTCAATTTTTGGTTTGCCTGACATGATACATACTGACCGTGCTTCTGATTTCTTAGCAAGAGAAATAAAGGATTTTTTACACAAAAAAGGAATTGCTACTTCTAAAACAAGTAGGTATCATCCTGAAGGTAATGGACAGATTGAAAAACTCAACGGTACCTTATGGAAGGCCATTCAAACAACATTACATTCTAATCAAATGAAACTACCTTATTGGGAAGACATACTACCGGACGCACTTCATTCAATTAGATCATTACTTTGTACTGCCACTAATATGACTCCCCATGATAGACTATTTAAATATAGTCGTAAATCTGCTTCCGGAATTTCAATTCCTTCTTGGGTTAAACCAGGCCCAATATATATTAGAAACCACACTAAAACAAGTAAACATGACCCTCCTGTAACGCCTGCCACCCTAATAGATGTCAACCCCCACTACGCTTATGTTCAACTACCTTCTGGTACTGAAACCACTGTCAACGTTCGAGACTTAGCTCCAAACTCATCAAATGAAGAAAACTCTAATAATAATCCTACTACTTCAGAGACATTATTTGAACCTTCTACTAATGAAAACATTAGTCATGAGGAAGACAAAAATCAATCGTCTGATCTTGAAGAAAATCAGATTTCACTAAAAAATAATACTGAAAATCAGCATTCCTGCCAATCTGTGCGAAGGTCGTCCCGAGTTCGACAATTCCCTAGTAAATATAAGGATTTTGTGACTAAATACTGAAAAAACTGCAGTTTGGGTTCATATGTTATTTGTAAATAAAATGATTCTTATGTGATTGTAAAAAAAAAAAAAAAAAAAAAAAAAAAAATTGTCTATAATTAATTACCCCTTACTTGAATACTTTAGGACGGGGAAAATGTTATGATTTAATTTGTTGTTAAGAGTTATCCCCCTTGGGATTGACATTCATAATAAAAGCGCCCTCTGTTTCATTTTCCCGCTCGATCCTTTCAAGAGCGTACGTGTATTTTACAGTTAATAAAACCTTTCTAAAAGGCAATTCTTTACTTACTGATACTATTCACTTCAATATCCAACTCTGACATGATATTTAGTTATTTCCAAGAACAATCAAAATCGTTCTACATTCCTATCATTTCAATATGCATTCTTTTTTTAACTTTACTTATTGGATCAGATTTTTACCTTTTCCAAATATCATTTTCAAACTTATCTAGTTTGCTTTTTTAATAACTGGGGTCTCTCCCTTTTCATATAACACACACTATTAAATCGTTATAAACTTCCATTTTCACTCGGCGAATAGGCGCAGGAAACCTCAAGTGCACATCCCAGTTTTCGCAAATTCACCAAAATCTTTACTAGTCAATGCAATATCGTTGTCAGTCAGCATTTCCATTAGTGGGCCTCGCTCAAGGAAAATATTCTCAACTGGGGCTAACAGTGGTGGCATCTTGTCGGCGCTGTATTCGCTATATTGCAAACCTAGAGGAACGACAATCGATGATAGAAAATTCTCACCATTGTTGGTGGTTATGTCCATCGCAAACCTGCTCCAGTTATTCTTTACATTGAGTTTTCCTTTTTCCCAGCGGAGAGGTGCAAGATCTACAGGTTTCACATGTTTCCACAACTGATTCAGCAATTCCTTTGCATACTTGCGAATTCTTCGTCCTAGCGAAGTATAAGGTCCGCTTCACACCCAGATGTCCACTTTGATGATCCTCGTCAAGTCGCCTTTTTATTACGCACCCCTAGAGCACCGGTCCTTTTTTTGAGCAGATTCATCCACTTACGTGGCACTCTGATGAGACTATATGTGCGATTCTGATAGTTTCATATCTATGGCCAATCCATATTATTCTGCCAGCGATCTCAAGGTTCCTAACCATCGCCTGAATAACATCTCGCCAGCTGCACACATGCCTTTTCAGTATCGGAAATCCACCTGTGTATGCACGCTGCAATGGCCAAATATAACACTATAACCTCCCACTGAAAAGCCAAGTTAACTAATTTGAGTGCTGCATCGATTTCAGCTAGATTAATTGGGTGAGCATCATCAGTTGGATGTGGCAGCACACATCATCATGACAGTCCCATTTGCTTAAAATACCACTCCTGTGTTGCTATGCAGCTTACATCCATCCAGACTATAAGTTATTACAGTCAATACAACAGTTTCCTCTAATGGGATCTGCTTCTGTTTAGAATCTCTGCTAATATGTGATAAAGAGAAAGGTTTTTAATTCTATCAACCAGCAATTTCTTATTGCAGTTGTCAGGCTTTGATAAATGCAACTGCAACCCTGACTCAACGACACACAGGGAAGTGACCTACAGTTTATCACAGAAAAGAAAGTACATGCTGACAGATTAAGTCCCCCCTACACAGTCGAGATTCCTAGATGTAAGATCTTCTATTCTAATAGCTTCTTCCCTAGAACTGCTAGACTTTGGAATTCTCTTCCGGTTTCCTGCTTCCCCGACTGTACTAACATGCAGAAGTTCAAGTGTAATGTGAACAGACATCTTGCTGCTAAGCTCTCTACATTATACCCTGCAACTTAGCTCCCCGATAGTAGCTCCCTACATCTAAGTGGCAATGTTCCTTGTTTGGGGTGAAAATGTAATAAAAAATCCATTGTCGATTTTCTAGAATTTGACTTCCTCGTTTCCATCGGAGAGTGCTATAATAATCTCAAATTTGGAAGCCAAGAACTCTATCTCTGTCTCTCAGTCGCACCGGATCCTTGGAAACCACTATAGCTCAAATAGTATTGTTGCACGTGGGATACAGAAACCATGTTTCATCAACGAAAATGACATCAACATATACCATGGCACTTTTGATTATATGGTCTTGATAAACGATAGTGTCTTTGTGGACTTCATAATAAGTGTTTATCTACAATTAAAACCTCGATATCGATAGACGGAACTTGGCCAACTTCCACATTTATTCTTGCGTATCATTTGTAATTCAACGTCTTTCCGTCAGCCGTAATGACTACTGCTGACTTCCACTTCCAAAAGCGACACACAACTTTACTCTCTAGCATCTGGGAGCACCGATCAACGTAATGCAATCTTGTCCATCTACATCTACTTTTATATAGGAGAGTTTCTTATTCTTCAGTAGCTTGGGGAGGAGACTAAAGCTGATGCTTGATACTTTTCGGCGTTTCCCTGGCACTGTGATGCTATATGTCCATGACAACCGAATCTGAAACAACGTATCTCACGATCTACAATTCGGCATCTCTTGACGATTATGTAAGCAATCCTCCGCCATGCAATTGGAACCACCACACCTGTAGCACACAAATTTTCCACTGTCATTACGTGCATTTGATTCTGAAGCCATCTGTATGGCATTGGAAAATTCTGCAGGACCTTTGTTGTCAGTCATTACAGCTCGCGTTCGCGTCAACAGTTGTTCCGCAATTATTGTTTCCATGGATGAGGCACATAATATATGTTTAACGTGTTGCGGTAGTTCAGAAACAAATGCGCATATTAACCAAAGTTCGAGCAATGGTGTTCCACAACCAATCGAGCCTGGTGTCGCATCTAAGCAAAAAGCTCGTTTAATGTTTTATTTGGACGTATTTTTACAGGTGATGAACTGGTCATATGCATTAAAGCATCAGCAGAATATGCGGTTATTATAGGTCCTGCTTAATCTGTTCTTTTTTTATTACATGTTCACCCCGAATAAGGCACATTGCCACTTTGGTGTAGGGGGCTACTATCAGGGGCAACATCTACTGGGGTACTATATAGGGAGTTGGGCAGCAAGATGTCGGTTCCCGGTAATCTTGCACTTCTGCATGTTAGTACAGTTGGGGAAGCAGGAACCTGGAATAGAATTCAAAAGTTTAACAGTTCTGAGGAAAAAACTACTGGAGTAGAAAGCTCTTTTACATCTAGGTATCTCTACTGTGTGGCGTGGGATTTAGCTGCTTTTCAGGTTTGTCAAAGGGGGTTTACGTCGTGGGGGCACAAGTGCTTGCAGTTCGTCAGAGCATTCGCCATTAAAATACTTAAAATACTGCATCTGTTTTCTGCCTCTTACTAAGCTGCCTGTATATGGCCAAAGCCCCACTTCGCAATTTCAGTAGCAGGACGCTCTCAACATACTTCATGACGTAAATCTCACTCACAATTCCACATTATCAATCCATTCGACAATGAAAATATAAGTCGCAACACCACTAAACCATGAAATCAGCCGGCTATAAAAATCTTTCCCCCATCGCCATCAGGTAATATACGGCGGAAATAGTTTCTAGGTTGAATATCAGTTTCAATAAATGTTGATCTCTTTCGCCCACGGTTTTACTAATAACCTAAAGCAGTCTGTTTCGCGTGTCTGTTTTCGTAACGTGCCCTTTTCCGATGCCCCTTTTCCGTTTTATCCACGTTTAATACGTCTGTTATAGCCTCATTTGCATAGAGACGGCGAAAGTTTATGTTTCAGTATAATAGCAATTGCAAGTCGCAAGTTTTTCTTTTTTTTTCGTCAAGTAACCGAACCCTTCAAAGCACGCACGCTCACACACACACACACACACATACACACACACACACACGCACACACACAGAAACACGCACACACACTGTCTCTCTTTCTTTCTTTCTCTCTCTCTCTCTCTCGCTGTATCTCTCTTTACATATCTATGTAAGTTACGATTTTCCCTACAAATGTTTACATCCTCAATCTCTTTTTCTAGTAAATCTTTCAAGGCATAATTGATTTGTCACAACGCCCTTCATGAATTTTCATGAGGCTTCAAATATACTTACTGCCACTTTCTATCTTATGAAGCGTTGATTCATGTTAGGTTGCCTAGCCATGGTTTTTCCCAGAATGTGCTGCTGCCATTGTGCACAGAAACCACTTTTTCCATAGCTACCAACGTAATAGATGCACTGAGACTAAAGCTGCTTTCTGGAACGCCAGAAACCACTGTAAAAGAGTAATAAAAATGCAAGAGAGCTATATGCCCAGTCTGTTAAATCCAAAATAGCTGATCAGTGGCTTGGTTCCCTCCAGTTTTGGCAAATAGCAAATAGGATCTTGAACAGAAGCGTGCGTTCTATCCCAACTATTATCAATGAACCAGAGGTCATCTCGTCAGCATCAGACAAGGCCAAACTATTTGCAAAGAACTTTGCAGCTAATTCTACTCTATGCGACGAAGGCCATAAACTCCCCATATTTCCTCCTATAAGACAGAACAAGCTAGGTAATATACAAATATCTGTGCGTGAGGTCGCCAAGCTAATCGAGAACCTTGATTCCAGTAAAACAACTGGCCCTGACGGCATCCCAATTATAGTGTTAACAAAGCTTCAACCTGAACTTGCCCCCATACTTACAAAATTGTTTAAGCGTTGCCTTAAGGAGAACTGCTTTCCAACACCCTGGAAAACCTCATCAGTATTTAAGAATTCAGATGATAAGTCCCCTCCCTCTCAGTACAGACCAATAAGTCTCCTGTGTGTCATGAGTAAGTTGCTGGATTCCATACTAATAGAGAAATAGTCAACCATCTCAGCAGAAATAACCTCCTTAGTGACACGCAATATGGTTTCCGTTCTGCACGATCAACCGCAGATATGCTGACGGTTATATCTCATAGGATTAGTGAATCTCTTGACAAAGGCTACCTTTCAAGGACAATTGCTCTTGACATATCAAAGGCCTTCTACAAGGTATGGCATAAAGGCCTACTTCACAAGATTTCCAACTACGGTATAACTGGAAATGTTTTCTCAATCATTAAATCATTTCTCTCCGATAGGCTCACAAGAGTAGTGGTAGATGGACAAAAATCGGAGGCCTGCAATATAAATGCTGGAGTCCCTCAGGGGTCAATCCTGGGCCCAACTCTATTCCTGATCTACATCAATGACCTCCCTAAACACATACGCAAATCATTCGTTGACATCTATGCTGATGACACAACCATCTACGGTAACACCAAAGGCTGTAAATGACAAAGTTCTCTCTGATTCTCCCTCCTCTGATCTCGAGCGCGTGGTTCAGTGGGGGAAGATGTGGCTGGTTACCTTTAATGCATCCAAAACCAAACTCCTATCCTTACATCATCAACGCTCTGATCCGCAGCTGGCATCAATTGTGATGGATGGCTCTCGTCTGGGTGAGGCCCCGTGTTTTGACAAGCTTCTTGGTTTGACCTTTACTCCTGATCTGAAATGGAACACGTACATCAAGTCTGTTGCCAAGGTCGCTGGAAAGATGGTGGGATCCTTCTACCGCTCCAGAAGATATCTCACTACTGATGAAATTCTCTATCTATATAAAAGCCAAGTACGTCCAATGATGGAATACTGTTGCCATATCTGGTCAGGAGCTGCCAAAAACAGCCTATCCTGCCTTGACAGAGTAGAAAATAGACTTCGTGGCTTAGTGGGGGATGCCCTTTTCTCTACCCTGCAACCCCTCTCCCACAGAAGAGACGTTGCGAGCCTATCCTTGTTTTATCGTTATTTTCATGGCAGGTGCTCGTCTGAACTTCAATCCCTGGTCCCCCCTCGCCCATCTTTCACGAAAAACACCCGTCTAGCTGAATCCACTGTGAAAAATTTCCCCCACTCTCTATCTGTGCCTAAATCAAAACGCGGATTCCATGAACAAAGCTTCTTTCTTAGAACTGCACGCCTATGGAACTCTGTTCTGTCTGCCTGCTTCCCTCCGGACTACAACTTGGATGTCCTCAAGTCTAATGTTAACAAATTCCTAATGAACCGCCCCCTTAAGTAAACACTCCATCAAATCTCCACACTAACGTAATGTACTTGCAATAACCCTTATCCCTGAGTGGCTTCCGGGCCTTGATAAGTGGTGATCACTGTGTAAAAAAAAAATGTAACTGTTCAAGAAGCAACATCGGCATATATAGATGATTTATAAATCAACAACAGCGTGGCGCCAGCGAAACGAGTGAAGCTGCATCTACTTCGGTTTGGATTGGAAAGCAAGGAACCAGAATGGCGCACGAGTGCTTAGACTGGAGGTCTGGGTGGAGAAGCGTGGTAGTATGATTCTAGATGTTCCAGATGTTCCAGATGTTTCAGAGATTGTGACACGTCTAGCCATTTTTTCCCTCTGCGGGAAACTGACCGTGTGGGTGGCTACGAGCAGTAACAGGAATCATAAAGCGACGGGTCAACACCGTAACCCAAGGATGGGACGACACCACAGAGGATGTTCCACTTCAACAAATGCTCCAGGAAACAATAGACAGGGTGAAGCAGAGCGATCCCTCACAGGGTATGTGGTGTGTAAACGGACAAGACGGCAATGTATGACGACCGGTGTGCTCCTGGAACATGACACTATTGTCTTTGAAGGTGCATCTCGGCTGCGATCCACGAGCGACGTGTATCATATTAACTTGGCTGAACTGGATGCGGCGTTGAAAGGCATCGACCTTGCGTTACACTGGAAGTGCAAATTTATACATTTAAAACGGACTTAGTAAGTGTGTATTATTGGTTAGTGGACACGCTCGCTGGAAAAACTAGAATACGCACAAAGGCTACCACGGAATGTTACTCCGACGACAATTGGACACCATAAAATCACTGGTAGAAGAGTACGGACTTTGAATAGACGTTTCTCTGGTCCCGTCGAGTCAGAACATGGCAGACCCCATGGCACGTGTTCCACAAAGGTGGCTTGATAGAATGAAATCCGTAACAGAGCCTGTACCTCTGACCTGTGCTGCAAAGAGGTACGCAATGACTAGCAGTCAGATCATAGAACTGCATAAAAGCAGTGGGCATCCAGGAATCCGACGTACAGCATATTTTGTTCGGCGGGTTTACCCAACAATTACCAAAGCTGATGTGAGGTCAGCTATCGGAGAATATGAGGAATGTCGGACGATTGATCCGTCCCCAATTAATTGGACGCCAGGAAAATTGGCGGTACAAGCTAATAGACAAAGGCTGGGGATGTATATGACACTTTAACGGCAAAAATTTCCTGACGCTCACCGATTGCGGTCCAGCGCGTTTTACTATTTGGCGGATGTTGTCACACCAGGACTTTAGACACATCATTCAGCATCTTGAGTCGATATTTTTGGAGCGTTGCCCACCGCAGGAACTGCTCACTGACAACGACACTGCATTTACCAGTAATGAATTCAAGGAATTTCCCGCTGGTTGGAGAGTACGCCTGCGGTTTCGGTGTACATATGTGCCAGCAGGCAATGGCATTGCAGAACGATGTCACCGCAGTATTAAGCGGATTGCAGCCGGAACGAGGTGCACTGTTCAGGAAGCAGTGTATTGGTACAATGTACTGCACCTGCCAACGGGATCTATAGATATGAAGTTAGAGTGAAGAACATCGACCCAGTGCCCACATTACCAGCCTCTGCACAAACCCAATACCGTATGGGTGATCATGTATGGGTAAAACCGCCAGGTTATCGATGCACATCCAAGTTTGAAGAAGGAACAGTAACGGAAGTGATCAGCCCGCAAGCCATTAGTGTTGGTGGTGTCCCGCGCCATGTGAAGGATATACGACCCCAGACGTATACCTTCCCCTCTAGTAATGCAGATAATGAGATTTCAGATGACACTGCATGTATTACACTGCCTGGCCGACAACCAACCCAAAAAGGAAACCCTCTAAAAACCGACCAGATGCCATTCCACCTGGCAGCGCAGATGAGACTTCCGGTGATATTTCGGGTATGACACTGCTTGACCCACAGACAACACAGAATGGAGAGACCCCAGAACTACCCTTGCAGCGAAGTACACGCCGAAGATTACCAGCACGACCTTGCACATACTATGATCAGGGATCAGGGATCATGGAGAAGTGTAGACTCTGTATAAGGAGCCGGTCGCTGTCGTGTCCAATGCACAAATGACACTGCGCCTGTGTGATGGGACGGCAAATCCGGTTGGTACTGATTTGCATGAATTGGCGCCCCGACGGCGATAAAAGACGTCCGACTTTTGTGTGTACGCGGCATTCTTTTATTTGCTTCGTAAAAGAGAGTTCGTGCTGTTCGTCTCAGTTCCGCGAATCGAGGACAGGAAGAAAGGGACAGCGAGAACTGCAAATAGAGCTTACTGATTCCAAAATTTAGAACGATTTTAGAACAATCTGGAATAATCCAGAAAACTCCCTCAAGAAAATAAAGGAAATAAGGACTCTGCACTAGCAACCACGTCAGTTGTTAAATTGTTTAGTTGCTCACTTGCTGTTTAGATTTCCAGTAATGTCTCTAGGAGGCAAATATAGCCGAAAGAAACTTCTTAAAAGCCAACTACCGCATCATTTGAAGAAACTGGAATTTCGGTAAATACAAAACTTTCTGTATATGTTCTCATTGACCAAAGAAATATATTTTGATATTCTTATTGCTAGATTTACCTACACATAAAACATGTTATAAGTTAGTAGTTCCTATCTCCATTTCACCATCAATGCCATAGACCTTATAACCTCATTCAAAGATAGTAACAGTAGTACTAGGAAAGTGTATTTACGTGTGAATAGTATTTGTATGTTTCGTTTTATATTCAAATACATATTTCTTTATTTTAGCTGTGAGTTTTATTAGTTTTTTTCTTTGAATTTGTTGCGTGTTCATATCTTAAGACAGACACGTAACACTTATATATATATATATATATATATATATATATATATATATATGTGTATATATATATCATCATCCTATGTTATATATCCTTTTCTGATGAGTTTGTTTATTTTCACACAACAACTTGTGGTTTTGTGTGGCGTTTCATGTTTCAGCTGCTTGTTTCATTGTGTGTGTGTGTTTTTTTTTTAAATATTTTGTATATTTGTGTTAATTTCATGACAAAATGTTAGAATCTATAGTTGCATTTCATTTTATTTATTATTTAATTCATTATTAAATTTATAAATATTTATCTGAATCACTTAAAGAACATCGAGTGCAAATACTATATGAACCCGTTAAATAATAGACGGAAGTTTAGTTGATTAAAAATTCATATTCAATGCATAATAAGCGAGCAAAAAACAGAACGAACAAAAGAAAGGTAGAAAGACGGGCACACAGAATAAATGTTCGGAATGAGAAACAAAGTTGAAAAGGGGAATATATGGCAAGTCAGAAGGAAGAGGGAATGATGATGACGAAAGGGGTGACTGATGATGGATTAAAGAGGTAAAAGAGAGGACATATAATAAAAGAAAAAGAAATACGAAAAGTAAGAAGAGTAGGAGACAAGTAAAAATGGAGGAATCGCGGCAAAGAGAACAGGGGAAGCGAATCGAGGAGACATATAAGAAGAGGAAAAAGAAGCTAAGAGATGAAATAGAAGAGAAGAGCTGATGATGAATCAAGACAAAACAAAGTGACTATAAAGGGGAAAAGTGGAAGAAAGCCACGGGGCACAGGGATAAATGAAAATAGTAAATCGGGAACAGAGAGTGAAAAAAAGAGAGAATGTGGGAGGAAGAGAAAATTAAAAAGAGAAAGTCAAAATGAAAGAACTGAGGTAAAAATACAATGAAAGCGTAAGATAGTAGAAAATAAATGAAACAGAAAGGAAAAATGGGAGCGTTAGAGGAGGAATTGTGAGAATGAAAAAGGCATAGAAATATTAGGATCAGGACCGAACAAGATCCATTCAATTCAATGAATTTCTCAAAAAAAAAAGGAGGAGGCGTGTTTCAGTTACTATGTATGATAGAAACAAATTAATGGAAAACGTGAAAAAGGTTATAAAGATATAGACGCCAGATGAGAACAGAGGTGAGGAAAATAACACATAGAACGAGAAAAAGTTCGATCTGATTGATTGCAACAGGGTATGTTTAAGATTATAAAAAACATTGTAATAAAAAGGATTTTTGTCTGCATCCTTATCAGATTATACATTCGGTTCCAAAAACTTTATTTCCTCGCCCTCTCGAATTTAGTCTTTTATAACGTCTTTTTGAGGAGGAAATCTCATTGATATGCAAATCAATACACATAAAACTACATCCCCACATGATGCTTAAAGATCATCTCACAGTACCCCGTACTCAAATCGACACTCATATCAACTCCAAACACCACTAGAGACTACTAGCCTCTACAATAACCCTGCACAATACTAACCTCTTCAACAGCGCTAGACGTTACTAAACTATTCAACAACGCTAGAGGCTATTAGCTTCTAAAACACCGCTAGACGCTATTATCTTCTACTACACCGCTAGAAGATATAAGCCTCAACAATACCACAAGACACCACATGCCTCTAGAACAGCGCTAAACGCTGCTAGCCTCTACAACAACGCTAGACGCTACTAGCTTCCACAACACTGCTAGACTTTACTAGCTTCTGAAACACTGTTAAGCATTACTAGCTTCTCAAACGCTGCTAACTTTACTAGCTTCTCAAACACAAAAAAATTCAGTTGAACCGTAATTCACTATTATACGACGACGATTAAAATAAAGTCTGACTCGCATCACATTTCAATCTTACCCTTTCAATTTTCTAAGTTCAACGAGAATCGTTTTATATTTCCATTTCTGGATGCTTTAATTTTCAAAATTCGACGCAAGTAGTTTTATATTTCAATTTCTCGGCGCCTTCCCTTTTCAAAATTCGACGCGAATCGTTTAATATTGCCATTTTTCGGCGCTTTCAATTTTCAAAGTTCGAATCTTTTCATTTCTGAACGCTTTCAATTTTCAAAAACCCAACTTTCGTCTCGGTCGCATCGAATTTATATTTCAGGCCTAAATAACTTGTAATTAAAAAATGATTTTTGTCAGCGTTCGTACACCATTCTCAATTCGGTTCCAAAACTTGACTCCCCTACCCCCTCGATATTAGTCATTTATAACGTCTTTTTGGGGACGAAGCCTCATTGATATGAAATGATTGCACCTAGAAACTACAAGTATAATAGAACATACGTTATTAAATAGAAATTTAGATTAAAAACAGCAATAATTTCAATTTTTGAAACTCTTGCCATAAATATAGAATACACGTTCAGTCTAAATATGTATTTTTCGATATAATTAAAATATCGTATTAATTTAATACATAGGCATTACTAAATAAAAAAACTATCCTACTATATATTAATAAATATTTTAATTATATATATATATATATATATATATATATATATATATAATCAACTATAACATTTTAGTAGTATGAATTAATGTAAGTAAAACAAAGAGGATGCTATACACACATTTAAAAACGCTTATATGGTAATAGGAACATTTCAATATTATCAATAAAAACGATATCAAGCATTGTTTGTGTCATATATATATATACACATATATGCCTGTATATTTGTATATACATATATATATATATATATAATATGTACCATCTATCTATCCATCCACACACACACACACACACACACATACACACACACACATATATATATATAATGAATGAATGACAAAAGTCTATATTCCAAATTCCCGATGTTGACCATCTTACGATTTATTCCTTTAATTCAGTTGCCATTACATTTCTTGACAGTATCTGTTTTGTCGCACAAAATACATCTCTTAATTACAATATCACTTAATGAATCTATTTTGGCTTTAACACATCGGGGGAAATAGCATTAATTAATCCATCAAAGGGAAATAAAATGCCTTTTGATATGATTAAAATCCAAAAATTGGAAGTGAAGCTGTAAATATCTTATAATATGGTTCTATTACGTCATTTTGAATTTTCTATCTATTACATCCAATTATTTCTTTCTTCGCTCCTTTTTTTCTAATTTTCTTATTGAAATCATATCTTCCCTTTACCAAAACTCTTTCAATAATATATATATATATATATATATATATATATATATATATATATATATGCTTTTCTATTTCATATTTAATTCTATCACCATTTAATCTTTTTTCTCTCTCTTCTTCTTTACTGATTTTCTTTAATTACATTTTGTTCTCGACAGCCGTGTAGAAAGCATATCTTATTTTTCTTTTATTAATATTATTGGAGTTTTTTCCCATTTTTCTTGTACAAATTTGTGAATGATTCCACGGATTTCGGCCTCTTAGATTAT